>NC_080541.1:170277751-170591501 GCF_028640845.1 Ahaetulla prasina
TTCTCCTTGAAATCAGTTCCATCTCTCCATTTGTTGCCATCTGAAAGCTTTCCCCTTCTTATGGCAGTGAGGTTAATTTTTTTTTTTAGTTTTCCACTCTCTGGCAATTGATAATGGAGTACTGGATCGCAGGATCTTAATTTACTAATAACATGTTTTGGGGCCAGTTATATTGGGAGATAAATGTGGAAGGTAACTGGAGTCTGATATTTCTCTTAAAAGGGTTTCTGAAGAAAAAAAAAGAATTAAATCATAAGCACCAGCAGAGCATATTAGGCACAGGTAGAAGTATCCACAGGTGTATATTGCTGATTCTGTTTTATGTTAATTATGTCACAATTGTTAATTTCTTCTAACTGATCTTTTAAAATTACTTCTGTTTTGCTGCATGCAGATGAAATATCTAATGAGCATCAGCATGAGCATATTTAAAGAAGATAGGTGAAAAATATCATACTATAAAGTGTAGAAAGAAGTACTGTATACTTCCTAGCAAATAAGAGAATGTGCAAAGATCAGATGCTGTGGTATGTAGAATCTATTTACGCCCAGGAATTGCTCCATGAAGGTCAATTACAACATCACTGAAATTTTAGCAAAATGTTTAAATCAAAGTCCTTAATTATTTGGCAAACATAGAACATTTTATATGTAGTAATATACCAATCTGTTCCTGTTTGATAAGGAGCCTGCTAATTATATTGAGAAATAGTAAGAGTTTTATTTATTAAATTTGTATGCTGCTACATCTCACCAATTTGGCGACTCTTTTGCTGAATTTACTGATACTTCCCACGCTTTATGAACATTTTCAGAAACAAACATTTTGATCTTGTTCTTTGGCTTGATCATTTGGCTTTAAGTTTTATACTCAATTTTTGTAATATATATTAATAGATTTATATTCGCATGCTTGTTTGTATAGTATCCTATGCAGTGAAAATTAAAAAATGTACAGATGAAAGTGCTGACAATAGTTGATGTAGATGTTTTATACAAGACAAAGTGCTACCTGCTTTCATTCTGCAAAAGAGGGACATTATAGTTCGGTAATCTATGATGCTATGTGTTTCGGTTTAGGATCTAGGTGATATATCCCAAACAAATGACATTTATGATATTTTATTATTTTTTACTGATTTTTATCAGATTTGAGATCAAAAGGTGAATTCAATATCATGCTTGCATCAGCAGAAGAAACCGTTCCTTCTCTGGAGCAGATTTACAAATACCTTTCTAACAAAAATACAATAGGGCAGCATTGGATTCAACTGTATTCCTAATAATTTTAGATTGAATGTTATGAGTTCAAAATTGTTGAGATCTTAGGTCAATTATGATTTATTAATGAATAATGTTATTTATTTATATCCCACCTTTATTATTTTTACAAATAATCCTAGTTGGTGAACATTTCCAACATTTCTTCTTCCTCCTATTTTTCCCCATAACAGCAACCCTATGAGCTTAGTTGGACTGAGAGCTAGTGACTGGCCCAAGGTCAGGCAGCTGGCTTTCATGGCTAAGGTGGGTCTAGAACTTAGAGTCTCCTGGTTTCTAGCCTGGTGCCTTAACCACTAGACAATACTGCTCAAACCAAATTGATTATATCTGTGGTTACTAGGTTGCACTATGAATATGCATTTGAATACTATATATTATGGATCACAATCCTATTGACATCCATCCGAGATGAAGACTCATTGCAAGATAATTTATTTTGAATAAGCATACATTGGATTGATCTGATTGATGTAATTTCATTGAAGGGGGAAAAATAAGAAAAATTCCATATTTGCTGATCGTCAGAACACTTTGAGATACATTAGCATTCCTGTGTTCTGAAGCTAAGAATTAATGATTTTTTAAAAAAATCACTGATATTAAAACCTAAACACTATTTACTTAGATATAAATTATATTGATAGTCATATATGTGTAACAAGATATAGTTGTACCTTGGCACTCGACTGTTTCAAAACTCATCAAATTTGGTATTAGACACATTTTGAAGCAGAAATCTTGTCCTGGCACTTGTCTTTCTCCTGATAGTCGATGTGCATGGAAAAACTTGCTGATTTTGGTTGCCTCATGACTCTCTATTTCTTCCGGCTGAAATAGTGGGTCATGTGGTAAGCCACGTGGTTTTCTTGGTATTCGGTGTTAGGATTTGTTGCGTCTTCCAAAACAAATTACCAACCTGGACCGAAGGATCATTGTAACAACTTTTTTTGGGTAAGTTACAATTCTATGTGCATGGTTTCCTGGGTATAGTTACCATTGAAGTTTTCCTGCCAAATTCTTAAGTGGGAATTGAATCCAAATGTTGGATGCTTCCATGCATGATTCTATTCCTAACTGGACTATAAGTATTGCACTTTCATTTCCTTCATTTTACAACTTCTTATATACAATAGCAGCACTTTGCAGTGGTTTTCATGATATTTCATATCTTTTGTATAAAGTTCTATTTAGAACTTTATTCTAGAACTTAATTATGTAAGAGTTTCAAATTATTTTGTGAGTAATATTTCTGTTACATGAGCTTGTATTTAGGGAAATATTTTTTACAGAATTAAATTCTATAACACTCAAAGTATTAATATACAATTGAAAATATTTTCTCTTTCAAAATGCTCATTTCTGACTATGTTTTCTGTTTTGTTTCTGCATGATGTCATTGAGATTTACACTTTAGACTACATCCTCAGAAGACTTATTCGTGCTAAAGGAAAATAAATCACAATTTCATATATTTTTAAGAAGATGCTTCTTTTCCAAAATTGAACGTTTGTAACTTGAAAAAAAATTGAATGTTTTTTTAAAATCACATATTTACCAAAGCAAACTATGGAGGCTGATTCATACACTTTATTTTTAAAAAAATGGTATCTAAGGCATTGATCTAAATATCTAAAGGCAGTGAGCTTTTTTATACAGAGTATGAATCTGAAATAAGTTCTTTCTATAAATCTGTAACTGACAGATTTTAAAGTTTGAGAAATAAGATTAAGATCTACAGGAGGCTTAGTATAGTTCTATTTCAGGCATATGAACACAAATATTTTTATGCACCAATATTAGAGAGCAGATTACCTTTTGGTTTTGTTTTCCTATATGTTTTACATTGGGATGTGATTGGTGATATGTTGCTTGAATTGTAATCTTACATGTATGACCTGTTGAACTGAAACATTAGACTGGAATGACCACTGATATTTCATTGAAGCCAGTATGTAGTTCCAGTCTTTGTTAATGTCACTTTGCTTTTCCATTTAATTCAAGGTTATTTGTAATCTTATCTCTCCATTTTATTGGAAATTCACATATAATGCATTTATATTTTTCTGCTATTTTTAAAAGAGCAAATACAATCTTGTGAAATCTATTGTATTCAATAGATTACTTTGACAGCTTACAAGGCATTTTAGAGGCAATGCCAAATATTGTTAGTGAATTAGTGACATATGTGATAGTTCTACATGAAAACAAATACTAAAGTAAAAGTATTTTAAAAGGAATCTAGTAGCATTTTACAGCTTGTAATAACATCTTTGTAAAATCCTTTCTCAAAAGCATACCCTGGTCCTGCTTTTCTTGCCTTTATGTACTGTTTGATAGTTACAATTGCTGCCATCTATCTTAGGGGATACCTTACCTGGACGTGTTATCTCCCATCCCTAGTTTGTTTTAGAGGGGGTTCTAAGTACCTGTGCCACACTATTTGTATTTAAAGGTAAAATATGAAAAAAATGAAATAATTTTCTGTATTACACATCTTCATCTTGTGACTAAGCGTATCACTAGAGATATCAAGACTTCTTTCTTCAGCTTGGGAAGTAGACCAATGTCGTAAGAGATAAATACAATCACACTTTTTAAAAAAGGATGACATTACATATAGTCAGTCTTGGGATAGATAAATAAAAAAATAGTTACAAATGAGGGAAGAAAACTTGAGAATTATAAAACACAAACAATGCTCCATTCAGCCCACAAAATGTTGCTGGTTGTAGTTAATTGGCTACAAATTGCTCTTTTTCAGCTGGAACCTCAGAAGAAATAATACAACAATTGCAATTACAAGAGGGTTCTTGTAAAATTTCATGCAAACAGATTGAAAGGACTAATGCAAACTGAGGATTAATTACATAATTATGAAATTTACATAGAGCAATGAAGATTCTCTATATTTCTCTATATATAAAAGAAAAAAAAATTAGCATGAAATCTTGTAACTTCACATTTTTATCTGTTCTTAGAGAAGACGACTCCTTAAAGAACACTTTCCCCCTCTGCTTCAGTTTATCTGGATTTGTCCTCAGTTTCTTGGAATGTAGTGAATTTACCTGAAACTGGATGTTTTCCAACATGTGGCTAGCAATTTCTGCCTCATTTTAAAAGGACACTCAATTTTCCTGTTTCTAGGAAAGAGGGAGAAACTGTGGGTGTATCTCTGTGTTTGCTTGATAAGAAGAGCATCTCTTCCATGTAGTTGTTTATCAGGGATATCAGCATCTGTGAAACTCTCAGCCACTTGACTAGCAACATGGCTATTAGATTTTGTTCAGTGAGAGTTGAAATCGTTTCAGAGCTGTTATTAGGTCCTTTTTTAATAGCATGTTGTCAGTGTTAAATACTACTTTTAAAAGTGCAAGACCTTAAAACGTGCACATTTTTATTTACTATACTTACTATTAAAACTATAGTCCTAATATGGATTTGGAATTTAGTTTTCACCAGCATGGCTATCTCTGCTTTTTATGAGATCTTTTCTTAATATGTATTATTGAAACACTCAGCTAATGAACCACATCTGTGAAAAGTACACAGTAAAAAACAACAACCCCTGTAATATTAGAATAGAATAGAATAGAATAGAATTTTTATTGGCCAAGTGTGATTGGACACACAAGGAATTTGTCTTGGTGCATATGCTCTCAGTGTACACAAAAGAAAAGATACGTTCATCAAGGTACAACATTTACAACACAATTGATGGTCAATATATCAATATAAATCATAAGGATTTAATATGCATTTAATATGCATTTCAACATGCACTAGCAGTTTAAGATGCTAAATACAATTGGCATACAATATTTTATTTTACATTTATCCTATTATAAATAGAAATTATTTTTTATTGCAGACAGTTACAAGTCATCTGTCTTATGTACTTGGAATTTAGCTTCTTAATCCAGATTGTTGCAAGAAACTAAGTGGCCTTGGTGACATCAAGTTTTCTCTAGCCACAGCAAGTCCATTTTTGGACATATATAACATGGCTCTAGCCATCATGTTTTGGGAATCTCCTGATTGGGAATGACAATGAGGGTTTAATCTAGACCATTAACCAGATTATCTCCTCTCTGTCCCCAATAATCTGGATAACATAAGACGTGAAGCTCTTAATGAAAATCTTTGTCATTTAGGCCAGATTCTAGACCCTTCAGTTCTATGCAAGAAAAGCTACAATGACAATATTCCTGTCTCTGTTTGCAGGAAGTGTCATTCTCTGTGCAACAGGAAGTGAGGATGGATGACTGCTCTCTCCCCCCTCCCTTTAAGAGAAAACAGGGCTGATTGCTCTTTTTTCTCTTGTATCAAGCAGCTTTCTCCATAAAGTAGGAGTAATTGTGCTTTTTCCTCTGATATAGATAGCATAGAGCATTGTTGAAATTAGGCTGGAGGAAAAGGGCAGGGCTTCTGTCTGTGCCCCTGGCTGTAATACATGCTGCATTATGGAAGTTTTCCCACCCTTGTTATAATAGATCCATGATGGTGAACTTATGGCCAGCAGTGGAACGCAGAATCCTCTCTGTGGTCACGTGCGCCATTGCCAGCTACTCTTCTGGTTTCTGGTGTGCTCATGGGCACCGGCCAGTTGGTCTTCATGCACACCAGATCACTGAGAACCCGAAGACCAGGTGGCTGATGCGCATGTGCGCGCCAGCCACCTGCTCTTCGGGTTTCCGGCACATACATGTGCGCCAGCCAGCTGGTCTCCGTGCGCACTGGAGCACTGCGCACACACACCAGAAACCCAGAGACCAGGTGGCTGGTGAGCACACGCACGTGTGTGTGTGTTTTGGTTTGGGCACTTGGTGCCAAAAAGGTTCACCATCCCTGTAATAGATAATAGCAGTTAAATAGGAGGCCCATAATTGAATTAATTAAATTAAAAAACTTCAGTTAGTATAGAATTTTTGTACTAAACACTAGAAACATAACAAGTGGGTTAGTCACCTGTCATCATTTCAGCTTTAAATGAAGTGCTTGGGACCTTTCTCCTCTTTAAATAATCATTCCAAGGTGATTACCATGTGGACAAAAAGTTTCAGCAATTACTATATTACCAGGTTTTGCTTCCTAGCATCAAGAATGTGACAGATGATTTACTTTTATTTTTTGAATAATTTCATCTTGCATAGTAATTTCTCATGTGCAGAAATGAGTAAATTGACATTTGAAATTAGAGAACAGGAAGATAAACAATATTATAAAATATGGGATTTATTCTATCAATGGTTAGAAGGGAAGATACAATAAAATAGATTTGAGAAAGATTATTATGAGGGGAAATTTTGAATTAAATTGATTGAAGATGATGAGATGAATGATGTAATAAGATTGGCATAATGTAAGATTAGATAAATTTATGACATGTATATGTTGAAATTGCACAAAGGATTTGTAATCAGCCTACCGACAACATTGTTTTTTGGATTGAAGATGTTTTTATGTTTGTTTGTGGTAAAAAAAATAATAAAACTTTTTGCAAAAAAAAAAGAATGTGACAGATGATGAAGAGTAAATTCTAACTATTATCATTACTAGTCTGTCTTTTTTCCTTGCCTATTTGATTGTTGATTTGTTTGTGGTTTTTTGGTGAACTTTGTAATTTTTTTGATTTTTGCATCAAATATCAGGAAACAAGTATTTAATTATGTCATTGTGTGGGACACTGGTGTGTCCATCCCAAAATACCTGGCCCAGAACATGTATTTCTAATTCTGTGTGTCGACTGAACACATATGTCTAGACTGAGTACGTGTTCTGGTATAGGCACAGACATTTGAATTTGGCTTTTTTTGTCTATTGATTTCAGGCTTACTAAATTATCTTTGAAAATTAATGTTAATAAAGAGATTTTTAGAGGTAATTCAGATCAGTTAATAATTTTTGTATGTATATCTGTTGTTCCCCTTCATGGATTACTGCCTTGTCGTGGCGAAGGGGCTTGCGTAGCTCAATGAATCTATGAGCTATGCCGTGCAGGGACACCCAAGATGGACAGGTCATAGCAGAGAGTTCTGACAAAACATGATCCACTGGAGAGGGAAAATCTAGACAGCGTACAAAAAAGCAGAGACATCATCCTGCCAACAAAAGTGAATATAGTCAAGGCTATGGTTTTCCCAGTTCCAAGTATGGCTGTGAAAGTTGGACCATAAGAAAGGCTGAGCGCCAAAGAATTGAGGCCTTTGAACTCTGGTGCTGGAGAAGACTCCTGCGAGTCCCTTGGATTGCAAAGCGAACAAACAAGTCAGTCCTAGAGGAGATCAACCCTGACTGCTCTTTCGAAGGCCAGATCCTGAAGATGAAACTCAAATACTTTGGCCACCTAATGAGAAGGAAGGACTCACTGGAGAAGAGCCTAATGCTGGGAAAGATTGAGGCAAAAGAAGAAAGGGATGACAGAGAACGAGGTGGCTAGATGGAGTCACTGAGGCAGTAGGCGTGAGTTTAAATGGACTCCAGAGGATGGTAGAGGACAGGAAGGCCTGGAGGAATGTTGTCCATGGGGTCGCAATAGGTCGGACACGATTTCGCAACAAACAATAACATACCTGTTGTTGGAAGATTGCCATATCAGATATGGGCTGCAAAAAAAATGGGCAACCATTAGAAACAGCAGAGATGAATAGAAAATCATAACTTTTTGCTGCCATCTAGTGGCTGTCCATATTTTTGCAACAATATATAGACTTCAGAAAGAGCTGCACGATGGCCTAGAGGTGAAGATCCTCAGTTCCCACTTGGAAGGTTAAGAGTTCAATCCTAGGGAGTGACAGATGTTTCCCTATAAGGGCACAAAGAGAAAATATCTGTTGCAAACTCTGTGCAAGTGTCAGGAAGGATATCTAACCAGTAAACGGTCAGCTCCATTTAGTCATCCCGACTCCACCCCGATAAAAGAGACTACAGGATCATAAAAAGAAAAAAAAATAGTGTTCAGAAATGTTTTCTATACTGGTAGGTGTGAATCCATGACTTCATTGCTGCTTAAAAATGGAGAAATATTTTGAGAAGTAAGCAAGGAATTTGAGCAAAAATAAATTGGAAGGTGATAGGTAGTTGGTGTTCACTTAGTAGCTATACTATAATCAATTCTTACTACTTAGTTTTTAAAGGGGGGAAAACACTGCAGATTTTGCTGTAGTGTTCAACTTTCAAAAAAAATTATCCTGCTTTATTACTTTATATGTAACTCAAAGCAGTAAACATACATACTGTAATACTCCTTCCTCCTATTTTCCCTACAACAACAACTTGTGAGGTGAATTGGGCTCCTCCTCCTTAGAGAGCATGACTAGCCTGAAGTCACCCAGTTGATTTTCATGGTTAAATGGGGCTAGAATTCACAGTCTGGTTTCTAACCTGTTTAACCACTGGACCAAATTTCTGTCTGATTCTGCAGCATGGTGTATGAACAGTATTTCATCATATTTGTGTTTAGAAGTTTATATTTTGATCCTTGATTTTGTAAGGAATCTTTGTCTTGCTTTTTTGGTGCTACAGATTAGCACTTATACACTTCTACACTATGTAGATATAGTGGGTATTTAGGGCATAGATTAAAAAATTGTTATCAAGTGTTTTTGCTTTTACAAGAACGCCATGCTTCTTTTCCTTTGCAGATTCTTTAACTGCAGGAAGAATAGAGGTTGTTGTTATTGTTTGCATAGAGTACTAAAGTTGACCCGGACAGTTGAAGAGCCACTCCCTCTTTTCAGACAACTTGCTTTCTTCTACATTTATTAGGCTGGGTTCAGGCTGGCTACCATGTCACTGAAAGAGATTGCAGAAAGGGAAATAGAACTGACTGAATTCTAGTAAACAAATTGTGCTGCAGATAACATATTTTTTCTTGTACAATTAGGGTAAGGTATTGCAGTGAATATAGATTGTTATGAAAGTAGCCAAAACTACTTAAAAGGATGAATAGGAAGTACAGCACTTAAAAATATTAATTTTTCCAACCACTTCCTTTCAGACCACTCTCTTAAATCAGTAATTTGACTATTTAGCAGTACTATTTCTTAGTGTGTTGAGTAGAAAAAAAAATATTTTATTCTCGAGCTGTGGGTGCCAGGACTTTGCTTGATAAGCAAACCTTGAGAAGACCTTTGATAAGAATACTTCCAAAGCTCAGCAGCGTTTGTAAGTTTTCTTGTCTTTCTTTCTTGTCAATATGTATAGCAGGGTATCATGAAAGATGATTTCAGAGCATAGGGTAGGGGAGACTATATTTTCCTACATGTGGTACTTCATATATTGGAAAAAGATTACTGTATTGCTTGCCAGCTAATATTAGAATGGCCTCCCTGCTGCATAGTAAGCTCTCTGCCTGAACTCCTTGACTCCATTTCCAGGTTGGTTGTGGAGTTCCCCAGACTTGTGGTCTTGGGAAGTTCAATCTTCCTTCTCTGGGTCTGAATCAGTTCAGGAGTTCATGGCCACAGTGATGGCCGTGAGCCTGTCGAGGTCATCAAGAGGCTGATAAAGGACAGTAGTCATACACAGAACCTGGTGTTCCTGTCGGAACAGTCACTATGTGATCTCAAATTGGGAGAGATTTAGGTGCTCCCCTTGTCATGGTTGGATCACATTGTATTACTGTACCATTGGATTTCATGGTACCACTAACCGCAGGGAAGCTTGGCTAGATTGGGCTGCTTTTGGTGACTAATGGAACTGGATGGGTTTCAGCAGGAGCTGGGGATCGTTCTTGCTGATCTGCTGCATGATCCATCTGGAGTCTTGGTCACCACTTGGAATAAGGCAGATGCAGCTTTGAATTGGATCATGTCTAGGCATCCTTTCCCCTCTCACGATCTGTCACTCCCTGTGATTTACAAAAGAGCTAAGCAACAGAAGAAAGATGTTTAGAGACAAACTCAACCGGATACAGGTGAGAGCTGTGATTAAAGCCTTAAGGCCTTACCTCATGGTGATAAGGGTAGTGAAGTATTAGTCCTTTTCTGTTTATTGCCAACCTGTGGCCATGTTTCAGGTGACACAGGCCCTTTTGGGCACAAGCAGTTTAGAGAAATCTTTGCAGGGGTGTGTGGAAAATGAATGGTTGAAGGAACTAGGTACATCAAGCCTATCAAAAAGTATAATTAGAGGGAACATGATAACTCTTTTCCTGTACTTGAGGGGCTGTGACAGAGAAGAGGCAATTGATTTATTCTCCAAAACACCAAAGGGCAGGACAAGAAGTAATATGTGGAAGCTTGTTAAACAAAGATCCAACCTAGAAGTAAGGAAACATTTTCTGACAGAACAATTAATCAGTGGAATAGTTTGCTTTTGAGAGTTGTAGGTGCTCCATTATTGGAAGTTTTCAAAAATGGACTGGACAGCCACTTACCATTGATGATATAAGGTCTCCTGCCTTGAGCAAGGGTTTGGTCTAGAACAGGGGTCTCCAACCTTGGTCCCTTTAAGACTTGTGGACTTCAATTCCCAGAGTTCCTCAGCCAGGTTTGCTGGCTGAGGGACTCTGGGAGTTGAAGTCCACAAGTCTTAAAGGGACCAAGGTTGGAGACTCCTGGTCTAGAAGACCCCTGAGGCCCCTTCCAGCACTATGATTTTATGTTCTGCCATTAAGAAGTGTATATAACATACATTACCGATGCACTCTGAATACATAAGGATTAAAATGAACTTTCTTGTTCGCTTGCTCACTCGCTCGCTTAGATTTTGATGGTTTAAAGTATTCAAAAAGCTAGGATAGAATTTAGAAACGAAACTGTAGCTGCCTGCCACCTGGATTTTTCATTGAGCTTGAACATACGTCTGTTTTTATATGTGGATCAAGGAGAAAGTATGTTTCGCATATGAAAAAAAAAGAAAGATCCAAAAGAAACTGAGGTTTCTGGGTAGGAAATATAATATGAAATCTGGTTTTAATTTTTGCTTTAGATATTGTTTGCCTTCATGAATTGCAAACAGAAAATTTGCTATGGGTGGAAGAAGCTTGATTCAGCAAAACAATACCAATAACAAAAGGAGGAATTTTTGCCAGTCCCTTTTTGTCTTGTAGCCACTTGAGTTCTTTCCCTCTAAAGAAAATTTTGCTTTGTGGAATCGTTCAGCCCTTCAAAGTAGATACTTGAAAAAAGTGCAAATCAACTCTCATTCCCTTCTATTGGAAGGAGTGAAATATGTAACAAATTTAATGCACTGGTATATGTGCCTTATTTTTACAAGTTAATGAAAATTTTCTAAAAAAGTAAAGGCCACTTTAAATTGAAGAGTTTAAATTGAAGAGTTAGGACGGCTGCAGATAATGAAAAAGTTTCCTATTCAAATTTGCTTTAGGCCCAATGATTACTAAACCATGCTTTTGTTAAATGCACATTTAAAATACAACTAAAGATAGTTCTATAGGATCCCAAAGGTGCTTTTTCAAGAGGCAACTGGACTTTCTGGTTTTTCTTTGAAGACATTTTGCTCCTCATCCAAGAAGCTTCTTCAGCTCTGACTGGATGGAGGGGAATGGAAGGATTTATATTCCTTGCAGTCATCCGGTCATTTGCATCCTTTTAGAGAGACATAGAGGCCACTTGGAGGGTTGTCTGTGTCCTGGAGTCACCTGAGTGGTGCAAATGGGTGTGGAGCCTTCTTGGAACTGTTGAAAGGTCTGTGTTGTAGATTGGAGATAAACCTCCAGGTGGCATTAACAATTTGCTAAAAGGATGCAAATGACCAGCTGTATGTGAGGTGTATAAATCCTTCCATTCCCCATCATCCAGTCAGAGCTGAAGAAGCTTCTTGAATAAGAAGCGAAATGTCTTCAAAGGAAAAACAGAAAGTCCAGTTGCTTCTTGAAAAAGCACCTTTAGGACAACCATGAGCTGGATGACTGAGAATCTCCATAGATATTTGTTTAGTAACTGTTCAAAAGTGACTTACAACTGGTTCTCACAATTTGTTGTAGTATTCCCATTGTTACATGATCAAAATTTGGGCAATTAATAACTAGCATTTGTATTTATGATGGTTGCAGTATCCGAGGGCTATGTGATTGTCATTTGCAGCTTTCCCACTAGCTTCCAACAAATAAAGTCAATGGGGGAAGCAGGATTGGCTTAATGACCTTGCAATTCACTTAACAATGATTTGCTTAAAAACCATGACAAAAAGGTCCTAAAATCAGGTGCTACTTACTTAACTATTTTGTTTAGCATTAGAAATTTAGGTCCCAATTGTGATAATCAAAGCCTACCTGTTTGCAGAATAATGCAAGCATGTATTTTCTTTCATAATTAGTTTCACATGGAGTAATATAGCAATACACAATTTTCTGTATTGTACATCATACAAATATCTAGGAGGATGGCTTTCCTATATGTAATGATTTTTTTTTAAATTTAATTTTGTCACAACAGTATACATAAACATTGTCATAGTAAAAAAAGAAAAACATATCATGAAATATATACACACACACACACACACACACACACACACACACACACACACATATATATATATGTAAAGGATATGCATAGCTATATTAATTAGATATAATAAAGAGAACAATAGGACAGGAACGGTAGGCACTTTTGTGCTCTTATGCACGCCCCTTATAGTCCTCTTAGGAATGGGGTGAGATCAATAGTAGACAGTTTTTGGTTGAAGATTTTGGGATTTTGATTAGAGACTATGGAGTCAGATAATGAGTTCCAAGCATTAACAACTCTGTTGCAGAAGTCATATTTTCTGCAATCAAGTTTGAAGCGGTTGACATTAAGCTTGAATCTATTTTTTGCTCTTGTAATATTGCGATTGAAGCTGAAGTAGTCATTTACAGGAAGGATATTTTTATTTCCTCTTTTATTGTTTTTATACTTTGCCTTGAACACTTTGTGTGTGAGAAGATAGATGTGAAAATAGTTAAAATAAGATGGTCCTCCTTTTACTTGGATATATCAACAGCTTAATCTAGGATGTCTTTCATGCAAAGTTAACACTCAGTATAATGGTTATAGCTATATTTATGGAATAAACTGTGATGGGTCATACCTCTTAACTGAATATATATTTTGCTTCAGCAACTATCTGAATAGGATAGAAATCTTTTGTTCATAATAAAATAGGAATGGCAAGAGTATTGCTTGACTATTATTAAATATTTTGCAAATAGGAAGAGTTATATACTACTGTACTATTGTATAGCTATACTACTGTAATCTATTAAAGCTAGCCATTGGATTAATAAGATGAACTACAAGTTTGATAATTCTTGGTTTACCAGCTGATGTCTAAATTTTCTCAACTCATACAATAGAATCTCCTACATTTAATCTATGTTTATGTCTTAAGATGTCTAGATATCAAGAGGATGTGATCCTGCTGAATGCAGTTTTTAACCTGTAGGATTTTTAACAAATTATTATTTTTGGCAGATTTTTTTCAGCTGAAACTTTGTCATTCTTTATTATTTTAGGCATGTACTGGAATAGAAAATATTGATGAAGCTATCACCTTACTTGAACAAAATAACTGGGATTTAGTGGTAAGTATTTATTTTACTTTATGTGTTTAATGCTTAAAATCAGAGGGAAAATTGCTGGAATCCTAGCATGGCTAGCTGGAAGACTGACAGTTCAAAGGATAAGCAAACTTAATGTAGTGCTGTGTCAAGTCTACCAGCCCATTTTCAAATCATGGAAGATGTGATATTGTGATTAAAATGGACTAGGAGGAAGAGAAACCTGGTACTAGTTCATTAAGAGAATTTGGGGAAGTCACTGTCTCTCATCCTGACTTACCTCATAGGCTTTTTGATGTGGAAAAATAAGAGGAAAGAGTAGAACATAACCTGCTTTTTTGCTTCTGAATGAAAGCCAGATTAAAATCCTAAATCAAGAAATACATGTTCAGAGTACATACTACAAAGAACAATTGGCTCTTCACTTTTGGGGGAAATGTAATTTGGCATTGCAAGAAGCAGTAACCAAAGTTTTCTTATTGGCCCAATTGATTGCAATGTTTTCCCATTGTATTTGATTTGGAATGATGTTACTCGTGATGTAGCTTTGTCCTTTTTCAGGGTCTTGGGGCAGGGATGGAAGTTTCTCCTTTTACATCTTTGTAAGGATTCCATTTAGTTTTGGACATCATTACTGCTTTCTGATTTTACTGGGCTGTTCATGGTGACAAAGCATCAGTTGTATTTCCTTACCTTTGATCAAGTATCATATGTCTCTGCGCTTTCATGTTTTTTTGAGGTGTGTATTGGAAGTGAAGTAATGGTAACAGTATACAAGAGTATGCTTCAGGAGGATACAACTTTTCTTTCCAAATTAGTCGAGAGACAAGGTATGCTATAGTGAAAAAAGAAATACTAATAACCTCAAGGCCAGGTTTTTTTTATTGCAATCTTATGGCTACCTACTGACAACATGTATCTCTAGTAAAGTCTGATTTGGATTCTTTTCAGGGATCCATACTAAATGTAAATTTCCTGGATTTTTAAAGAACAGGGTCTGTTTCTCCTGAGGGAGTTCAGTCCTAGGCAGATTTTTATTAAGATCAAATTTTTCAGATACACAGTAAAGTATGAGATATCTGGCCAATGCATGAGTTTAGAAAAGTGAAACCATGTTTCATAAGAAATATTGAGAGTCTGAGGGGGACAGTAAGCTTGTGTTAGCATCTATTTGTAACTGTACTTCAATTTTGAACAAATCTTTGCCAAAATGTCTTGCCAAAAATTCTCAAATCTACATACTTGTGCCAATAAAGATAATGCATTTTCAGGGTCAAAGAAAGGTTAAATAAAGAAACAGAATGGGTATAATGTTTCATATTGTACAATGATAGGAAAGAATTTAGTGTCAACTGATATGTATTAGGAGGTCAGATGTTCATAGATACATTAAAAAGTTGGAAATTTATTGGAAATCTAGTTGTCTTTGTATGCAGAAGAAAGTGGTATAATGTGACACATTGAAAAAACGGCAGTTTTCTGAGTTTTTTGGAGAGAAATGGTTATATTTTATATCCAAAAGATGAGGTAGAATTATCTTACGGTTTTACAGTTTAAGATTTAAAACATTAATAATCCTTAATGTAAAAAAAAAGTGCTGCCGGTTTTTATTACTTTGTATCCAGCAGTGCAGGATTTTTTTTAAAAAGGCATTATTGAGGTTGCAGACTGTCTTGTTTCTTTTTTTCTCCTTCAAATTAATTTTTTAGTTTTGCTATATAAAGAAAGAGCAACAGTTTCAATATTTATATAAACAGAATGTGCAGAAATGGACAGGCTAACACTTGAAATTAAAGAGAAGGAAGACATGGAATATTTTGAATTATGGGATTTGTTTTATCAATGGTTAACTAACAAAAACAGAAATTAGAATGTTTAAAAGTGTAAGAGAACAACTAATTTTACTTTGAGAGAATTATGACATGTTTACTATTAATATGAATTAGTATTAACAATTGAGGGATGTGGTGGCTCAGTGGCTAAGATGCTGAACTTGTTGATCGAAAGGTTGGCAGTTCAGCGGTTCAAATCCCTAGTGCCGCGTAACGGGGTGAGCTCCCGTTACTTGTCCCAGCTTCTGCCAACCTAGCAGTTCGAAAGCATGTAAAAAATGCAAGTAGAAAAATAGGGACCACCTTTGGTGGGAAGGTAACAGCGTTCTGTGCGCCTTTGGCATTTAGTCATGCCGGCCACATGACCACGGAGATGTCTTTGGACAGCGCTGGCTCTTCGGCTTTGAAACGGAGATGAGCACCGCCCCCTAGAGTCGGGAACGACTAGCACATATGTGCAAGGGGAATCTTTACCTTTAGTATTAACAATTAGTAAGTATTATGATGATGAGAAAATAGTTATTATAGGAATACTGTTATTAAGGAACATTATTACTATTATGGTGATGTTGATTGCTCCAACTAATTGTAACCAGACAACATACTGTTTATATAGGTCTTGTTCTGATTTTAATAGCTAGAAAATACATTGTTATGGGCCAAGAAGATGAACATCTTTTAAATTCAGATACCAAATACTGGATTATGGAGATTCTCTTTTGTATTCTTAGAAATATGCTATTATAGCCTAAGTACAGATACCTTTGGTCACTAAGAGTCAAAAGAACATAATCAACCAGTCAAACAATTGTAGACACCTTTTAAATATTCAGTATGCCACACTTCTTCATTTTTAAAAGGATACAGCCTGTATTAAGGAAAGCAGCTACTGAAAGAGAATAAGACTTTTTTTTGTAGTGGGGTTTATACAGATTATGTTGAGGCTGAAGAAGTGCAAAATTGTTCTTGATATTTTTTGTAAAAATAAAAAACCTACACAAGTTACTAGAGCTTGCAACTGTACCATTCCAGATGCAGATCTTAAAAGAGGGGATATTGCATTTTACTATTTTCAAAAGTTATGCACTCTCGAGTCTTCATTTTTACAGTTTAAATAATCATGGATTTATGTATGTGTTGTGCAATCTCACCAAATGCAACTTCAGGGCTCCCTGTATCAGAATGTTATGAAGGAGATGTTGAAACAATCCTTCAGATTTACTTCTAGCTCTTAAGAGTCAAACTCTAGACATTTTCTATAGAATTCAGTTCCAAATTTTAATAATTCATCTACTTGTTACTAGATGTTTATCTTGAAGAATTAGAATACTCAGGTGAGCCCAAAATTTTAATTCCAGAATCAGTTCTTTTTTGATCAAGAAATAGTTTTCCTAGAAAGTATTCATTGTTGTATTGTTGTATTACTGTTCATCTATTTCAGGTACAATGACCATATTTTCACTGAAAAAACAAAGGGCAAACCTGAAAAAGAGGGCAAACCTGAAAGAAGTTTGTACGGACAACAAAATTATATTTTTAGTTTTAGAACATTTAGAAAATTCAAAAGCAAAACCAAGAAAAATAAATAAATTAAATAAAGCTAAAGGAGAGTTTTTGAAAATAAATCACATATGGTCATTGTAATTGCAAGAAATGAAAAATGATAAACTAGATATTTCAGTCAGTGTGTGTTCTTCTGTAGAATATTAACATGAATAACTTTATAGGTAACATTACAAGTTTTGATGTTCTTCATAAAATACTTATACTACAGATTTTTATGTGAAGTATAGACTATCTCATATATTTCCTGTGTAAAATAATTTATAGCTTTTAACTTTGTATAAATAGTTTAGCAATGGCTTTGGAGATATTTATAGAATTTTATTATTTTCCTCTTGGAAAATTCAAAAAGCATATTTATAAATTTACGTTTCCAGGCATGTTTTGCTATACAGTTTCTGGGTTCTTAATTGACATACAAGGAAAGTTGAATTCAAAAGCTGAATCTGTTTCGAACTATGTATGCACCAATGAAAAAAAAAACCATTTTCATGCTAGAAAAATAAGCATATCTATATCTTTCCATTCATGTACACTACAGTTAATTGAGAAGTTCTGAGGCACTAAAACTGAAAAGTACTGAGGCACCAAAATAATCTTTGAAAGAAGTGATGGCTGTGCATTTGGATGTGGTGGGAAGGGGTAGGCTAAATGCTTAAGAATGCTGCTCATCACGCCTACTTTATAAAGACTGTTTTAGCTTGGGTTTTGTTTTTTACATCTGCAGTTGCTTGCCAAAAAAATGAACAAATGGGAACATTATAATAAAAAGTGAGGTGCTTGTAGAATTTTGGAACTTAACTTATTCCCAATTTGCTATTAAATATTATGTTTAGTTTCCATGAATTTGAAGATATAAAATTCAGTAATGCACAGTATCAGTAGAGAAGTAAGCCTTTGGTAAGGCTTGGTGACAAGTTATGAAAGTAATGTAAGTACCATATGCAACCTTATCTAAACAGTAGTTGAAATTTCATTACTGCAGTAATGAACTCTTTCTACTTCTATTATCCTTGCGCAGCTGCCAGCAAGAAATGCAGAGTCATCAAGTGAGCGGCAAGGCTAATAAATGTCAATTTCTTTTTATGAAGAAGCTACTCTATTTCTTGTAATAGAGAGTTCTTTGTACTCTTAGTCCACACAAAAGGCAGCACCTGAGAAGACAGAAGCGCTTGGCACTCTGACTAAATTTTTCCCCCTCTCGTTAAGCATTTCTTTTCACAAATTCATATTTTCAGGGTAGCAAGTTTAAACTTAAGGTGGGAGGCATTTTATACATTTATGCAAACTATAATTACATTGCTTTAAACAGTTAAAAGAGTAATTAAAATGTTGCCCTAAAGCAAAAACTAAACTAATTATGCAAAGAGTACAAACTTTCAATGTTTTTAAAGCTGATTGATGCTTTTGGCTTTTGGAATATAGGAAATTTGTTTAAACATTTTTTTATCAAAACTAAAAAAAAAATTCACCTGCAGCACTATAGGTTTATTTTTTTTATACCCTAATGCCCACTGATAAGATTCAGCAGAAAAAATTCCTTTTGCTTTCAGTGAGGCAGTGAAGTTTCAATAATTTCGCCTTCCTTCTGAAACTTTAATAAAACCATGAAATAAATAATTATTATAGGATGGCATAAGTGGAAGTGCATATTGCCCATCTTAGAGTTATTTGGATCTTACAGCAACATTTGGTAGTGGATTTAATATCAGAATAACACATGCCACTCTTCTTCTTTTTTTTTTAAGGAGTGGTAATTCTCAGAATAGTCCCCTCTTAACCACATTGTATCTACCAGGCTGCTTCTGAGGAAGAGATTAGAAGTATTGCTGCTCCTATTGCCTTGATTAGAACCTCACCATCAACTTCCATTTACCTCCTACAACTATTTTACCAGTTGTCTCAACCTGATCAACCACTAGTCTGCACCTGATCATGAAATCTTCTAAATAAATAAACCAATGCTGCTTCTGTTCTATTCCTAGTCCTTTTCTATTGGAATAGAATGAATAGAATAGAATTTTTATTGGCCAAGTGTGATTGGACACACAAGGAATTTGTCTTGGTGCATATGCTCTCAGTGTACATAAAAGAAAAGATATGTTCATCAAGGTACAACATTTACAACACAATTGATGGTCAATATATCAATATAAATCATAAGGATTGCCAGCAACAAGTTATAGTCATACAGTCATAAATGGAAAGAGATTGGTGATGGGAACTATGAGAAGATTAATAGTAGTTCAGTAAATAGTTTGACAGTGTTGATGGAATTATTTGTTTAGCAGAGTGATGGCCTTCGGGAAAAAACTGTTCTTGTGTCTAGTTGTTCTGGTGTGCAGTGCTCTATAGTGTCGTTTTGAGGGTAGGAGTTGAAATAGTTTATGTCCAGGATGTGAGAGGTCTGTAAATATTTTCACGGCCCTCTTCTTGATTCGTGCAGTATATAGGTCCTCAATGGAAGGCAGGTTGGTAGCAATTATTTTTTCTGCAGTTCTAATTATCCTCTGAAGTCTGTGTTTTTCTTGTTGGGTTGCAGAACCGAACCAGACAGTTATAGAGGTGCAAATGACAGACTCAATAATTCCTCTGTAGAACTGAATCAGCAGCTCCTTGGGCAGTTTGAGCTTACTGAGTTGGCGCAGAAAGAACATTCTTTGTTGTCCTTTTTTAATGATGTTTTTGATGTTAGCTGTCCATTTTAGATCTTGCGATATGATAGAACCTAGAAATTTGAAGGTTTCTACTGTTGATACTGTGTTGTCTAGTATTGTGAGAGGTGGAAGTATGGAAGGGTTTCTCCTAAAGTCTACCACCATTTCTACGGTTTTGAGTGTGTTCAGTTCCAGATTGTTTTGGTTGCACCATAAGGCTAGTCGTTCGACCTCTCGTCTATATGCGGATTCATCATTGTCTCGAATGAGACCAATCACTGTTGTGTCATCTGTGAACTTCAGTAGCTTAACAGATGGATCATTGGAGATGCAGTCATTGGTATACAGAGAGAAGAGAAGTGGGGAGAGCACACAGCCTTGGTGGGCCCCTGTGCTAATTGTACAGGTATTTGATGTGATCTTGCTTAGCTTCACCTGCTGCTTCCTGTTTGTTAGGAAGCTTGTGATACACTTACAAGTCTGTTGCAGATGGTTTAGAAAAACACTGTTGTGTGATGCTTGGGAATTTGGAAAAGTTAAATGTTTTTAGAATCTTACAAGATTTTTATTAGGAAGAAAAATATGCATTCTCAAAATAGCTTTAATTTGCTTTCATTATGAGTAAGACCAATGCCATTAGGGTAATTTTTTTTATGGTGAATGTGACTTCTTATTAGCAAGAACGATATTTTAAGATTTGATCTCAGGAAAACTGAGATATCAGAGATAATAAATATGTTGTAGACTTCACTTTGTTGCTCTAGGCTACTATGAGGGTTGCTAGGGGGGGAAATTGCTTTTTCTCATGAGTTAGGAAATGCAAATAAATATTAATTCCCAAGGATCATTAGAATTTTTAAAAACAGTGAATGATGAAACATGATTGCACATCTGAATGGATGAATATGAAGCAATCAAGTACATATTGTTTAGTAATTAATATATTAATGTTTCAGTTCTTATTTTAAGATTCACTACTTGTATAAATTTGTGTGTTGCCTTCTACCAAATATATGGGGGTATGGCATGTAATAAATATATTCCTTGAGAAGTCAGATCAGCCATTCTTTTAGTTAAATAGATAAGGTTTACTCATATCTGACTAAACCAATTGAATTTACTCTAGCAATAACTAGTTTCAAATTATTTCAGAAGTGTTATTTTGCAATTTAAATGACTGAGTCTGAATTTAATTCATTATAAAAAATAATATATTTCAATATATGATGTTTCCAGTACAAAATGTTCCTCAGCAGCTTCAGCGTATGAACAGACCTGATACACATTTTATAAATCTTTTTGCAGTACATACATGCATGTGCTGATATGCAAACACCCACTGAAGTATTAGAAACACTCCAAAGAAGAAAGCAAATACTGATGTATGTGATATAAACTGGATTTAATTACTGTCTGAAATTCAGATCTATTAATATAGACTTTTCAAACCTGATATTTCTAAATGTGTTGGGTAGCAAGCCGCAGAATCCTCATCCATCTCTGCCACTAGGCTATTTGTAGAAATGAAATGTACTGCCATGGACAAAAAGGGAGGAATTAACAGCCTATCTGTAATTGGCCAATGGAGCCATTTGAAAAGGTTGTATATTCCTGTTTGGTAATCAAAAAAATGTATCTTAAATGTCTAAGAGCAAAAAAGAATCTTATGTTTTACCGCTGAATTTATTACATATTAATGTTATTAATTTAGAATGCTTCTGTGCCCCACATTTTGTTGCATGTAATCATTGTATTGGTATTTCACTTGCTTTGCATAATTATCTCTTTTTAAAAACCATATTTAATGGCAGTTAAATATTAAGCTCTGCCCTAGGAAAGTTAATAGTAAACCAGAAAGAACTAAAGCTCTTTCTAAATGTATATTTTAGAAAGGGAGCAGATAGGAAGAATAGCATTGTATTGGATTTATCCTTATATCAGTAAAAATGTGTAGGAAATACATGGAAGGAAACAATGAAACCAGTTATCTTTGGATTTTTAGAATGCTCATAGTGTGTCCAGAAATTAGAACTAGTAATACGGAAAGATTCCTGGGAGTTCAGAATAGTTCATATTTTTCTTTTTAATAATCCTTGTTACTTTAGAGTACAGAAGACTAGTGTTGTATTGTTATGGGCCTGAATTACAGGAGCGTGTCTAAGGCTAACCTAAGTGAATCTCTAGATACTGTATGACAGGTTTTGAAATGAGATTCTCCAAATTTTAGCTTTAAACAATTTTTTAGCTTTAAAGAATCTTATAACATTCTTTATAGATAACAGAAAATATTATTTTGGAATAATGGTGTCCATGTTTCTTGGCCTAATATTATTTGTTAGAATCAAAGTTATCTATTGCTATTTTTAAAAATGGATGGGTGGGAATAACATCAGAGACTTCAGAGGAAAAAAGTTAGGCCTGTGACTTCTTGCACATCTGTTTTCAATTTTTAAATTAGCAATTGGTTTCTGCAAAACATTTGGAAAGACACTTTGGAGGCACCCCCTCAAAAGGCACTGCTCAATTTATTGTTTGGATTTTTATTCAATTTCTGCTAGAAATTCAAACCTGCCATTAATTCAACAATTTGCTGCTGGATTTTGATATCAGGATATTGGAAGGGTGTCATTCTAAAAAAAGACTGGGGGCCATGGATTATCTGGATTTACCTTTTTAGAGGCAATAGATTTAATTTCACTTACTTGGAAAAAAAATCTTTAGATGGGGCAAATAATAATGAATTGGCATAATTTTTCTTATTGATGGTAAATCTTCCTTCCCTACTACCCAACTCTTTAAAATATGGGTAGTCCTAGACTTAAGATCACAGTTGAGGCCAAAATTTCTGTTGTTAAGTGAATCAATGCAGCTGATAAGTTAGTCACCTGGTTGTTAAGTGAATTTGGATTCCCCATAGACTTTGCTTGTCAGAAGGTCGCAAAAGGGAATCACATGACCCCAGGACCCAGCAACGGTTATAAGTATGAACCAATTGCCAAGCGTCTGAATTTTGATCACATGATCATGGGGATGCTGCAAAGATGATAATTGTAAAAAACGGTCATAAGTCACTTTTTTCAGTGCCTTTGTAACTTTGAACGGCCCTAAATGAACTGTTGTAAGTTGAGGACTATCTGTACCTCTATAAAATATATCTAAAAAGTCTTTCACCAGTCAATGAGTTTTAGTAGAGATATTACTTGGAGTTCCCTATTTAATCTTGTACTCTGACCATGGTGTCACATTTCTTTTCATTTATTATATTGTAATTGATAGAATAGGGACTTCGTGGTTTAACATGTTTGAATAAGGGTGACTCACATTTGTATTTATTAATTTACTTATTAGTAAAAATAATAAGACACCCCCCATCCCATGAAGGCTGGGCAATAAATACCACAGTTACTCTGTGGTAAGATGGGCAGCCAATAAATTTGATAAATAAAATAAAAATAAAATAAAAATAAACAACATTAAACAAATCAAGGCACAAGATAGCAAAGCAAAAAATGTTGCATGTCCGTAAAAGAAGAAAACTTTCAAATTAATGTGCAGAATCCTATAAAAAGGCTTATCACCTAACCTAGCCCAAGGCTTGATGGAGAAGCCATGGTTTTCAAGACCCCTTTAAAAGCATTTAAGATAGGGGCCATACAGATATCCGGGGATAATTTAAAGAAGGCAGGTACTATGACAGAAAAGATCAGCTTTCTGGGTCCTATCAGCCATGTTTTAATCAATGGAGATGGAGAGCATGCTAATTCTCACTGACAAGATGGATAGAAACATCCATTAAATGTGCTTGTTTATGTAAATAAATTAGCTTTTAACAGATCAGCTTTAAAGAGACAGAATTCCAAAAATACGGGGCTGTCACCAGGAAGGCCCTGTCTCTAGGTTTCATCAGCCTCATTTGTCCCATAGTGAGCAAAGCTTAATACTATATTGTTCTTGTATATATGCTTACCCTAACATCAGTAGTAAGGAAAGGCCACTTGGCTTAAATGCAGTATCTCCAGTGGCCATAACTGTCTTTGAACACTGAAATAATACCTGTTTCTCTTCCTAGTTTTACCTAGGAAATCATATAGTCTTTGGTGGCCACTGGTACCTTCTGTCTGACCTTTTCTCTGAATTTCTTTTTATAAAAGAAATTTGTAGTGCCACTATATGTTCCACCTTAGGTACAATGTTTTGTGCAAACTGGTTGAAAATATTGCGTGGGCATTGTTGTCAATTCTATTTGTTACATAAAATAATTTGTCATAAATGCACAGTATGAATGAGCCTGCGTTTTCTTTGGTGGCAAAAAATATATATAGTATCCCAGTTTTATCTTAATGTATGTTAGGAATTCATATCAACAGATTTTTAATTTTGTTACCAATTTTAGCAATTATCTGACCTGCTACATTAGTATGACAGAAACTTTTTCCCCGTTCCTTAATGACCGATTTATATCCATTTGAAATAGGCCTTTAATCATTCTGAACGTATTTTCTCTAATGTGGAATATTAATCTGTACTGTATCTTAATTTAGACCATGCAAAGCATTTGAGAGAAGTTATTTCAAAAAGCATATTGCACTTCCCTTGAAGCATTAAAGTAGTTGCTACCTCTGGGAAGGTTATGACAGCTGCCCTGAAGCCTTTCCCTGGTTATCTATCTGTTTGTGTGCATGCGCCTGCACAAAGAAGCAAACATAACATAAAAACTGCTGGGGAAAGCCTTTGAAATAGCTGTACTGAATTTTCTGGGTTGGGACTATAAAGCTTTAAAGAGGGCACTTTGCTTAGACTAGTAAATTTTGTGAAGAGCTTTTTTCAGATAATTTGCACAGCCTTATTTTTAATCTGTTGGCAGACAATATCTTTGAAGAGTTCGTCATTTCTTTTACAACTGGCTTTTTCATCCCCAATTTGGCCATTTTTAATTTCACTTCTGCTGCCTTTAGGGACACATCCATATGTGATAGGTTGATTAACACTTGGTGGGATTCTTCCTAGGAAAACTAGAGTTGTAGACTTCACTGAGAGATCAGGAAAACATTCCAGCATGACAATAGCAATCCACATCCATACTGTAGTCACAAAACTAGACAGTTATCATTGTTGTCTAGAAAATTAAATGCTGTATGCTTCCTTTTCAGGCAGCCATCAATGGAGTTATACCACAGGAAAATGGCATTTTAGAAAGGTAAGTGGTATTTTTATACTTATATCCATTATCCTAAAAGCATTATGAAATAACTTGTACTTAGACTGCTGTTTTCTGCAATTGAGTTTTAAAATACATTTTAATAATCTAAATATGAAGCTTTTATTTAAGCACTACAAGGAAAATACTGTTTAAATTAATTTGTCAATGCTTAACTTTTGATTAGTCTTAGAAAGTCACCTACTTGTAGTTCAGATGCTCAGTAGAAGTAAGTTCTTACTTCTTCCAATGAAATTATAATAATTAAGGAGCACATTTCCCAAAACTCAGATTAAAACCAGTTAGGTTGAATATAAGGCAAATGTTCTTAGTGATGAACCAAGAAATCTGGCTCTCTTCTTCATTTAACGTTCAATTGGTCCCTTTAACTGTAATCAATAATGGCTGACACAACAGCCCAATCTTCTTTCTCTAAGAAGAGGCATTATTTATATCAGCAGCAAGACTAGTGTAAAGTTCCCGCAAAAATGAAAGCCTGTGGACTGTGAAATTTGGAGATCCAAAATCTCTCTCTTTTTTTTTTTTTACATTTATATCCCGCCCTTCTCCGAAGACTCAGGGCGGCTTACATTGTGTAAGGCAATAGTCTCATTCTATTTGTATATTTATATACAAAGTCAACTTATTGCCCCCCCCCCAACAATATGGGTCCTCATTTTACCTACCTTATAAAGGATGGAAGGCTGAGTCAACCTTGGGCCTGGTGGGACTAGAACCTGCAGTAATTGCAGGCAGCTGTGTTTAATAACAGGCTATCTTATAGCCTGAGCCACACCGCGGCCCCTCTTTATTTAGGAATTCTTTATTGTTATTCCTGCTTTTTGATACTTGGGAGGTAACATCTTTGCTAAGAGGGAATTGTGAAATCAGACTTCTCTGAGATTGAAATCTGACCTTTTCTTCAGAAGGGGGATTTATATTATTGTTCCTGAAATGTCATAATTTGTAAGAAGCTACAGCTGGCAATCTATGATTGAAGAAGCAATTTTGGACATTATGAGATTGTTTGGTCTCAACTATAGTAGCGTGTAAGCAATAGATAATGTTTATTGGGACTCAGTGAAAGAACTGAAATTGTTGAAAATGTCCTAAATTTCCCCATTTCTAGCACTTTAGCTATCAAGCTTCATTACTTTAGCACTAATTGACTGCATTCCCCCCCAAAAAAACTGCTGACATTCATTAAAAACAATAAAAATAAAAATTATCCAGGTTTTACTGGGAGAATATGTAAACTGGAAAAATATTGTCCATGTGATAAATGCAAAAGAGCGCTATGTGGAGAAAGAGAATGGTGCTTGCAAAGTCAGGCTGCTTGTGTTGTATTCCTGAATTGCAGATTTACGGGGACACACACAAACAGACAGAACCAAAAACAGAGGGATCAGTGTGGTTTGGGAATATGAGGACTGATCCCTTTCCTCTTCTGCTTAGTTTTGAAAGCTAACTGCATTGACCATCTGGCCGGAAAGGTCTTCACAAGCAGTAGTCTTCTTGCTTCCCACTCCAGCACAGAAAAATCTCTGAATTGGGGCCAATATATTTTTGCATGGAAATGTATACACCTAAACACAGCGCGCCCATTGTTCATCTTAACTCTGAAACTGCCCATGGCTTTGGAGCTGAGAACTACCCTTTGTTCTTTCTGATTAGCGAGAAAGAAAAGAGGGTTTTGTGTTAAAAAAGAATCACAGTGTTCTATTTTTTTGTTTGTTTCCCCTTCACTCAAACATAATTTGTAATGCAGAATGAGGCAAATTATTGTAGCCAACGGTTAAGATCACGACAAATGCTCTGATATTAAAACTGCACAGATTTGTCAGCAACAGTTTGCTGTCATAGTTCAGTTTAACAGTGATTGAGTTGTTGTTTGCAAGCGTTTGCCTATCAATTGCACTGGATGCATCTGAAAAACCAGAAGCTTAATATAAGTTTCCTATTTTGAAAAACAGATAGAAGAGGAGACATTTTAAACTTGCTGGTACGCTTACCGGTATTAATATATAAAGGATTTTAAATTCGTATCTCATGGTTCTGTAACAATTAGAATTTATTTATTTGGGTTCTTGTGGGGAAAATAGGAGAAAGAAGGTCTGTTGGATATGTTTGCTGGCTTGAGTTATTTGTAAAAACAATAAAGTGGTATAAATAAAATTTATTCAATTTGCATGGCCATGCATCTCAACAAATGACTATGGGCAGTGAACAGTCTTAAAATAAATGGAAAACAATTCCCATCACAAATACAAAAATTATAATACATGGCAATTGAGCAAGATATCACAAGGCAGACACTAGCACAGCCAAAGTCAGAACCCTTCACACACTCGAGGCTGGGCATCAAACCAGATCTTTAGGGTCTTACAAAAGGCCAGCAGAGTCTAGGCCCATGATGGTGAACCTATGGCACGCGTGCTACAGGTGGCATGCGGAGCCATATCGTGGGGCACGCGAGTTCAGCTCCGGTGCGCACATCCGTGTTGGCTAGCTGATTTTCGGTCCTTCTGGGCACACCAGAAGTAGGGAAACAGAATGTTTCCGGCCTCTAGAGGGCCTGGGGGGTGGGGAAGGCCCGTTTTTCACTCTCCCCAGGCTCCTACAAAGATTCTGGAGCCTGAGGAGAGCAAAAAATGGGCCTTCTGGTCCCATTGGAAGTCAACAAATGGGCCATTTCTGGTATCTGGAGAACCTATGGGGGAGTGGGGAAGGCCGTATTTGCTTTCCCCAGGCTCCTAGAAAGCCTCTGGAGCTTGGGGAGGGTGAAAAACAAGCCTACCGGGCCCACCATGCCATTGTGTGCCAAAAGCAGATGGAGCACGGGAGTGGGGTGCATAGAATTGATCTGGGCACTCATGCACACGACCCCCCCCCACGCACTCCCCGCGCTTTTGGTACACGATGGCAAAAAAGTTAGCCATCACTGGTCTAGGTTATTCTCATTTCTGGTGAGAGAATGTAATTAGCAGAAATTATGGCAGAAAAGGCATATATCCTGAGCCCCAGCACTGGCACTTTTGGCTAATAGACTCAGATCATTCCCATCCTGCTGGATTGGATTCACTGGGGAGAAACAAGCGGAGAAAGATAGTCCTTCAAGTAACCTAGTCCCAAACCAGGAAGAGCTTTAAGGTGACAACCAGTACTTTGAATTGCACCTGGAAACACATGGGGAGCTAGTGTAACTCACGAAATAGTGGTGTTACGTATGCCAAGTAGCCAGCACTATTTGCTACCTAGGCAGCTGCACTCTGCAGCAATGGCATCCTATTTAGAGTCCATTGCAGTAGTCCAAAGGCGTGAGCAGCAATGAGCAGGGATTTACTCAATCATACACCTTTTTTAAAAAAATGTGAAGCAACATAAAGACTGAGTTTGAAAACGGACTGGATTGGGCGGAAGAAAAAAAACCAAAACCTTCAGGAGAATCCTGCTGGGAGAGGGAGTAGGCAGCAGCTCAGAATGCTGTTTATTTTTCCATTCTGTACTCCCTGCCTCTCTCCTTTCTGATCACATGATCCATAGGAAGTATGGGCAGCCTTCCCATACATAATAACAAGCAATGTATGGCCATTGTTGGTAAAGGATTGGAAGCAATTCCAAAAGCATCATGGTTTCCTTGCCTCGTAGGACACTGCTGATAATCTTATTTTTTAATTTTTACAATTTAGAAATAGGAGGAAAAATATTTAAATATCTTTTCCGAATTACAAATATTATCTCCTTGTAACCTATGAAAAATTTGTTCAGATATAAATAATAATAATGCCCAATTGGGTGTCTTCCTCCTGCCAGCCTGCCTGCCTGCCTTGTTTCCAAGGGAAAGGGATTTGCAAGTAGAGCTTATGTGTGTATGTATGTGGCCGTGATGGTAGTTTTTTCTCATTTAGAGAGAGACCAGCTGGCATTGCCATGACACATCATATGAGAGCATTGCAGAACAAAGGGAAGGAGAGAATCTCTAATAGATAACGGACTTAAGCCAAGAATGTGCAATGTTTCTTAAGCACTTGAGCACACATACCACAGTATTTCCTAACCCTAATCAAAACTCCCTGGACAAAAAAGAGTGGACAGGCACAGGACAAAGCTACTTAAAAATAGAATAATATTAAATACAATCAGTGCAATTAATTTTCCCCCTTATATTGCATGAAAATTAGTAAGTTTTGAAGAGGTTCTGGAGTCTGAGGGGCTGCAAATTGTATATCCCTGTTCAAAGCCATGTAGGCTTTACAAAATTTAAAATTATTTGAAAAACTAGGAACCCAATGTAGCCTTTAGTGGATGGGATATGTTTTGTTTTATCAGTGTTCACTGTTAGTTATATTCCATAACTACTTTTTTGATATATGGAAAAGAAAAGGGAGCAATATATTTTATTTGTATACTTGCAAATCGGATCAAAATGAAGCTGCATGTCCTATCAGATGTTTTACATATTTGTTAATAAACAAATCTGAATAGTGAATTACTAAAGCCAGTTACTGTGATATATACCACCATTTTGCAGTACTTGTATTTATTTAATAGCCAGATTGATACTATATTACTTTCAAATACAAAGGCAAATTTGAAACTGAGTGTTTTCAGTTTAGCATCTATTTCATTTTATAATTATAATTGTGCTTTTGAAAAGTATCTAAGCTAAAAAAGATAGGCTAAGTCCTGACAACTGTTAAGATTATTGCATTTTTGCAGATTATTAGGTCAGGATGCTAGCAGGATTAATTTGGAGGTCTGTTTAGTTACGTCAAATAATTATGAGAATCAAAAGACTTTTGTTCAGGAACAAAATGCTTACCACCTGTGGCTGCATTTCTGTACTGCTCATGGAAGTAACCTCAAATAATGTTCATAAAGTGAAACCAGTTGTTTGAAGAACTTGCCTATCTTAAGAGCTACCAAAATTTATTGAACAGGTTCTCCAAACAAAGCAAAATAACCAAGTCATCTTTGCAGAAACTTTTGGGAAAGATATTAAGGCATGGCAAATATCAGAATAAAATTCATATATGTTACAGTACTATTTCATTTGTATGAGATATAACTGAGATGATATAAAATGTGGCACCCAAGCAAAATGGGACTTGATATTAAAAATTAATGTTAACTATTATCGAGTGTCGGTCAATCAGTCAGTGATAGATATTCATATCATCAAACAATGAAAGCTAGCCGAAAGCAAAGGTAAGGCAGAGTAGGAAACATGAGTTTATCTTTAACAGTACCATGATTGTAAATGGAAGCTGTTTCATTCTTAGACTGATCATTTGCCCAGATGAATAGGGATATTCTACTGCTCCATGTTTTGTCTTTGGCCTGCTCCCGAGTGTTCAGTGTTTACCCGTGGTTTATATATTTTTTTCATATATTATGTGGCAAGAAGTCTTGCTTTAGAAATTCTTAGTGGTTGCAGATTACATTCTCACTATTATTGTCACTTTCTTTTCTCGTATTTCACAAGTTCACTTATTTTCACAACTTTTTATAAGGCAGTTCTTTTACCTTTTACATAAGGACATCATGCTGTGTCTATATAGGCCTTCTGACTGATTCTTTGTTATAGCCATTCTGCTGATTGATTCTTGTCCATGGGCTGTTCAGGACACTTTGGTGTAGACTTAAGTATCATATTCTGCTGATACTTAATACACTCCAGTATAGTTCTCTCTAGGCCAGTGACTTTTTAAAATATATTCATTTTTAGTTTTCAGCATTTTGTCAACTACTTTGTGACTACCTCAGACAGTTCTACTAATTTCTCATGCATATTCTAAATGGCTTGTACAAATCCAAGCCCTTTGCCATGGCTAGTACACACAATTTACATTAATGCATGTAAGCATATGAGCATGTATAAATTTGGAAAATTGTCTTCATTTGACACCAGGCTGATATGTTTTTCAGTGAATATAGTGGAGAATCTTTACAAAGGCCTGCCTATGGTCCCGCTAGTCATCCTTCGTCATCGTCTTCAGCATCTTCCTCCTCTTCTGCATTTCGTCCCGTAGTGCCATCCAGACAAATAGTGGAAAGACAACCACGCATGCTTGACTTCAGAGTGGAATACAGAGATCGAAATGTGGATGTGGTGCTCGAAGACAGTTCTACAGTTGGTAAGAAATTACTGAGGGGACAAAAAAACCCAAGACCAAACTAAGTAGCAAATTTAACTGTAATACAAAATATGTGTTAAGAGCTGAAATTGGCAGAGCTCTAGTAAGCCCAGGGAGAACTGATTTGTAAACATGCAACAGGTGCATTCCAATCACAAGCTTGGGAAAAACAGGGCCAAAAGTCCATTGGCTTGAAAGGGCAGGAGGAAAAGCTTTACAATTTCACCCTGAGGGTGATTCTCTGTGTGTTTTGTAGTACCCAGGTGTTTGTACACATTACTCATTTCTCTTCTGTAAGGAAGCAATTTATCTAGCTTTCTGTTGGTGGTGGGGATGGTTTTTATGCTTTTTAAAGAATTGTTTATAGTGTTTTATTACTGTCTGTGAACTGGCCAAGGTTATGTTAAAAAGATGGACAGTTATATAAATCTTTTAAATAAATGAATAGCTCTAAATCTTTTTTTTATGTTGTTATCTAATTTCTGAAAGAGTAGAAATTTATTCAGCCAAATATGACCTAAAGTCTGATATCTTTCTTTGAAGGGGAGGGGAGGGAAGAGATATATAAAAGCAATACTTGTAAAGTTAATGTTAGTGTTAGTCTTGGGAAACAAGGACTGGGGGAAAACATGTTTGAGTTCTTTAAGTATTTGAATTAATAACTATATGATGGGCCAAAACAATGATCATAGGTACCAGAACCCATGTTAATGCAGTATATAATATCTCTGTTATGCTTAGAATCAGAGCATGCATGCTTTTAAATTCAGTTTAAAGATTACAAAATGTTGTGCTTGAAATGGTGCCAGAATTAAGAGAAATATCACCATGACAGAAAGAAAAGGGAATTCTGCCCTCATTATAAAGTCATCATGGAGTCATTGATTTACAAAATGTAGTGATTTCTATTATGTTGTAAACTGTACCATAACACTTTTCAGTCAGGGTGTTTGTTGTGCTGGAATTAGTGTTAGGTATCGCAGCATCTAGTTTTCCTATTTATTAATCTTATATTGGTTGTTGTTAGTTGCAAAGTTGTGTCCGACCCATCTCATATTACTTAAATATTATTTTGCTCCCTAGGGCAACTAGGTAGAAAGAAGATGCAACTTTATTACAGTGGTACCTTGGTACTCAGCTGCTTTGAAACTCATCGAATTTGGTAATCAACACATTTTGACGTGAAAATTTTGTCCCGGTACTCATCGTTTGTTTGGTACTCAACACACAAGCTAGAACTTGTTGATGTTGGCTGCCTTGTGACTCCTTCTGGAAAAAAATTGTTTGGTACTCATTGGTTTTGGTACTCATCATGCCTCCCAGAACCAATTAACAATGAGTACCAAGGTACCACTGTATTTAAAACAATTTTGCCAACTCTGTATGATTAGTGATATCAAACAAATGTTTCCTTTTAAAATAAGTGTTTATTTAGTTTATTTATATTTCACATTTCTGAACCACCCACCTCTCTCAAAGAGGCACTTCGGATGGTGTATTTAGTTTAAAAATACAATATAAAAATCATAGGCATATTTTGATCAGAAGCAACAGATACTATGAATATATTTAGGCAATATGCCAGAGTTGGGGCCTAACTGAACTTTCTTACCTTACTTTGGCAAAGTATTCCTCTTAATAATTTAATAGAATGTATAATGTTGCGTTGGTTTCTTAAGCTGTCACATTTGGTACAGCAATTGTTAACCGTGTTTCTGAAAATAAACAACTATATACTTTTAAAAATGCACATTAACTTGGAAAAGCAATTTCAGACAGCTCTGATATTTGTACGTTCTTTCCATTATTGGAATAGGAGGCTTCACTTCTTAAAAAGTAAGTATCTTTCTGTGGAAAAATAAAATAAAATGTTTATATTCTGTTAAAAAATAAATAAATCATAGGCATAATGTGGCAAGTGTCTGTCCAGAACTGTTTTTTAAAAAATAATAATATATAATCAAAGAGTGACACCTAGTGGCAAGTATATGTTTTATTTGCTAAGCAGGTTCTTGTTTGGCTATTCACTTCATATTATTATGCTCAATTCTTCACTGAGTTGTGTCTTGTTTTTTGAGATTGGTTGAAATTTAAATGTTCAGTCTCATTTTTTATTTTGCACAGCTCCAAATGAGAAATGATATCAATGTTTTTAAAATTACTTTAGCTCATAGATTAATAAGATGCTCATTTTTAATCACGCAGGGGATTTTTATATTTTTTTTTGTTTGTTTACATTTTGTTTTGTTTGTTTACATTTATACCCCGCCCTTCTCCAAAGACTCAGGGCGGCTTACAATTTTGAGACGGGTTTTTTATGCAAGTTGATGATTTATTTTCTAGAAGTAGCAGGATTTAAGAGACAATTACGTTGACATGAATGAGAGGGTGAAATATGATGCTTTCTGAAATAGATGTATCATGTCAACAAAGTATGAATTTTTCCTTCTGAAAAAAGTTTTCCAGGGAACTATATGAAAATATTGGTATCTACAGAGATTTTGCTCATAATTCTGTAATCATCTGAAGTATTTTTCTATATATGTAAATATATTATGAAGCGAAAATATATATGAACATTAGTCACAGTATCTCTGGGGTTAAGCAGGTTATGATGATTTACATGAAAAAATAAATATAAATATATATTGAGATAAAGGTAAAAAAACCCCACTAGATTGCATCTGTTTTGATGTCTTAAGTTTCACTTTTACTAATCTAAGGCCATACTTTAATTAGTGTTCAATAGTATTTTAATCCCTTCCATCTGTCTTTTGCCCAGGGTCAATTCACACGTTATACAAAAGCAAAGCTAGATTTGCCATCAACTATGCATGCAGTGAAACTACTGCTAAGCATCATAGTAAAACTATTTTTAAAAACTTTTTTATAACTATCTGACATATTCAAGTCTGTCCTTTTAATAGCAAATTTAACATCTTCAGTTCACATTCCTGCAAAAACAGCCGTGAGTTATGTGCACGAATGCTTCTCTCAAAGTCAGATGTTAACTTTTTTTTTTCTGGTGATGCAATTGCATAAAATGCCCACCAGATGGAAGGAACATATATCATGTGAATAGAGAAATAATTAAAATCATGTGGAACTTGGATGACATCGGCTTTGGAACATGAGACTAGTATTCTGCATTTGATCATACTATATTTGCTATTGAGCAACAGTTGTACAGCGTTGCTCAGTTGGGGTATTTCAGTGCTTGAAAAGGGCTTTGAATAAACTAACGAATTGTGGAGCTTAGAATCAAAACAGTAATTTTGTTCTGAAAGAGAAATGCAAAGATTTTTAAGGAAAGAATTCTACTCTAATTTAGCCTTTAGCTCTGTTAACAGCGATCAAAACAATTAAGTAACATTCTCTGTGAGTGACATTGAGGGCCAAATTTTAGTGATGGAACAGTATGCATTTTTGTAGAAGAGCCAAGAGTCAGTCTTCACATACCTTCTTCAAACTTTTGAAGTACCAACCATGGGAAAGAAGGAATCCCATTGTGGAATATGCCAAGCTGAAAAAGCATTTTGTCTCAATAAGTAGCTGTTAGCTAAGATGGTAAATGAATAGTTACATTACGTGTAAATTTTAAACATTTCAAACAATTTTAGAAGGTTTTTTAGCGCCCAAAGCATATATCATAGAAAGCAAACTTCTAATGCAAACTATACACCCTAAACCAGGGGTGTCAAACTCAAGGCCCGTGGGCTGGATCCGGCCTGTGGGGTGCTTCAATCTGGCCCGTGGGACCATCCTGGAAACAGCAAAGGACTGGTCCGCGATGCCTCGGCCAGCAAAAACAGAGCTCAGGGCCCCCCAGGCTCCGGTTTTGCTGGCAGAGAGCTTCAGAAGGCTGTCGCAGCCAAAAATAGTACCTGGGAAGCACACGTTGCCCCCACCCAGGCTCCATTTTCACTGGCAGAGGGCTAGTGAAACAAACTGAAAACAAAACAAAAGGAGAAATGTTTCTCCTTTTGCGTTTGAGCATGCAAGAAGGAACAGGAAAGGAGAAAGAGAAAGAGGAAAGAAAAGGAAAGATGGGCAGAGAGCAAGGAAGGAAAAATAAGGAAAAAGGGGAAGGAAGAAGAAAGGAGAATGAAGAGGGAAGGAAAAAGAAGAGAAGGAAGGAAATTATAATGAGAGTGAGGGAAGGTCTGAGGGAAGTGCTAACTTAGCACTTGGCCACCACAGGTGCCACCAATACGAGTGACGTCGAGCAGGCCACACCCACCCTGACCATGGCCCACTGAGGTCAAACACAACCCTGATGCAGCCCTCAATGAAAATGAATTTGACACCTCTGCCCTAAACATAGCAAAAGATCCATTTGTTTTAATTTAGAAATGAAATCTAAATTCCTTTAATCCATTTTACATAAGATGGGAAAAACAATATCAAAATTCAATAGCATTTCAAGTAAAATCGATTATTATTTTGCATTTCTCTTCTTTATATTCTAAACATTTTTTCAGTGTTCCATTTTTGATGCTATTATATATGAGTTTATGGAGATAAACTAATATACTTAAAGACATATGTTTAAAATACATTGAGTAATGTTTGTGATTCATAGATTTTATTTTGCCTATGCTTTATAAAGATAAATCAGAAAAAGCAGAAGTGTGTTTTGATGATTCTCCTTTGTGTTTTTTTCCAGGAGAGATCAAACATATTTTAGAAAATGAGCTTCAGATTCCTGCATCGAAAATGTTGCTAAAGGGCTGGAAGACTGGAGATGTAGATGATAGTGTAAGTTTTAATATTTGTTGCAGGATATTTTTCCCCAATGGACCTTCTTTGCCAACTAATGCTGATATGTCAGCAATGTCTAAAATATTCTGGATTAAATGGCATGGTTGCTTGTACAATGAAGGCACAATATTTACAAAGGATAACATTTAACTTTGACAGTAGTTAACTTGGGCAATATTCAGGGCAGTATATTCTGTTCCTTCAGTGCAAGTTTTCTCTTTTAATATGCTGTATCTGAAGATTCCCAATAAGGATGGCATGGCACCTTCTCGTGGTCACACACACAAGATATACAAGTAGTCCTTGACTTTTGACCACAATTGAGCCAGACATTTATGTTACTAAGTGAGACATTTGTTAAGTGAGTTTTGCCCCATTTTATGACCTTTCTTGCTACAGTTGTTAAGTGAATCATTGCAGTTGTTATTGTTGTTAAGTGAATCTGGTTTATCCATTGACTTTGCTTGTCAGAAGGTCACAAAAGGTGATCACAGGACACTGCAGCTCTCATAAATATAAATCAATTGCTAAGTGTCTGAATTTTGATCATGTCACCCTGAGATGTTGCAATGGCCACAAGTGTGAAAAATAGTCATAAGTCACTTTTTTAGTGGTGATGTAACTTTGAACCAGGGTGAAATGCTCCTGGTTTGGACCACATCGCCTGATCCGGTAGCGATCATGTTGGGTGGTTCGGAGAACCGGTAGCAGTCGCAATGTGAGGCTCTGCCACCCACCAAGCTGTCGTTACTTCCTGGTTTTAACCAGGAAATAATATGTTTTGTACTCTCTGCGCATGCACAGAAAGGTTTTGTGCATGCCAGAGGCCAGAAAGGTAAGTAGATTTCACCCCTGCTTTGAACGGTCACTAAATAAACTGTTATAAGTTAAGGATTACCTGTACACTATGTAAAAACAGAGAATCCCACACACACATACCCCTGTGGAGAGGGATAAAAATCATGTAAAATCCTGTTCATGGGACCATACCATGATACATCATCTGTATCTCTCTGCTTTTATAGTTTAAACGAAGATGATATATATAGATATAGATATAGAATGATTGATATATATATATATATATATATATATATATATATATATATATATATATATATATATATATATATATATATATATATATATATATATATATATATATATATATATATATATATATATTTGTTTTCTGAGGTTTTCACGGTGTTTGTATATAGGTCTTTGGTTGTTCGGGTTTTCTCCGTAAAATTGGAAGTGTCTTGGCGACGCTTCGATGAAGTCTCATTCGTCATCTTCAGGCTTCAGCTTCGTGCTTCTGGGAGCAATGTGTGATCGCAGCTGTTTCTTCCTTTTAACTGCTAGTGGGGGTTTGAACTGATTGGGTGGGAGCTTGGCTGTGCTCTGATTGGATGGGGTTTTTTCTGTGCTCTGATTGGCTGGGGGTGTGTCCTGTGTTGGTGGGGGCTTGGTTGTGCTCAGTCTGGTCTGTGCTGCAGGGGGATTTGAGCTGGTGAGCTGCATAGCTGTTGTTTGGCTTTGTGGTGGTGCTACATCTTCATAGTGGGTCTGCTGCATGAATGGATTGGAGGGGTTTGAAATGGCTAATGTTGCAGCTGCGGTCTGGCTTCTGGTCCTTGGTCGTGCTTCATGATCAGTGTGGGTTTGGGTCTGCTTTCTGGGTGGATGTGCGGTGGTGACATCCTGTGTGGACCTTGTGAGTGTGGGTCTGGTGTCATTCCTCGTGTTAGGGACTCGCTTGTCAATAAGGCGGGTTTCCAAATGGCTGGTAGGCGGAGGTGTCATCTCGCTTTGTTCATGCTGTGTGGGCATTTTCTATCTCAATGGCTTCTCTGATTATTCTGTTGTTAAAGTGTTCAGTTTTGGCGATAGTTCTGGTCTTTTAAAGTCAATATCATGTCCTGTGACTTTAAAGTGTTGGACCAGGAAGAAGTTGGTTCCTCTTTTGAATGAGTTCTTGTGTTCTTCAATGCGTGCACTTATTCTTCTGTTGGTTTGTCCAATGTATGTGGTGGGGCAGGCGGTGCATGGGATTTCATATACTCCTTGATTTTCTAACTCAATTTTGTCTTTGGGGTTTCGTAGGATGGGCGATATTTTCTGTTTGTGCAGAATGCTGTCTTGATGTTGTGTTTGTGGAGGATCTTGCTGATTCTGTCTGTGGTGCCTTTTATATATGGGAGGAGGGCTGTGCCGTTTTCTTGTTCTCTGTCTTGGATTTTAGTGGGGGGTTCTTTTTGGATTAGTTTGGTAATCTTATTTCTCTGGAATCCATTGGATGTTAGTACGTTAGTGAGAGTGTCTAGTTCGGGTTTTAGGTGTTGTTCATCAGCTAAGCATTTTGTTCTGGAGATGAGTGTCTTGGCTACGGAGTTGATCTGTGCTGGGTGGTGGTGTGAGAGTGCGTGCAGATAGCGGTTTGTGTGTGTTTTCTTCTGGTAGATGGTGTGTCCTAGGGAGCCATTGGGTTTTCTCCCGTGTAAAATTGGAAGTGTCTTGGCGACGTTTCGATGAAGTCTCATTCGTCATCTTCAGGCTTCAGCTTCGTGCTTCTGGGAGCAATGTGTGATCGCAGCTGTCTCTTCCTTTTAACTGCTAGTGGGGATTTGAACTGATTGGGTGGGAGCTTGGCTGTGCTCTGATTGGATGGGGTTTTTCTGTGCTCTGATTGGCTGGGGGTGTGTCCTGTGTTGGTGGGGGCTTGGTTGTGCTCAGTCTGGTCTGTGCTGCAGGGGGATTTGAGCTGGTGAGCTGCATAGCTGTTGTTTGGCTTTGTGGTCGTGCTACATCTTCATAGTGGGTCTGCTGCATGAATGGATTGGAGGGGTTTGAAATGGCTAATGTTGCAGCTGCGGTCTGGCTTCTGGTCCTTGGTCGTGCTTCATGATCAGTGTGGGTTTGGGTCTGCTTTCTGGGTGGATGTGCGGTGGTGACATCCTGTGTGGACCTTGTGAGTGTGGGTCTGGTGTCATTCCTCGTGTTAGGGACTCGTTTGTCAATAAGAGTGGGTTTCCAAATGGCTGGTAGGCGGGAGGTGTCATCTCGTTTGTTCATGCTATGTGGGCATTTTTCTATCTCAATGGCTTCTCTGATTATTCTGTTGTTAAAGTGTTCAGTTTTGGCGATAGTTCTGGTCTTTTTAAAGTCAATATCATGTCCTGTGACTTTAAGGTGTTGGAACAGGAAGAAGTTGGTTCCTCTTTTGAATGAGTTCTTGTGTTCTTCAATGCGTGCACTTATTCTTCTGTTGGTTTGTCCAATGTATGTGGTGGGGCAGGCGGTGCATGGGATTTCATATACTCCTTGATTTTCTAACTCAATTTTGTCTTTGGGGTTTCTTAGGATGGTGGATATTTTTTGGTTTGTGCAGAATGCTGTCTTGATGTTATGTTTGTGGAGGATCTTGCTGATTCTGTCTGTGGTGCCTTTTATATATGGGAGGAGGGCTGTGCCGTTTTCTTGTTCTCTGTCTTGGATTTTAGTGGGGGTTCTTTTGGATTAGTTTGGTAATCTTATTTCTCTGGATTCCATTGGATGTTAGTACGTTAGTGAGAGTGTCTAGTTCGGGTTTTAGGTGTTGTTCATCAGCTAAGCATTTTGTTCTGGAGATGAGTGTCTTGGCTACGGAGTTGATCTGTGCTGGGTGGTGGTGTGAGAGTGCATGCAGATAGCGGTTTGTGTGTGTTTTCTTCTGGTAGATGGTGTGTCCTAGGGAGCCATTGGGTTTTCTGTAGACTAAGACATCCAGGAAGGGGAGTTGGTTGTTAACTTCTGTTTCCATGGTGAACTGTATTTTGGGGTGTAGGCTATTGAGGTGTGTGAGGAAGTTTTCAAGTTTTTCTTTCCCGTGTGGCCAGATTATGAAGGTGTCGTCTACATATCTGAGCCAGAGTTTGGGTTTGTGATCAGATTTTTCTAGTGCTTGGGTTTCAAAGTGTTCCATGTAGAGGTTGGCAATGACAGGTGAGAGGGGTGATCCCATGGGTGCGCCTTCTATTTGTTTGTATTTTTGTCCGTTATAGATGAAGTATGTGTTGGATAGGCAGTGGTTGGTCAGATCTAGGATGTGCTTGGGGGGGTTATATTTGTTTTGGATAGCTGTCAAGGCTTCTTTGATTGGCACTTGGGTGAAGAGGGATATGACATCAAAGCTCACGAGTAGGTCGCTGGGCTGTAAGTTTTGTTTCTTTATGATCTCTATGAACTGGAATGAGATTTTTACGTGTGAGGTGATGGATTCTGCATAGGGCTGTAGTTGTTTGGCGAGAAATTTGGCTAGGTTTTGTAGAGGTGAGCCTATGGAGCTGACTATGGGTCTGAGTGGGGGTTCCTTCTTTGTGTATCTTGGGAGGCCGTAGAGCTTAGGGCATCTGGATGATTTCTCTGGGAATGATTCTTTGTTGGATTTCTTCGCTGATGGGGAGGCTTTTATTTTGGATCTAGTGGTTTTTCTAGGTAGGTGGTGGGGTCTGTTTTAGGGGCTTGTATGCAGGGTCTTGGAGTAGGTTGGTTAATTTGGTTTGGTAGTCAGATGTGTTCATAACCACCGTGGCGCTTCTGTCTGCTGGTAGGATTATTATGCTGGTATCTTTTTCAGGTTAAGTAGTGCTGTCTGTTCCTCTTGGGTAAGTTGCTTTTGGGTGGCTTGCTGCTGCAGAGGATGTTGGTGATTTCAGTCTGATTTTGTTAGCGTCATCGGGGTTGATTTTGGTCAGGCTGGTTTCAACTCCATATAATGGTCTCAGTGGGGATGTATTTGGGAGTGACTGCAAAGTTGAACTTTGAAAGGACATCGGTTTCAGCTTTGGTGAGGATCCTATCTGAGATGTTATGCACTGTTATGTTTGTGGAGGATCTTGCTGATTCTGTCTGTGGTGCCTTTTATATATGGGAGGAGGGCTGTGCCGTTTTCTTTGTCTTGGGTTTTAGTGGGGGGTTCTTTTTGGATTAGTTTGGTAATCTTATTTCTCTGGAATCCATTGGATGTTAGTACGTTAGTGAGAGTGTCTAGTTCGGGTTTTAGGTGTTGTTCATCAGCTAAGCATTTTGTTCTGGAGATGAGTGTCTTGGCTACGGAGTTGATCTGTGCTGGGTGGTGGTGTGAGAGTGCATGCAGATAGCGGTTTGTGTGTGTTTTCTTCTGGTAGATGGTGTGTCCTAGGGAGCCATTGGGTTTCGGGTAGACTAAGACATCCAGGAAGGGAAGTTGGTTATTAACTTCTGTTTCCATGGTGAACTGTATTTTGGGGTGTAGGCTATTGAGGTGTGTGAGGAAGTTGTCAAGTTTTTCTTTCCCGTGTGGCCAGATTATGAAGGTGTCGTCTACATATCTGAGCCAGAGTTTGGGTTTGTGATCAGATTTTTCTAGAGCTTGGGTTTCAAAGTGTTCCATGTAGAGATTGGCAATGACAGGTGAGAGGGGTGATCCCATGGGTGCTCCTTCTATTTGTTTGTATTTTTGTCCATTATAGATGAAGTATGTGTTGGATAGGCAGTGGTTGGTCAGATCTAGGATGTGCTTGGGGGGGTTGTATTTGTTTTCTGAGGTTTTCACGGGTGTTTGTATATAGGTCTTTGGTTGTTCGGGTTTTCTCCCGTGTAAAATTGGAAGTGTCTTGGCGACGTTTCGATGAAGTCTCATTCGTCATCTTCAGGCTTCAGCTTCGTGCTTCTGGGAGCAATGTGTGATCGCAGCTGTTTCTTCCTTTTAACTGCTAGTGGGAGTTTGAACTGATTGGGTGGGAGCTTGGCTGTGCTCTGATTCGATGGGGTTTTCTGTGCTCTGATTGGCTGGGGGTGTCCTGTTTGGGTGGGGGCTTGGTTGTGCTCAGATTAGTCTGAGTTGCAGGGGATTTGAGCTGGTGAGCTGCACTGCTGCTGTTTGGCTTCGTGTTCGTGGTCGTGCTACATCTTCATAGTGGGTGTCAGTCTGCTGCATGTATGGATTGGAGGGGTTTGAAGTGGTTAATGTTGCAGTCTTGCTTCTGGTCCTTGGTCGTGCTTCCTGATCAGTGTGGGTTTGGGTCTGCTTTCTGGGTGGATGTGTGGTGGTGACATCCTGTGTGGACCTCGTGAGTGTGGGTCTGGTGTCATTCCTCGTGTTAAGGACACGCTTGTCAATAAGGGCAGGTTTCCAAATGGCTGGTAGGCGGAGGTATCATCTCGCTTGTTCATGCTGTGTGGGCGTTTATCTCGATGGCTTCTCTGATTATTCTGTTGTTAAAGTGTTCAGTTTTGGCGATAGTTCTGGTCTTTTAAAGTCAATATCGTGTCCTGTGACTTTAAAGTGTTGGACCAGGGAAGAAGTTGGTTCCTCTTTTGAATGAGTTCTTGTGTTCTTCAATCGTGCACTTATTCTTCTGTTGGTTTGTCCAATGTATGTGGTGGGGCAGGCGGTGCATGGGATTTCATATACTCCTTGATTTTCTAACTCAATTTTGTCTTTGGGGTTTCTTAGGATGGTGGATATTTTTGGTTTGTGCAGAATGCTGTCTTGATGTTATGTTTGTGGAGGATCTTGCTGATTCTGTCTGTGGTGCCTTTTATATATGGGAGGAGGGCTGTGCCATTTTCTTGCTCTCTGTCTTGGGTTTTAGTGGGGGTTCTTTTGGATTAGTTTGGTAATCTTATTTCTCTGGAATCCATTGGATGTTAGTACGTTTGTGAGAGTGTGTAGTTCGGTTTTAGGTGTTGTTCGTCAGCTAAGCATTTTGTTCTAGAGATGAGTGTCTTGGCTACGGAGTTGATCTGTGCTGGGTGGTGGTGTGAGTGCATGCAGATAGCGGTTTGTGTGTGTTTTCTTCTGGTAGATGGTGTGTCCTAGGGAGCCATTGGGTTTCTTGTAGACTAAGACATCTAGGAAGGAAGTTGGTTGTTAACTTCTGTTTCCATGGTGAACTGTATTTTGGGGTGTAGGCTATTGAGGTGTGTGAGGAAGTTTTCAAGTTTTTCTTTCCCGTGTGGCCAGATTATGAAGGTGTCGCTCACGATCTGAGCCAGAGTTTGGGTTTGTGATCAGATTTTTCTAGTGCTTGGGTTTCAAAGTGTTCCATGTAGAGGTTGGCAATGACAGGTGAGAGGGTGATCCCATGGGTCGCCTTCTATTTGTTTGTATTTTTGTCCGTTATAGATGAAGTATGTGTTGGATAGGCAGTGGTTGGTCAGATCTAGTATGTGCTTGGGGGTTATATTTGTTTTGGATAGCTGTCAAGGCTTCTTTGATTGGCACTTGGGTGAAGAGGATATGACATCAAAGCTCACGAGTAGGTCGCTGGGCTGTAAGTTTTGTTTCTTTATGATCTCTATGAACTGGAATGAGTTTTTACGTGTGAGGCGATGGATTCTGCATAGGGCTGTAGTTGTTTGGCGAAATTTGGCTAGGTTTTGTAGAGGTGAGCCTATGGAGCTGACTATGGGTCTGAGTGGGGGTTCCTTCTTTGTGTATCTTGGGAGGCCGTGAGCTTAGGGCATCTGGATGATTTCTCTCTGGGAATGATTCTTTGTTGGATTTCTTCGCTGATGGGGAGGCTTTTATTTTGGATCTAGTGGTTTTTCTAGGTAGGTGGTGGGGTCTGTTTTAGGGGCTTGTATGCAGGGTCTTGGAGTAGGTTGGTTAATTTGGTTTGGTAGTCAGATGTGTTCATAACCACCGTGGCGTTCCTTGTCTGCTGGTAGGTTTCTTAGGATGGTGGATATTTTTGGTTTGTGCAGAATGCTGTCTTGATGTTATGTTTGTGGAGGATCTTGCTGATTCTGTCTGTGGTGCCTTTTATATATGGGAGGAGGGCTGTGCCATTTTCTTGCTCTCTGTCTTGGGTTTTAGTGGGGGTTCTTTTGGATTAGTTTGGTAATCTTATTTCTCTGGAATCCATTGGATGTTAGTACGTTTGTGAGAGTGTGTAGTTCGGTTTTAGGTGTTGTTCGTCAGCTAAGCATTTTGTTCTAGAGATGAGTGTCTTGGCTACGGAGTTGATCTGTGCTGGGTGGTGGTGTGAGAGTGCATGCAGATAGCGGTTTGTGTGTGTTTTCTTCTGGTAGATGGTGTGTCCTAGGGAGCCATTGGGTTTCTTGTAGACTAAGACATCTAGGAAGGAAGTTGGTTGTTAACTTCTGTTTCCATGGTGAACTGTATTTTGGGGTGTAGGCTATTGAGGTGTGTGAGGAAGTTTTCAAGTTTTTCTTTCCGTGTGGCCAGATTATGAAGGTGTCGCTCACGATCTGAGCCAGAGTTTGGGTTTGTGATCAGATTTTTCTAGTGCTTGGGTTTCAAAGTGTTCCATGTAGAGGTTGGCAATGACAGGTGAGAGGGTGATCCCATGGGTGCGCCTTCTATTTGTTTGTATTTTGTCCGTTATAGATGAAGTATGTGTTGGATAGGCAGTGGTTGGTCAGATCTAGTATGTGCTTGGGGGTTATATTTGTTTTGGATAGCTGTCAAGGCTTCTTTGATTGGCACTTGGGTGAAGAGGATATGACATCAAAGCTCACGAGTAGGTCGCTGGGCTGTAAGTTTTGTTTCTTTATGATCTCTATGAACTGGAATGAGTTTTTACGTGTGAGGTGATGGATTCTGCATAGGGCTGTAGTTGTTTGGCGAGAAATTTGGCTAGGTTTTGTAGAGGTGAGCCTATGGAGCTGACTATGGGTCTGAGTGGGGGTTCCTTCTTTGTGTATCTTGGGAGGCCGTAGAGCTTAGGGCATCTGGATGATTTCTCTCTGGGAATGATTCTTTGTTGGATTTCTTCGCTGATGGGGAGGCTTTTATTTTGGATCTAGTGGTTTTCTAGGTAGGTGGTGGGGTCTGTTTTAGGGGCTTGTATGCAGGGTCTTGGAGTAGGTTGGTTAATTTGGTTTGGTAGTCAGATGTGTTCATAACCACCGTGGCGTTGCCCTTGTCTGCTGGTAGGATTATTATGCTGGTATCTTTTTTCAGGTTAAGTAGTGCTGTCTGTTCCTCTTTGGGTAAGTTGCTTTTGGGTGGCTTGCTGCTGCAGAGGATGTTGGTGATTTGAGTCTGATTTTGTTAGCGTCATCGGGGTTGATTTTGGTCAGGCTGGTTTCAACTCCGCATATAATGGTCTCAGTGGGGATGTATTTGGGAGTGACTGCAAAGTTGAATCCTTTGGAAAGGACATCGGTTTCAGCTTTGGTGAGGATCCTATCTGAGATGTTATGCACTGTTTGTTTCATGTGTTGCTGTGAGGGTGGAGGGGTTTGTTTCTGGCGTTCTTGTAGTCTTGAGTTTGTTGGTGTGCGTGTCTGTCTTGAGGGTGGTCTGTGTTTCGCCTCCAGACGGCAAGTTGTTTTGGATTTGTCCCAAAGTGCCGGGTGCTTCTTGTTGCTGAGTTTGAGGTGAAGTGTGAGGAGATCTTTGTTGATTTGATCTAGGAGGAATCTTTTGTGTGAAGTTCATTTCTGATTAAGGCCAATTCTGTTCTTTTTAGGATCGTTTGGTGGCTGCAGAGTTGGGTGGAATTTCAATTGGAAGCATTTGGGGATTAAATTTTCATCGGCAGTTTTTTAGAATGCGAGGTCACATAAAATGGAAGCTCTTTGGACTTCTAGTTTTCATAGGTCCTGGTCAGATGGTGGATTTCCTCCCGTGAGGTGCAATATTTGTTTTCTGAGGTTTTCACGGGTGTTTGTATATAGGTCTTTGGTTGTTGGGTTTTCTCCGTGTAAAATTGGAAGTGTCTTGGCGACGTTTCGAAGTCTCATTCGTCATCTTCAGGCTTCAACCGTGCTTCTGGGAGCAATGTGTGATCAGCTGTTTCTTCCTTTTAACTGCTAGTGGGGTTTGAACTGATTGGGTGGGAGCTTGGCTGTGCTCTGATTGGATGGGGTTTTCTGTGCTCTGATTGGCTGGGGTGTGTCCTGTGTTGGTGGGGGCTTGGTTGTGCTCAGTCTAATCTGTGCTGCAGGGGATTTGAGCTGGTGAGCTGCACTGCTGCTGTTTGGCTTCGTGTTCGTGGTGGTGCTACATCTTCGTAGTGGGTGTCAGTCTGCTGCATGTATGGATTGGAGGGGTTTGAAGTGGCTAATGTTGCAGCTGCGGTCTGGCTTCTGGTCCTTGGTGTGCTTCCTGATCAGTGTGGGTTTGGGTGTGCTTTCTGGGTGGATGTGGTGGTGACATCCTGTGTGGACCTCGTGAGTGTGGGTCTGGTGTCATTCCTCGTGTTAGGACACGTTTGTCAATAAGGGCAGGTTTCAAATGGCTGGTAGGCGGAGGTATCATCTCGTTTGTTCATGCTGTGTGGGCGTTTTCTATCTCGATGGCTTCTCTGATTATTCTGTTGTTAAAGTGTTCAGTTTTGGCGATAGTTCTGGTCTTTTAAAGTCAATATCGTGTCCTGTGACTTTAAAGTGTTGGACCAGGAAGAAGTTAGTTCCTCTTTTTGAATGAGTTCTTGTGTTCTTCAATCGTGCACTTATTCTTCTGTTGGTTTGTCCAATGTATGTGGTGGGGCAGGCGGTGCATGGGATTTCATATACTCCTTGATTTTCTAACTCAATTTTGTCTTTGGGGTTTCTTAGGATGGTGGATATTTTTGGTTTGTGCAGAATGCTGTCTTGATGTTATGTTTGTGGAGGATCTTGCTGATTCTGTCTGTAGTGCCTTTTATATATGGGAGGAGGGCTGTTTTCTTGTTCTCTGTCTTGGGTTTTAGTGGGGGGTTCTTTTTGGATTAGTTTGGTAATCTTATTTCTCTGGAATCCATTGGATGTTAGTACGTTTGTGAGAGTGTGTGGTTCGGTTTTAGGTGTTGTTTCAGCTAAGCATTTTGTTCTAGAGATGAGTGTCTTGGCTGAGTTGATCTGTGCTGGGTGGTGGTGTGAGTGCATGCAGATAGCGGTTTGTTCTGGTAGATGGTGTGTCCTAGGGAGCCATTGGGTTTCTTGTAGACTAAGACATCTAGGAAGGAAGTTGGTTGTTAACTTCTGTTTCCATGGTGAACTGTATTTTGGGGTGTAGGCTATTGAGGTGTGTGAGGAAGTTTTCAAGTTTTCTTTCCCGTGTGGCCAGATTATGAAGGTGTCGTCTCGTATCTGAGCCAGAGTTTGGGTTTGTGATCAGATTTTCTAGTGCTTGGGTTTCAAAGTGTTCCATGTAGAGGTTGGCAATGACAGGTGAGAGGGTGATCCCATGGGTGCGCCTTCTATTTGTTTGTATTTTTGTCCGTTATAGATGAAGTATGTGTTGGATAGGCGGTGGTTGGTCAGATCTAGTATGTGCTTGGGGGTTATATTTGTTTTGGATAGCTGTCAAGGCTTCTTTGATTGGCACTTGGGTGAAGAGGATATGACATCAAAGCTCACGGTAGTCGCTGGGCTGTAAGTTTTGTTTCTTTATGATCTCTATGAACAGAAATGAGATCCTCTACTAACATCAAGATTCCAGATTCTAATCCGCACTCCAAGACAGAGAGCAAGAAAATGGCACAGCCCTCCTCCCATATATAAAAGGCACCACAGACAGAACCAGCAAGATCCTCCACAAACATAACATCAAGACAGCATTCTGCACAAACCAAAAATATCCACCATCCTAAGAAACCCCAAAGACAAAATTGAGTTAGAAAATCAAGGAGTATATGAAATCCCATGCACCGCCTGCCCCACCACATACATTGGACAAACCAACAGAAGAATAAGTGCACGATTGAAGAACACAAGAACTCATTCAAAAAGAGGAACCAACTTCTTCCCTGGTCCAACACTTTAAAGTCACAGGACACGATATTGACTTTAAAAGACCAGAACTATCGCCAAAACTGAACACTTTAACAACAGAATAATCAGAGAAGCCATCGAGATAGAAAAACGCCCACACAGCATGAACAAACGAGATGATACCTCCCGCCTACCAGCCATTTGGAAACCTGCCCTTATTGACAAACGTGTCCCTAACACGAGGAATGACACCAGACCCACACTCACGAGGTCCACACAGGATGTCACCACCACACATCCACCCAGAAAGCACACCCAAACCCACACTGATCAGGAAGCACTACCAAGGACCAGAAGCCAGACCGCAGCTGCAACATTAGCCACTTCAAACCCCTCCAATCCATACATGCAGCAGACTGACACCCACTACGAAGATGTAGCACGACCACGAACACGAAGCCAAACAGCAGCAGTGCAGCTCACCAGCTCAAATCCCCCTGCAGCACAGATTAGACTGAGCACAACCAAGCCCCCACCAACACAGGACACACCCCCAGCCAATCATAGCACAGAAAAAACCCCATCCAATCAGAGCACAGCCAAGCTCCCACCCAATCAGTTCAAACCCCCACTAGCAGTTAAAAGGAAGAAACAGCTGCGATCACACATTGCTCCCAGAAGCACGAAGCTGAAGCCTGAAGATGACGAATGAGACTTCAAAACGCCGCCAAGACACTTCCAATTTTACACGGAGAAAACCCGAACAACCAAAGACCTATATACAAACACCCGTGAAAACCTCAGAAAACAAATATTGCACCTCTACGGGGAGGAAATCCACCATCTGACCAGGACCTATGAAAAACTAGAAGTCCAAAGAGCTTCCATTTTATGTGACCTCGCATTCCTACGAAACTGCCGCGATGAAAATTTAATCCCCAAATGCTTCCAATTGAAATTCCACTCCAACTCTGCAGCCACCAAACGATCCTAAAAGAACAGAATTGGCCTTAATCAGAAATGAACTTCACACAAAAAGATTCCTCCTAGATCAAATCAACAAAGATCTCCTCACACTTCACCTCAAACTCAGCAACAAGATGCACCCGGCACTTTGGGACAAATCCAAACAACTTGCCATCCTGAGTGCCGAAACACAGGCCACCCTCAAGACAGACACCCACACCAACAAACTCCAAAGACTACAAGAACGCCAGAAACAAACCCCTCCACCCTCACAGCAACACATGAAACAAACAGTGCATAACATCTCAGATAGGATCCTCACCAAAGCTGAAACCGATGTCCTTTCCAAAGGATTCAACTTTGCAGTCACTCCCAAATACATCCCCACTGAGACCATTATATGCGGAGTTGAAACCAGCCTGACCAAAATCAACCCCGATGACGCTAACAAAATCAGACTCGAAATCACCAACATCCTCTGCAGCAGCAAGCCACCCAAAAGCAACTTACCCAAAGAGGAACAGACAGCACTACTTAACCTGAAAAAAGATACCAGCATAATAATCCTACCAGCAGACAAGGGCAACGCCACGGTGGTTATGAACACATCTGACTACCAAACCAAATTAACCAACCTACTCCAAGACCCTGCATACAAGCCCCTAAAACAGACCCCACCACCTACCTAGAAAACCACTAGATCCAAAATAAAAGCCTCCCCATCAGCGAAGAAATCCAACAAAGAATCATTCCCAGAGAGAAATCATCCAGATGCCCTAAGCTCTACGGCCTCCCAAGATACACAAAGAAGGAACCCCCACTCAGACCCATAGTCAGCTCCATAGGCTCACCTCTACAAAACCTAGCCAAATTTCTCGCCAAACAACTACAGCCCTATGCAGAATCCATCGCCTCACACGTAAAAACTCATTCCAGTTCATAGAGATCATAAAGAAACAAAACTTACAGCCCAGCGACCTACTCGTGAGCTTTGATGTCATATCCTCTTCACCCAAGTGCCAATCAAAGAAGCCTTGACAGCTATCCAAAACAAATATAACCCCCAAGCACATACTAGATCTGACCAACCACTGCCTATCCAACACATACTTCATCTATAACGGACAAAAATACAAACAAATAGAAGGCGCACCCATGGGATCACCCTCTCACCTGTCATTGCCAACCTCTACATGGAACACTTTGAAACCCAAGCACTAGAAAAATCTGATCACAAACCCAAACTCTGGCTCAGATACGTAGATTTACACCTTCATAATCTGGCCACACGGGAAAGAAAAACTTGAAAACTTCCTCACACACCTCAATAGCCTACACCCCAAAATACAGTTCACCATGGAAACAGAAGTTAACAACCAACTTCCCTTCCTAGATGTCTTAGTCTACAAGAAACCCAATGGCTCCCTAGGACACACCATCTACCAGAAGAAAACACACACAAACCGCTATCTGCATGCACTCTCACACCACCACCCAGCACAGATCAACTCAGAGCCAAGACACTCATCTCTAGAACAAAATGCTTAGCTGACGAACAACACCTAAAAACCGAACTACACACTCTCACAAACGTACTAACATCCAATGGATTCCAGAGAAATAAGATTACCAAACTAATCCAAAAAGAACCCCCCACTAAAACCCAAGACAGAGAGCAAGAAAATGGCACAGCCCTCCTCCCATATATAAAAGGCACCACAGACAGAATCAGCAAGATCCTCCACAAACATAACATCAAGACAGCATTCTGCACAAACCAAAAATATCCACCATCCTAAGAAACCCCAAAGACAAAATTGAGTTAGAAAATCAAGGAGTATATGAAATCCCATGCACCGCCTGCCCCACCACATACATTGGACAAACCAACAGAAGAATAAGTGCACGATTGAAGAACACAAGAACTCATTCAAAAAGAGGAACTAACTTCTTCCCTGGTCCAACACTTTAAAGTCACAGGACACGATATTGACTTTAAAAAGACCAGAACTATCGCCAAAACTGAACACTTTAACAACAGAATAATCAGAGAAGCCATCGAGATAGAAAAACGCCCACACAGCATGAACAAACGAGATGATACCTCCGCCTACCAGCCATTTGGAAACCCGCCTTATTGACAAACGTGTCCCTAACACGAGGAATGACACCAGACCCACACTCACGAGGTCCACACAGGATGTCACCACCACACATCCACCCAGAAGCCCACCCAAACCCACACTGATCAGGAAGCACGACCAAGGACCAGAAGCCAGACCGCAGCTGCAACATTAGCCACTTCAAACCCCTCCAATCCATACATGCAGCAGACTGACACCCACTACGAAGATGTAGCACGACCACGAACACGAAGCCAAACAGCAGCAGTGCAGCTCACCAGCTCAAATCCCCCTGCAGCACAGATTAGACTGAGCACAACCAAGCCCCCACCAACACAGGACACACCCCAGCCAATCAGAGCACAGAAAACCCCATCCAATCAGAGCACAGCCAAGCTCCCACCCAATCAGTTCAAACCCCACTAGCAGTTAAAAGGAAGAAACAGCTGCGATCACACATTGCTCCCAGAAGCACGGTTGAAGCCTGAAGATGACGAATGAGACTTCGAAACGTCGCCAAGACACTTCCAATTTTACACGGAGAAAACCCAACAACCAAAGACCTATATACAAACACCGTGAAAACCTCAGAAAACAAATATATATATATATATATATATATATATATATATATATATATATATATATATATATATATATAATTCTGATAGCACTTCTTTTAATATACTATCAGTGATTGAGAAAAGCTTTGTAGGAAACAGATCTTTTCAGTTGTCCTCTTACTACTTTCTTTAGTTCCTGTTCCAAGTAGCAACAGAAAGATTTCTCTATCTCATTATAAATACTTTTTTTAATCTATGCCATTGTTTATATGGTATTCATTTATTTATCAACAGTACATAAGGTGCCGCCATCTCAAAGACTTTGGATTGTGTATGACATCAAACAGAAGTAATAATTAAAACCAAACCAATATTAAAACAAAAATGAATCACAAAAGGAAAAGCAAAAATAGAATCTATAATAAAATCCAAGATTGAATATTCATAATCTGCCAACTGGAACTGAAAGCACATTAACTAGCTGTTACTCAGCTGTTTATGAATGGTAGCACATATTTCTGTGGGAAAAATATTAAAGAAATAGGGACAGAAGTCATCAAAACCAGCCGGATTCAGGAATGGTTTCCTGAAGAATGGGCATATAAGCATCTCATTCAAAGCAGGAAGCATCACCCTCTCCCTCAAAGAAACATTAATAACCTTTTTGATCCACCCATTGGTGTCCCATCTAGCTGCCTGAAATAGTCAGGAAGATATGGATCTAGGGCACAGGTGATAGGGAATTCTTTCACTTCCTTGGTTTCCACAAGCTATAAAGAAGCCCAGGTCATATCACAAGACATTACCTTCTTTATCAGTATAGGCTTTGGCCAACTGTTATCCATTTATAAATAACTCCATCACAACAGTCATAAAACGACATTCCGCCCATCTCCCAAATGGCATTTCCCACCTATATTCCATATAAATTGAAACTGAGCACTTCTTAGCACTTAGTGTGCAACTGAGTGTTCCTGGTGACTTTCTGATAATCCCCCCTTTCCTCTGAAGAAAAGAAGCAGGAGTTGTACCATGGCTGTTTTTAAGTAACATTGAGATCCAGTTTGGTGCAGTGGTTAAGATGCTGGCTTAGAAACCAGGAGACTGTTTACGCATGAAAAACCAGCAGGGTGATTTTGGGCCATCATTCTCCCTCAGCCCGACTCACTTCACTTCATAGGGTTTTTGTTGTAGGGGAAATAGTAGTAGAAGGGAGTATTGATAAGTTTTTCACCTTGAGTTATATATGAGAAAAAAGTTGGGGGGAAAAAACCCTAAAATAATGAAGATTGAATTGTAATCATATTGCCTTGGTCCTGGTAATATAACAGTCAAGATTTATCTTTTCCAGGGTATCATTTACAGAAATAAATTGATTTATTCAAGTAGAATCTGAATGGCAATTTATTATCAGTGCTGTACTTACATTCCACGGTGAGATAGTGGTTGTGAGGAAACTTGATTATCTCCGAAGTGCCTTTGGATTTATGATTCATAAATCATGCATGAAGGTGCAGCACCACTCTATATCTCCACCAGTGACATGCAACATACAATTAATTTGCTATATAAAAGGATGCCAGAGTAGACGTATTTATATGTGGAAGAGCTTGGGTTCAGTCTTTGGGATCTCCAGGTTAAATGTAAAACAGCTCTAACTCTGGAATTGTTGTCAGAGATCTGTGATCTGGTTAGGCCTAACAAACTTTTTTGACCCAAGGGCCAGATAATTCTCAGATGCCTAAGGTGACAGTTTCCCATTAAGTGAATAAAGTAGGTGGGTTTGCATGGCCATCTGCAGAGACAGCAAATGGCAACATTTGTCTTGCAATGGAAACTGCGCACCTTTAGTCTGTGCATTGTGATACTGCGTGCAAGTTCATAAAGGGCGGAGCTTGTTTCACAATACATATTTTGTGTTTTTGATAAAAACTGAACTTGTTGTGGAAGCCTTTGAAGATTCAGAGGATTAATATTTATAGAGAGCTTTACAAATCAAACCTAAAATCTGGGGGAAATTACGGGCATTTCTTAATTTATGACTAGTCATTTAATGACCAGTCAAAATTACAGTGGCCTCAGAAAGGGTGATTTTGCTGAAGATTTTAACACTGTTCCTGCAATTCAGTAAAGGATTTCCCCATCCTATGGACAAAAAGGGAGGGGAAATCCTTTGTTGGACTGCAGGAATGGAGCTAAAACATTCTGGATTTTAACTCTGTCCCTGCGGCCCAACAAAGGATTTCCTGCTGTGGTCTCTTCCAGGGCCTTCCCATTTGCCCTCTTCTCCCAGAAGGATCCCCAAATTGAACACCAAGTCTGTTTGGGCCAGTGCAGCCCCATCCACTACTAAAGATGGGAAGGTCCAAGATCCAGAAGGCCCTAAAGCCCAAAGCCACATGGTCTTACCAAGTGTAATGGTGAAAGATGAGGGTAAGAGATGCTTCCTAGGAAATTATCAGACAAGAAAGGCGGGAGCCCCTAGTGGATTAATGGTCAGAGAAAGAAATTTAGGAAGTTTCTGTCCTAATTAAACTGATGGTTAAATGTGACAGCAGGAGATTTGTACCTTCAGATTTGCAAGATATTCTCCCCACCCACCCAAAGTGGGGCTGTAAAAGGAGTTAAAATATGGCTCTGCCTGGGAAGAAAAGAAGCCCGCAGCTATGAAGCTGGTTGGTGCCCTGACAGCCCTCCCTTTGCCTTTTTAATTAACTTTTAACAGGGCTTAATTATTCTTAACTATTGCCTCCTTCTGAACATTTTAATTTTGAAATTTTAATATTAACATTTTAATTTTTATATACTATTTTTGTATTTTGATGGTTTTTTGTATTCCACCCAGAGTTTCTCTGAGGGAGAGGGGTGGTTCATAAATGAGAAAAACAAACAAACAAACAAACAAAATAAGGTTCTGTTAATGTAGCCTTACAATAAAATAGAATTAGCTCACCTGGTCGTGTTTCCAGTCTGGTTTATTTGGGAGATTCAGTTGATGCCTGTTGTTCCCCATCCAGGTACTCAATTCTCCAAGCATTGAGATAGATCAACAGCATCACTAAGATGCTGGTATCAAAGACTAGAATGAATCATTGTGAATATTTTTTTTAAATTACAAATGCCATCCAATCTGGTCAGAACAGAACACACATAATAAGCCTAATATCTGCAAGGTGTGTTTGGTCTTTTCTCTACTGAAAAAGAGGCAATGGGCTACTAGGTAAAAATGTAGCAATGATTTTATTAGAAAATAAGACAAGCCTGGCGTGCTACTTTTTCATATTACAGAAACATCGTGATTCATTGAAGATTAAACATGTACAGTATTAATTAGCTTCATGACTGTAAGACTTTTCACTATAAAGAAGGGCTGCTGTGTTTCTTCAGAAATTAATATGGATATTAGTGATAGAAGAAAGCTTGTTGATTTCTTTGGTAATAGAAGAAAGCTTGTTGACTGGCAGCATTTTAAATTGTACCTTATGTGTTACATGTAGTTGTATTGCAATGAAAGCCATTATGGACAAGACTGAATAAAATATTTAAATATTACCAATTATTACTACCAATGGGATTTTTTTGGTGTGTGGGAGAAAGATTTTCATCAGGAGCATAATAAGATTCCTGTTGTGCTTGTTATTAATTGTTCTTCCTCTCTTGTATTTTTTTAACTCACAGAATTGTGGTTGCTAGTTACATATAATTTTGCATCAGTTTGGCTTTATGTTTTAGATACAGACCCTAATAAGTAACATTTTGACATTTCTAAATTCTAAGTATTTTTTCCCCTACAGACTATTCTGAAAACTCTACACTTGCCGAAAAACAACAACCTGTATGTCCTAACGCCCGACTTGCCACCTCCATCTTCATCAAGTTTGCCAGGGTAAGTCACAAATAAATTTGAATGTAAAATATAGGGCTTCATGTTAATAGTATACTTGAGTTTATCCAAACTCTATACATTTTACGATCTTTAAACGATATATATGCAAAGGCCAGAGTCTATAATAGATTCTCAATGAGTATTTTTGAAAGCACTGCTATTATTAATTTTTAAGCTTTGTTCCAACAGTAAATTGGTGAGAGGTAGTTGCTAGTAGAGATGATAACCCTGCTTTTAGAACAGGAGATTTTATTAAATAATTGTACAATCTTTTCCAGCTCTTTTCATCCTACGTTTTCTAAACTGGTTGGGCTAAGGATTCTTATTTTGTTTTACAAATAAAATAAAGAACGTAAGCAATGCAGAAATGATTGCACATTCCAAATTATTTCAACAGAACTAACAGTTTTTCATAGTTATGTTTTGTGTTCATAGCTCCTCCAATTACATTTGACAAAGATTGTTGAAATTGGCAATAATAAAAATAATTGTTTTAGAAAATTTGTGGTACAAGATGAAATACAGTTACAAATTTATAGGACTTGAGTGATTAAGAACATTTAATAAATTTTAAGATCATATGAAATGAATTCTGTGCCTGCAACCAGTTCTCTCATTTGTATGAAGGACAGAGAGTTGTGAGAATTCTGAAGCTAAAGCAGTTTGGAAAGAGGTGTGCATGCAAAGCAAAAAAAGACAACTTGATTAGAGGGCATTAACTAAAGACGGCATAACAAACTATAACATTATGCAGCCTACTGATCAATTGTTTTAGCAACATACCATGGCACAAAACTTACTTCTCAAAGATCCAGGGACCTGAGGCCTTTCAATAGCAGAGCAAAGGAACTGCAATCCAATAGCCAAGCCAAGGAATGGCAAACCAATCTTTATTCTTCAAAGCCAGACCTTGGTACACAGTGAGTAAGGAACAACAGGATCCCTTGCAAAGTCAGCGCTGAGAGCGTCCACTTCCCAGCATGCTTTATAGTCCAGAGACCACCCCTGCATACCTTCCAGCCACATCCACCAGTCATCCAGCATCCGGTAGCCAGCATTCACAGCCTTCCTATCCTTCCAATGGCAGCAGCACTTCCCTGCATGAGGTGTGTCTCTGGGCTCTCATACCGTCAGCAGCAATAGCAGTCCCTCCAGACTGGAGGCCTGACCATTAAAGCGACCAGCTGGCAGGCTCTCAGCTGGCAAGCACATCTCGGGCATCCCGGGCCTTGCTGCAGCCTTCCCTCCCAACTGGAGGGCCGACCCACAAGCGATCAACTCTTGCGTGGTCAGCTGGTGAAAGGTGGAGAACATGGCATTGGGAAGTGTTGCTGCGGCAGCCGCGGCCTCGCCCATCACTCCTGTCACTCCCTTGGTGCTGCTGCTACCCAGTTGACTCATGGGCCCCTCCCCCCTGGGTATGGCGAGCCCTGGATCGGGGTTCAACATTACACTTTTCAAATTCAAAATAAAGGGAAAGTGAGGGATTTAAAATATGTTTTTTGCATGTGAGCCTAACTGAGTTGTCCTATCAACAGTTTGACAAGATGAATATGTGGCAGTGGGACATCTTTTGATGTGGTTATTTACATGCATTTTGGTACATGTAGGTACATGTAGGATGTACTGGTGTTGAAATACCTTTTTATTCACTAGACCTTCCAGCATTGCTTCTAGACCCCGGGCCACCCCAACGAAGCTGTTGAACTGCTGTCTCGTTGCCTGGAGGCCGTACGGGTCTGGATGGGGAGAAACAGACTCAGACTCAATCCATCCAAGACGGAGTGGCTGTGGATGCCAGCACCCCGGTACAGTCAGCTGCAACCGCAGCTGTCTGTTGGGGGCGAGTCACTGGCCCCAACAGAGAGGGTACGCAACTTGGGTGTTCTCCTGGATGGACGGCTGTCGTTTGAAGATCATTTGGCGGCCGTCTCCAGGAGAGCCTTTTACCAGGTTCGCCTGGTCCGCCAGTTTCTGGACCGGGATGCCTTATGCATGGTCACTCATGCTCTCGTCACTTCCCGCCTGGATTATTGCAATGCTCTCTTCATGGACCCCTGAAGTGCACTCGGAGACTCCAGTTAGTCCAGAATGCAGCTGCGCGGGTGATCGAGGGAGCTCCTCGTTGCTCCCGGGTAACACCGCTCCTGCGCAGTTTGCACTGACTACCTGTGGTCTTTCGGGTGCGCTTCAAGGTTTTGGTTACCACTTTTAAAGCGCTCCATGGCTTAGGGCCTGGGTACTTACGGGACCGCCTGCTGGTACCTTATGCCTCCCATCGACCCGTACGCTCTCACAGAGAGGGTCTCCTCAGGATGCCGTCCGCCAAGCAATGCCGGCTGGCGGCCCCCAGGGGGAGGGCCTTCTCTGTTGGAGCACCTACGCTCTGGAACGACCTTCCCCCCAGTTTACGCCAAATATCTGACCTTCGGACCTTTCGCCGGGAATTAAAAACTCATTTATTTATTCAAGCGGGTTGGACTGATTTTTTAAATTCTAAATTTTAAAGTTTTAATCCTTTGTAATTTTATATGGGGTATTTTAGGTTAGGTCAATCTGACGGTTTTAATTCGGCCATTATGGAATAGGTATTTTAAATTGATATTTTAACTTTGTATACTTGCTGTTTTTATTTTTGGCTGTACACCGCCCTGAGTCCTTCGGGAGAAGGGCGGTATAAAAATTTAAATAAATAAATAAATAAATAGACCATTTATTATATTAACTGAGGTTTTAGCATTATTTATATATCGTATGAAATATTACCATATTTTTTATTTTCATAGGTTGATGTTTTCTTTTTTTGACAAAATAAACTTTCTTTACTGGTTTTTACTGCATTTAGTTGTAAATTTTAATAAATGCTCAGATACTCTAAATCAGGGGTCTCCAACCTTGGCAACTTTACGACTTGTGGACTTCTTCTCCCAAAATTCCTCAGCCAGCGCATGCTGGCTGAGGAATTCTGGGAGGAGAAGTCCACAAGTCATAAAGTTGCCAAGGTTGGAGATCCCTGCTCTAATTTACAGGTGTCAAACTTGCCACGTCATGTTGCCGTCACATGATGTTATGGTTCGCGATGTTCTGCCCATTTGCAGAGTGGGGTGGGTGTGGCCTGCGTGTGACACATCCGGCTTGTGGGCTACCAGTTTGACATCCCTCTCTAAATTAAACATTGGTTGAATCCAAAGATTGCATGCAGCAGCGGAGGGATTTTTTAAAATCATTCTTGAACAATAGTATGCCCTTATAGAGAATGAGCTACTGTACTTTCAAAACTGAAAAGAACTGCTTTTGAAATCAAAACATAACTTTATATATTGTAGAGGCTAATATATCCCAGTGGTTGAGAAAATATAGAATTTGGGTTTATTTCCCTTAGGCGAAATAAACTTACATAAATCCAGGTCAGTTCTTCTAAATTTATATATTTATTTAATTTATCAAATTTATATAGCCACCATCTCACAAGAGAAGTGACTATGAATTAGTCCTTCTGAATAGTTTAACATTCAGGATATAAAGTAAACAAAAGCTTTCTGAGTGATTGCTGTTTTAAACTAATTTGCTATTGCTTACTGCATTAGCTACAACAAACATTACATTTACATAGTGACTTCATATTTTGTTTTAGTGTAAATAAACTGTAATTACAGCAAATTTGGATGACTGTCGACATGAGCTTGTATAAATCTGAATGTTTGCAATAGAAATGTTAATTATTATGTTTCATGATATTTTGTTAAAATGTAGATGTTTGGTAAGAAAAATGAATTGATATGATGAATAATGGATATTTTTCTACTGAAATTAATGAAGAGACTCTCTGTGGGATTAAACTGGAATAATAATGTAGTATATACTAATTGCCTCAGATTAAAATCCATTGAACTCAAGAGAATTCTCTCTCTCTCTCTCTCTCTCTCTCTCTCTCTCTCTCTCTCTCCCTCCCTCCCTCCCTCCCTCCTTCTCTCTCTCTCTCTCTCTCTCTCTCTCTCTCTCTCTCTCTCTCTCACACACACACACACACACACACACACACACACACACACACACACACACACACAATTGTATTACCCTAAATATTAATTTGAAAATGCAGGCTATATAAAATACTTTTCTTTGAGAAGCCAGCTGTGGGTTCCAATGGAATAGGATAGGAAAGAAACTCTTTCCATCCCATGTAGTTCTTTGTGCTTGTATTGTATCTTCAATACAATTTCAGAGGGTGTCTTTTTAGAGAGAGAAAAATAGGGTACTAGGCTTGCTGATTGTGCTAAATTATTACTATAAGAGATGATGGAAAAGATACTTTCATATAGAGAGGAAAGAAGGAAACAATTCTTCTACTGAATCCTCAACTTAAGTTTAAACAGTTTTGTCTTTTGATTCTCCAGAAGTCAAGGTTATTTCAGATACCATAGAATTCAGATTTTTTTTAAGCAAGCCACAGAGAAACATACTGAAATAATCACTTCACAGTTTCACCACAATTGTGCAAGATACTCTATTTGTTGCCCACAAAGATAATCTCATACAGTATCAACACATGGGGGATGGAGCATTTTAATAGAAGAGTAAGCTTTTTTTAAATAAGAACGTAAGTTAGATCTAAACTGCCAGTGATATAAATAGATGCACAGCTAAATATTTTTCATTATTTTGGGAGTGGGTGGGAATGAGATTAAAAAAAAAATAGGTTAGAGAAGCTAAAATCTGCAGCTCAAAATACGATTTGTTGCGAAATTTTAGTTCAATATCTAGATTTTTAATGGTTGTAAAATGCAAGTAGAAAGATCAGAAAAATATATTTTTATTGGAGCAGAGGTAATGAAGGAAATAATTACTCCTTCTAATTTTTCTATGGATACTATTTATAGAAGAAAGTCCATGTATGTAAACTTGAATTCATATAATTCTGTTGTCATTAGCTGTTTGAGAAATTGAATATTGAATGCCTCTTGTATCAAGCTATGTATCAGTGAGGGATATTTTAGATTTCTGACATCTTTAGTACCTTATTTTTATATTTTAAAAAAACCTATCTTGCAAACTTAACATATAAATATAAGTTTAAAGTTGATACCTATAGTAGAGCAAGTAAAACAACTGATTCCAGTGATTTGAACAAATAGGATTCTGTATGATTTTGAACAATTAGTTATTAATTTCACAATTAGTACTTTTGAAAAGAGATGAGAGATAGGAAAGAAATATGTACTTCGCATATATTCTAATAGCTGCTTCCCATGCCCCATATAAAGAAGATTTTTTTCATTGCTATATGCATGGTTTCCAACTCAATGTTTAGAACTATGCAGAAAATCTGTGAGATCTAGTCCTGAAGATAATATCATAAAATAGTTTGTCTGTGAGACTTACTGTCCAACAAAAAAATCTTATTGAAACTAGCTTCAGTAAGTTTCAATACAATACTAAGTATTTTCAAATGTTTAGTATTTCAGTAGAAAAAAGTGCTTAAAATAAGGTAATAAATAGAATTTTATTGAAATTCTGAATTATACATTTCTTAATGTATAATTATGCATATGTATGTGTGTGCATATCTGTATCTGTTTCACCAGTAGGTATATGTATCCATTGTCAGCTGTGATTATTCTCAAGAATATAGATGCTAAAAATGTTCTAAATACTTCAATTTAATAATCAATGAACTCTGCTTAAGAAGTATCTGATTTAATGAGCTGTTTTATTGGAATCAGATTAATATTTCATTGGATAATGTACTTGTAGATTTTTTCAAGCAAATTAAAGTCTAATCTAATTTGTTACGTTTTCTAATGAGAATAATGTGTATTAATGTAACTGTGTAAAGGATCAATTATTGTTTTGCTTTACATCACCAGAATTTATGTTGGAAAGATGTGTCACTGTGTAGTTCAAATATATTTTGTTGACTAAAACCATTTTATATCACATTTAGGCAGCAATCTTATAGACAATGATTTTTGAGTACACTCAAATGAGAACAATGCAATTTACTTCCAAGTAAACATGCATAGAATGGTACTGCCTAAGATTCCCCTACCTCTATTTCAATTTGAGTGTGCAATAATACTAAAATAAACTGAAATCAAATAATAGTGCATCATTCTTTGTCAAATGGAAATAACAGTTTATTAGAATCTGAATTAAATGGCTTCCTCTAATCCTGGCTGACCGATTTTCTCTTCTATAACTTGAAAGAACTATGGAAAGAAATTTCATAATAGTGTAAAGGACCAGAGGTATGTTGAAAATACAATTGAATGCAGCAGTGAAATCCTACCAGTTCGCACTGGTTCAGGTGAACCGCTAGTGATAAAAACTACTGGTTTGAGCAAACTAGTAGTAAAAAAAAACCCTAACGGTTCCTCCGAACCGGTATTTCTGATGATCAGCTGTGCCATACGATTTAAAATCGCTAGAAAGCAGGAAATCCTGCTAGTGAAACTAAATCATGCGGCACAGCTGTTTCTCTCCTCGCTGTTCTACTTACCTTTTCTGCACGTTTGGTGCGTATTGTGCATGCACACGTGTGCAGCATGCATTTTATGCACACTGCACAAGTGCACACAGCACACTTTTGGAGCGCATTGTGCATTAGCACGCACCACGCATCAGCGCACACAACACATGTGCGGCCAGCGAACCAGTGGCAGACCAGTTCAGAGTTCGCCACTGGTTGAATGTATGTGCTTTAAAACTTGATATTCTAAGCGCAGCTTTGGGATCCTTGGTGTTCTTTCAGTTTGGTTGTTTTCTTATAGACATTTCATTACCAAACTAGATAACATCATCATGCTAGAAGGAAGTGGGGTTTGCTCTTTTTATATATGTTATTGGCTTGCCTGATCAGTTCTGTCAGTAACAACAGTTTTCCCGAATAATATAGGGAGGGGAATATTGTTTATATGAAATACACACGATTCTTGTCTTCTTACTCCCACTTAGCCCTTTCTTCTGTAGGTTGAGGGACCCTCTGGAATAGCATGGAATTTAATGCAGGAGCTGATAAATTTATATGAGTAATTCTGAACCTTCTGAAAGAACTGAAATACTTTCCACTCTCTAGGGCTTTCTGGAATCTATTGTTTTATTAGTCTATATTTATCGAGATTAATAAATAGTTCAAACAAAGGACAGTTGATGTAATTATTTCTAACATTTATCTAAATCAAGAATGTTCATCAATTGACTTATCATCCTGTTTATAATTTATGTATAATTTATGTTTTTAAAAGTTGACATCTGGGGCAGTAATGTCCATAATTAGAAAGAAAGAAATGAGTATTCCTGCTATTTCTGAGAACTGAGATTTATTATTTTATCAGTTCTCTATTTCTCCCAGATTGCCTTGGAAAGATGAACTTGGAAAGGTTGTAAATGTGAAATTAGGAGGTGAAATGAAGTCAAATTCATTTTGTGTTTCCTGAAATAATCTGTGAATCCTGGAATCTTCCATATGCTCACTGACAACTAATTGGACAGCAGTTGTAAACATTTGCCACGCTTAGCAGAAAAACATAGCTGCCACATACATACATAAACTTGGCACATGAATACATATTTAATTGTGTATATGTAAACAGTGTAAGCATCATCAAAGCTTTTACTTTGAACTTTAATTTAAAGCCTAAAGGTCTCCTAATATGAGTGTGTTGCATGTGAGACAGATAGATATTGTATGTGTGCATGCAGTATTGCTATTACTGAAGTAAGAACGGTGTTGCGAAAATTCTAAAGAGTTGAAATACAGCCTCAGATACTTAACTACCTTAGAAGGAGTTAACAGGTCAGCTCCCTTGGTCATTCTCCAGTTGCTTCCTTGCCTTTAAGAGCAAAAAGAAAGAAAAGGATAACATTGTGCCTGGACCTGTCTCTGCAGAGTTTAGGGTACTCCTGGGGTTTTACAGCTAAATGTAAAGCAAGTTAGAACATGTTCGCTCCTGATATTCTTGTTTTTCTTTCAACCCTTTCAGTGCCCTGCAGGAATCATTAAATCAAAACTTCATGCTGATCGTCACCCATCGAGAAGTCCAGCGGGAGTACAACCTCAACTTCTCAGGAAGCAGTACCATTCAGGAGGTGAGCTCTGTCTCAGCAGCTGAAGAATAAATGTCGCTCATTATAACTAGTGTCAGCTTTGTTAAAGAGGGCTTATGTATTCAGGCTGCATACTTCCTTTCATGTTTCATTATTAGGTTTTTAGCTTTTAATTAAGTGGATGATGAAAGATTACTGTAGGTACATCAGATGGTGTAACCCACATATAACATTTGCATTAATTTTACCCCAAAGTGATTGTGTGTTTGTGAGCATGCTGCCTAACAGTGTTAAAAAGCTTCACCAAAGGTGAGGTAGGGCTATCTGAAAGGGCTTCTTCTTCCTTTATTTAAAATTATACACATTTTCTTACATTCTTAGGTATTTCTTGCATCAGTTGCATTGCTAGTTGTCATAATCTTGATTAGGAGTGGGATTGCAGAAAAATGGTTTCTGTTTAAAAACATTTTCAATGGTCATTCTGTAAAACAACCACCAAGGGGCGATGTTACAAAGAAGAGTTCCTTACTAATTTGTCCTGAAAAGACAGATGCACTTCCTAAAGTAATAAATTGCCTTTAACTAAAAATTCAATATTGTCATAACCTTGTTGTATATCAAAAATTGAGCAATCAGATTTTTGAACGGGTTTTTTTGCTTGCTAATTCTAACCTATTTATATACACGAGGATTTCAAACGGAAGTGTTTCCCTTGAACCTTTTTTTTCTTTTATTATTGTATGAAATATCTCCCTTCCTCACATAATACAGTGGCTGGCCTCTCAAGCCAATGCATGTGTGAAATGATCTGTATTACGATCACTTTTTTTTATACCATCAATTCTTATATTTATGTTGTTATGGTATTAGCAGCATACTTCGTTCATGGAAGTTGATGCTGGAATGGGATAGCTAAAAGAATTATATGGTTTGGACATTAGCATCTTTCCATTTATTTTTATTTGAATACATTTTAGTACCAATGATATTCAATCAATATAGTTCCTCCTTTGCATAATTTTTTGACTCTTACTAAGATCACCATGAAGAATATGAACCTATTGGCTAAAACATACTTTTGTATCTTATGCAGTCCTTTATATAAAAATCATTACCTATGTATATACATACATACATACATACATACATACTTACATACATACATACTGAAGCCCCTCAACAACCTATATATTATAACACACACACACACACACGTATGTATGTATGTACATTATACATACACATCAATATAACCAGTTGATTGCAACATATGCTATATTCAGTAAACAATTACAGCTGCTTGTTATGTAGTTACAAATGGAAAATTGTTTTGCAAAAAATACCATCATTTCAAATTTTGATGAAAATCAGTTCCATTAAATCAAATAGACATGATTGCCCTATTTATCCAAGGCCCGGAAAATCATCTCTCATAAAATTGACCCCCATTCCTAAATATAAAATGAAATTACTCAGCCCTTCAAACTTTTGATTGAACTGTTAAACTGACCATGTACTAACTCTCGTTTGCTGAAGTTAGTTCTAAATTTTCTTCCTTTTATTTAAGTATTTTTTAAAATTAGGAAGTTATATGTACTAAATCAGTAGTAATTTAATTTTATGTGCAATTTTCACTTGTCAACCACCAGAGGGCAGGAAGGTCTATTCAATTATTTTTCCAAAATGCTAGCCAGTATTTTCAAATTAGCTTCTTGTGTCTTAACAAAAAGAAGTATAATGGCTGAGTTATTGTTTGATATGCAGATAATTGGCATATTGCGTGAAATGAGACTTAATTTCATCCTTTAAAATTAAACAGTGAGATTTTAAAAGATATAAAATATTCATTAATGCTCAGTGATTATAAAGCAGTAGCATATATTTATTTTACCTTTATTACTGTTTCGATGGGAAATACTGCAAATACTTTGCAAATCGAGTTAGCCATACTGACAAGTTGAAATGTTTAAGCAGCATTAATGCAATCTACTTGCACCTGATAGCCTATGCAGGAAGATTCAAAATGCCTGCATCAATTATTAAAAGAAACACTTAATATTCCAGAAATGTTTCAGGTTTTACCACAACTATTGGATATAACTATCTCTCTGGTTCTTTGATTTAGGCTTTGTGTTGCTGCAATGCTTGCAAACAGTACTAATAAATATTTTTTCATGTCTTTTCCAAAGAAAAATGGTGTCATAAAGATTTTGCAACGAACAAGTGAAAGATTTTTTAGCTCAGTTCATACGAATAACATTATTTTGTTAGTTGCAAGTCAATTCCTAATGAAATGTACATTGAAAAGATATTAAAATGAAGACAAATAAGAATAACAAGTTGAGAAAAAATTAGTGAATATCTTTATGAATTGCTTTTACTTGCAGTTTGGCCTATGGAGGTATAAACAGAAAGGCAGCAACCATTTGTTTTCAAATAATTATAATAAAGGAGAGCTAAGATAGTAGCATTATGGATGGCAGACTGACTTTGTAGACTCTGTAGCTGATGCTGAATTCAAGTGTGAAACTAGGTTAAAATTCAGATATCTGTTGATGGATGCCTTTGTGTTTGGGAAATCCCTTAAGATGGACTGAACTTGTACATTTTTTTTTGGTGTTAGTTTTTATTATCTTCTCTTCTACAAGAATTTAGCAAGAATTAAAACATAACTCACAATGAAAGGCATCATCCCCTTTTGTGAGCCTTTTCTGAAATGTGTTTTTAAATAGGTTAACATAAAAGTTATTATTAAATATTAATTCTGCTGGCTATATCGCAAATTAAATTTTATCACAGATCTGTTCTATTATATCACTGTCTTAGAATGAAATAATTTATCAAGGATAATTTTGTTTCTTCTAAAAAATTAGTTTAGTTTCCACAATTCACTAATGATAATTTTTTAAAACACGAATACGTAAGTTTATAAAATGGGACTTCAGAACAGTTTTAATGAGACTGAGTTTAAAACCTTTAAAAGATTATTCAAAATAGTTATTTAACACCACCATTCTCAAATCTGCTATGTGAGGCATTACATTATGTCCCTTGGACATAGAAAATATTGCTATAATATATTATTATTAACATACTTGAACAGACACAACTAGTTTCTTTGATTCTGTGAAGACGGTTAAATTATGGTGTTGCAGGAATAAAGCCAATTTCCCTGCCATTAGAATAAGAAGCTGGTGACCTTGATATACAGCCTTATCACTTATATCAACCTTTGTGCAAAAGATGATCACTTACATCAGCGATGGAAGACTGGCAATGAATGCTATGCTTAACGCTTGCCTTTCTGTGACACAAAATTCAATTGAACATGCATAAACATTCTAAGTAGATTTAACATTTTAATCTAATATAACTTAAATAATAAGAATCCCTCCTTTTTTAAGTGCACATTTGCCTACTGTCATTATAACGTGATTTAGCTGCAGCTAAATTATTTGTTTTAACGTAGATATTTCCACAGTGATTTGTAAAGCAATAATTTTTTAATAGCAATAAAAGGAGAACTGGCTCTAGAATCAATCAGATAATCCCATAAATTTTATGTTTTATAAAGATGTTTTGATTGAAATTGAATCGGTATATTTTTATTCAGACTTTTTTGAGAATCTAAGAAGTAAAGGACCAGGAAAACTGTATAAAGTATAAGACATATTATACTGCGGCTAAAATTGGCTGCTTCATTTAAGATTACTGCTAACATAGTCTGCAGCTCTACAAAGCTGGTATATGTTAAATAAATATAAAAAAAACACATTTTACAAACGAAGCTTTGTGTGTGAGCAAAGACTGCTTGCGCTCGTGCGCAAGCTCCACTTGCACGAATGGAGAGCTCTTGTGCTCATGCCCTCCATTCACGCAAGTGGAGCTTCCTGTAGACGTGCTGTCTGCCGCTCACACAAGTGGAACTTCATGCGCATGCTTGCCCATGACTAGTGTGGCCTGGTTTGAAACAGGCTGTGGCCGGGGGGGTTGTGGACCCTTGATCTACATGCTCTGCCTGGAAGCATTATTTATTTCTAAACGCTCTTTAGATTGCTACAATGAGAAGACTACTAAGAGAAAGAGATTGATAACTTATCCTCCAGAGCATATAGAGAATCCATGATCATCTCAGAAGGAAGTGTACTATAATCCGAAATAAGTCACATTGAGTTCAGTTATGCTAAATTGCTTAGAGATTCTAGAAATAGCATGGCTGGAGATTATTTTGTGGCTGCTTGTAGAACCACCGGTCTCTAGTGGTTTCTGCTTGCCTAGTAAGATTGGGCAAGGTGGCGCTCTGAATACTTTCTGTCAAGCAATGTCATCCAGTGGGACCCTGGAAGCATTCCTTCTCGTCATGTATCCTGCCCTTGGGAATAGGATGTTGCAGAGATCTGTATAGCTTCCATCCTAGAAGAGTTCCACAAATTTTTAAAAATAGCTATGCTCCCAAGCCTGGTGTTAAGGTGGTTACTGAGCCCCTGGCAGATTTCCCCCCTCCCCATGTATTGTGTGTTTCATCCAGGGGCACATGTATCTTTCTTTTTAATTGTTTTCCTTTTTAAAAAAATTACGCAGAGTCATTTTGTAGTTGGGCAGCTTTCTAAGTCCAAAACATCTTAATAAACCAGATTGAGGAAGGCTATTTTAAATGTACTAGATGTGACTTTGAATAGAGTTGAGAAGTAGCAAGTACTAGGTAATGAGAAGAACAAGCTTAACATCCTAGAGAAACCAGGCATTGTTCCCCAATGAAGGGTTGGTAACTACCAGATAATTACAATGGCCATCTGGAGAGATTGACATCACTGAATTCCCTAGGACTCTATTTTTCCCAAGAGACCATAAAGAATATAAGCAACTTTGGGTGGTTATTTGATAGGATTTGAATAACATTTCTGCTTCAAAGATTGGTGAATTGGTAATTTGTTACTTTTTCTAAATTGTAGGAATTATGAAATCCTATTGGATTTGATCATGATCACAAGGTCAGCATTTGACATGGAAAATCAATAATTTGTTGAAGTTGTCCTGATTAGGCAGATTTAAGATTGAATGTGGAAACTGAACAAGATGCTGGGCAGCATGATGTAATCATGTCCAGCAAATGATTGGACATGACTGAGTCATGCTGCCTAATACCTTGCTCGGGCTTCCACACTTGATTCTTTAAAAGAATTTGCTTCTATAGTAATAAAAGATTCCCAAAGCAATAATATAATCTTAAAATAACGATTTTTTTTCTGCAGAGTACATTTCCTGACCCCCAGCAGAATCTTCATAGCAGGCCACAGTTAGAAAGCTTATTGCAGAAATTGTATTACCCAACACAGAGTTAAAAACCAGAACTGTCTCTCCTAGACTTCTAGAAATTTATGTTTTGGGGGGTTTTTTTGGTTTTGGTTTTAGTTTTAGTTTTGTGCGCCACCCAAAATCCACTAGAATTGTGTGGCCAAGAAATTTAAATTAAAAACAATTTTTTAAAAAGAGTGTCCTTTAGTGTAAAATCTACAATATCAAATTGGCCCATTTCGCCTTTCAGCTAGAATCTGGATATTTATATTTTTGGGGGTTAATATGGAAAATGGTTTGGCAAATTCTGCATCAGTTGTTGAAAGGAAATGCAATCACCCTTTCAGTATTAATATAAATTGAGGGCTACAATGGTGCTTAAAAGTTTGTGAACCCTTTTGAATTTTCAATAGTACTGCATAAATATGACTTAAAGCATGATCTGTTCTCCATATAAGTCGTAAAACTTGATAACGCATTTCTAATTTAAAAAATGAGTAAAAAACTTTTGTGGCGAAAGTTGGTGAACCTCTGGAATTATAAATTCATTTGAAGGGGAAATTAATGTCATGTATTTCAATCATTGGGATGATAATCAGATGGTGAGTATGGGAAGTCTTGCCTTATTTAAAGAACAGAATTTTGGGTATTCCCTCTCAAAAATCTGATCTTGGAAGGATATGTGGAAGGGTGTCATGACTTGAACAATGAAGATTTCTGAGGGCCTCCAAAAACATTTGTTGATTGGCTAAATATCTATTTCAAAAGTGTTTAGACTCCAGCAGTTCACTGTCAGGCAGATTACACAAATGTAGTCAGTTCATCCTGTCTCCCCCTCCATTCAGCTCCAGCCCTCCCTATTGTTTAATTGGGCTCTATCCTTAGCTTTTTGTAGTATTTTATTTATGCTTTTTATCTTTGTACACTTTTTATTTTCATGCATGTAAGCTGTCCAGAGTTACCTTAAGGTAAGATGGGTGACCAATAAACTTCCTTCTTTCTTTCTTTCTTTCTTTCTTTCTTTCTTTCTTTCTTTCTCTCTCTCTCTCTCTCTCTCTCTCTCTCTCTCTCTCTCTCTCTCTCTCTCTCTCTCCTCTCTTTCTCTCTCTCTCTCTCTCTCTCTCTCTCTTATTCATTCATTCATAAAAATCCAGCACCATTGTTACCCTTCTCAGAAATACCAGCCAACCAAGATCACAGTAAAAGCAAGGAGTGCAAGGAATACAATACTCTAGAGGTTTCAAAAAAACATCTAAGGAACTAAAGGCTTTATTTCATTAGTGAATGTCAATGTTCATGGGTCCACCAACACCAATGATGCGCAGGGCAGGTTTCAAGAAAAAAACTGCTACTCTCCAGAAAGAATATTACTGCCTTTCTACAATTGGCAGTTAACACCAAACTAAAACTTTTTTGGCTTCCATGAGAAGCATTGCATTTGGCAAAAGACAAACACTGCATTCCAGCATAAGAACCTTCTCCCATCTGTGAAACATGGTGGTTTCATGGTTTGGGCATGCTTTATTGCTTCTGGACCAGGATGCCTTGCCATGATTGGTGGAACTATGAATTCTGAATTGTACTAATATATTCTATAAAAAAAGGTCAAGGTATCTGTCTGTGAACTGAAGCCACAAGAAGGAAGTGAGTTGTGCGGCAAATCAACAGTCCAAAATGCACAATTTGTACAACCAAAGAATGGTTAAAACAGAAGAAAGTTAATGTTTTCAAATGGCCAAGTCCTGAATTTAATCTTATAAAAATGTTGTGGAAGGACCTAATTCCTCCAAGCCAATATGCAGGACAATATGCAGAACCTTTATCAAAAATGTTCAGTTGCAATTATTTCTATCCATGAGCAACACAACGATAACTAAAAGCAGAGTTTCACATTCTGTTGCCACAGACAAAGATGTAGTTTTAAATAACTTTCCTTAATTAATGAACAATTTTCATTTATTTAGTTTGTTTCTCTTGATCTAGTTTTAGGACTTGGGTGGAGAACAAATCACATTTTAATTCATATTTATGCAGAAATACTGAGCATTCAAAACCATTCACAAAATTTTAGTACAGCTACCACTGTAACTAGCCTAAGAACAAAATGTTTTAGTTTAAATTTTAGTGGGGTTTTTATTGGTTTTTACTTTTTAGTGATCAGGCTATGATAATATTTAGTTTTAACTGGGTTTTAATGTTTATTTATTATATTGTTTTTATATTGTTTTTAATATGCCTGTGAACCGCCCTGAGTCCTACGGGAGATGGTGCGGTATATAAGTTTGATAGATAAATGAATAAATAAATAAATAAACTAGCTGAGAAGAGAAGCACATCTCTGTCATAAAAAGCCCAGACATTTTCTATTCTATTCTTTTTTCTCTTTTCCTAAACTAATCAGCTAAAAAAGTCAATAAAAAAACCTACAGCAGCATTAAAGGATCAACACAACCTCAAAATTGGTAAGCATAATAATTAAAAAGGGGGAAAAATGACTAGAAATTATGTTATAAACAGAACAGCTCCAAAACTGTTGATTGTATTGCTTGAAATCCTTCTTCCTAACACTTCCTTTTTTGTAAAAAAAAAAATTCAATTGTTTATAAGAAGCACGTATCAGCAATCTATTGCTGAGCATCAGTGATCTCCTTTCAATTTTATATAGTAATTCTTTTAGCAAATCCTACATTTTGCTGATATCCTGATCGATTCATAGATTGATCAATAGATAGAATGGTTAGAATTCTTTATTGGCCAAGTGTGATTGGACACACAAGGAATTTGTCTTGGTGCATACGCTCTCAGTGTACATAAAAGAAAAGATACAATCGTCAATAATCATAAGATACAACACTTAATGATAGTCATAGTGAACAAACAAGCAATCAAATCATATTAGGAAACAGTCTATATAAATCGTAAGAGTCATGTTAATAATACATAGAATACAATAGAATAACAGTGTTGGAAGGTACGTTGGAAGTCTTCTAGTCCAACCCCCTGCTAAAAAACTATTTCAGACAAATAATTGTCCAGTCTCTTCTTGAAAATCTCCAGTGATGGAGCCTCCATGATTTCTGAAGGCAAGCCATTCAACTGGTTAATTGTTATAGCTGTCAGGAAATTTCTCCTTATTTCTAGATTGGTTCTCTCCTTGATTAGTTTCCATCCATTGCTTCTTGTTCTGCCTTCAGGTGCTTTGGAGAATAGGTTGTGGCAGCCTTTTAGATATCAGAACACTGCTATCGTGTCAGGATATAATTATATCCTGCCTAGCCCCAATGAAATAACTACCGTATTTTTCGGAGTATAAGATGCAGTCCCCCCACACCTAAAAGTAGGTGGAAATGTCTGTATGTCTTATACAGCAAATATTGCTGAAGCCCCACCTACCCGGCAACCCACACCCTTCGGCCATTTTCGGCTTACATGCGTCACGTTTTCAGCCTCTGTACACTCCATTTTAAACCTGTTCCAGGCTGCAGGGATTGCCACCATATATCACCACTAATTGCGACTTCCGTGGCGTTTTCAGCCTCTGCGTGTCATGTTTTGGCCTCCACACATAGCGTTTTTGGCCTACACATTGAGATTATAAAATGTTCTTTCAAGCAACAACAATCTACTGCCATTTTATGGCTGGTTTCTTATTGATGAGATCCATAATCCTGCCATATAAGGACAGAATGACTTCAGTAAGGTTTTCATCAATGACAGAAAGATAGTTCACAAGATTGGGAAATATAAAAGCAGAAATCCCATAAATGCAAGCACTGGGAAGTCAAAACAATATCCCAGAAGAAGATGATGGTAAACAATTTCCATGTTCTTGCCAAGTAGTGTGTCCAAGTAGTCACCAGTTAGTTTAGTCAAAGGAAATTTTTATTTGAAAGCCTTCATGGAGCTTGGAACATACATGGAACAAAATTATGTCTGTCTGTATGTATGTTATATACTGCTAAATGTCTGATTCCTATAACTTTTAATTGGATAAAACAGTAGATCATGGGACAAAATGTTTTGAAGCAAGGTAGCTCAAATGGGCTAACTTATAAAATGCATCCAAAATCCAGAACCTATGACTCTGTGGAATTGAAATTTGGCAATTTTTGCAAAACATTTTATGACATAAATATCATAAAACAGTTTATGGCATAATACAACATGTCATAAAACATGTCTTGTGCTGATGTTTGACTGTGCCATACAATTCCACATACTATTTTCAAGGCAGATAATCTGTTAATGTATCCTACTTTTTCAGCGAAGGAAGTATATTAGAAGCTCTATCATTGTTGAAGGCACCAATATAAGAGAATATTTGTGGTTCAGGGTTGAACTGTGGAGTCCTGTATCAACTTGGTTGTTTTCTTGCAGATATTTCATTACCAAACGAGGTACTACCATCAGTGCATTAGGAATCTAGAGAGGAAATAATTCTGAAAGGTGGTCATGAGAGCACACACACACACACACACACACACACACAATTGAAGGTAGAGGTAAAGGTAGTGTCAGCATTCCAGAAAAAAACCCAATTCCAAGTAAAAACCCTGAAGCAAGCATCTTTCAAAGTTCTATTTAGTAGGATAGGTAAACTGGCACATCTGGAAAAACCCGAATCTGAGAAGTCCAGGTTTTCCCTCAGTAAATCAAACGCCCCCAAAACCATCCCCTGACTCCGCAGTTGATCACATGCGCCAATCACCAACCATCCCATCTCGAGACAGCACTCCAACCACTCCTTCTCCAGAAGCAGGATCGGCCTGACCTTGAAAGACAGACAGAATGCTATTATGCCTAAAGGCAAAATCCCCCCTCCTACTTTCCCACACATGAGAAAGTGGCAGCACAGAAGTTTCAGGCCGAATATGGCTTCCAAAGCTGACAGGTAGAGGTGCAGAACCAAGCTTCCATGAGTAATATCACTAGCTAAATCAGGCCATAAAATGACTCATCTGTTCCAATAATTCCATTAATTTAAACAGATTTGCTAATTAATATTTTTGCTAAGAGCACCAGAATCAAAATTAAACATTTATTGTGTAAAGTTTAGAAATTTGAATTTTATTTTCAGCTAGCATAGCTGGTTTTTCCTTAAGACGATTGTAATCTTTTATTTATTTTTAATAAAATTGTGGAAATGCACATTTGTTTTCTCTTAAAACTTTAGGTTTATATTTTAAATCGCTTTATTAACTAGTGATAATGAATTTGTCAATGTTCCACAGGTGTAATTTTAAACTGGAGGGAGGGGAATAAACTTTTTTAAAAATTTAGTTTCCTCCAATGCCATATTACAACCTGGTTCTGTAAATCTATTTCCCATAGGTTCATTGTGACCAATGCTGTATATGCATTGTTTGGATATTTTTTTTATTAAAAACATGCTTTTGAAATATATTAGATAATTAAACAGATAAAAAGATACATTTTAAACTAATTATGTTGACCTGTTAGAGCTTATTGTGAGAAAAAATGGTTATAAGACATTTTGAGTTTGTTGTCTGCTGGGCAGTTAGAATCCCAAATCCATAAGAGTAAACACAGTCTGAGAAATAGATCTGAGTACTAACAAAGAAATGAAGAAAGATACTCTAATGTTACAATCTATAGCCTTCTGTTCCCCTACTGCACAGTAACTGCCCCAGAAAAAGAGTACCGTATATTGATCAGTTTGGTAAGTTGGGCTGCTAGTAAGAAAGTAATTACAAATGAAATTTATTCTTCTTTAATTGTGAATATTTGTATCTGCTTGGGCAGCTCAACACATTGTCGTACTTTGTCTACTTTGGAGTCTAAACTGGTTTGGGCCAAGTTAGTAGTTGAATGGGATACCACCAGGGAATGCTAGCGCTGTAGGCTAGACAGGGAAATTGAAAAATTCCCAGAACAAAGCAAAGGCAAACACTTCCATAACTCTGCCAAAAGACCTGCATGCCTGTGCCCATTACCAGGAATTGAGCCTGATGTGAAAGGAGTCTTTTCTTTTTATTAGCTCAGTGTAATAAAGATATATTGGTGTCAAAATGTTGTTTAATATATAAAAGATATGTGTCGGCATGTCTATGCAGTCCTGACTCTATAGTGATTTTTAAATACATAATTGAAACAATAAAATCAATATAGTGAAAGTCTTTTCTTTATTAAAAAAACTACTGCTAATTATTTGATATAGTATTGTATTGCTAGAATCACCTGTAATTTGTATAGTTGACATCTTGGAAAGGTATAAGCTTTAAATAAACCACTTCTGGGTATCAGAAACTAATAAACCAGGACATATTTATATGCAAGAAAAGGCAGAGAGTAAATAATTGCACTGGTGACCAATACTGTAATAATCCTGTTTTACAATATGCACTTGACAGGTTGTAATAGTGCTAATTGAAGAGACTAATTCACACTTGCTTCATTCTATTCAAAGGCAAAATCAGCAGCTTGTTTTGCTTTTGACCAGATGGTCCTGATGAACACCTACTGTGCACTTTAAGTGCTTTACTAGAATTACAAAGGCTGGGGGGCTGCATCCAACTTGAATGATTTGAGAAGAAGGGGGGGGGAACCCTTCAGTGCTCAATGGATTTGGTGCAACTAAATTAATTCTAGTGGGCCCATTACACATCAAGCCCCCTTTTCAAAGTCCTGAGCCTCCTCGTTTGTTCTGTAGCAAGGAGAAAGTGAAAGGCAGATTACTGCAAACAGAAATTAAAAAAAAAAGTTCTCTGAAAGGGAGAAAAGAGGCCTTGAAGCCTTTTCATATCATTTTAGGTTTTTCAACTGCGTTATTTTTGGGAAGGGTGGATGTCTGAAAAGCCAATTGGTGGTGGATTTTTCCCCCCTTTGGTTTTTGTTTTAAAGTCCGCTATTTAAGTACCATGAATATAAAAGCAAGAGCAACAGTTGACTGAGTTTACTGTGGTAAAGCTTTGTGTCTCAAGGATGAATCAAATTCATTATAGCAGGCTCCTTGTATTTTAATATGAATGTGAGGTTAGTTTCACAGGACTGTGTTTGTTTAGGATAATTATATTTTAATATTTTTTGATAAACTTACCACTGCAGAGATCTGAAATTTTCAACAGAAACCAGATACCTTTATTAGCTTTTTTAAAAGAAAGCATTGATTTTGAAACATCCATAAAGTAAAATTAAAAAGGGTGCTAATGTTAATTTCTATGGAAAAGAGAAGCTTTTTCAATAGCATTGAAGCAGAGATTATTATAACTAATTAGAAGTCACACATCTGTTAGTCTTAACCCTAACCCTGTATGTATATATGTATATGTGCATGTATATTTGCACACACATATATATACACACACACACTTGTATGTTTACTTAAGTGTGTGTATTTATAGATATATAATATATTCTTACAGATATACATAGTTGCTAGGGGGAGGGGTATATATAAAATCTAATATAAACATAATATACATTGAAATTCTATACACTTTTAGTGAGAGTTGATTTTAGTAAATTTTAATGAATGAGTGAAATTTAGTGAAATCAATAAGGTTTATTTCAGAATAGATATACATAGCATTGTGCTGCTTATATTACAAATACATTAAGAGGTAAGTTCTTGGACATACAAAAAAGAAGAATTTTAAGTGTGTGACTTTTAAACTGTACCTCATACCTCAAGATTTTTAAATTGGATTTTAATTCAACTAATTAATAGAGAAATTTAATTAAAAACTATAAAATTTGCCTTACATTTGAGGAATGTTTCTTTAAATGTCAAGAATAATACTTCTGAAAGCAGGTCAGTTTTAAAATGACAGAAAAAAATAGGTAAGTAGTTACAGTTCACAAAGAGATATGATTATATTAGCAGCACTATTTCCTTTGCAAATAAATGTGTATTGCTTATAATTTGATATAAATATGAGAGATATGTTTCAATATACCTGTATAATACTTTCATTGGCAGATTGCCCATTTTTCTATATTTAACTGTTGTGTAGTATTTTACTATTGAAAAATATGCATAGTTGATCTCTACAGATCACTCTCAATATACCGGTATTTTTAAATATTTCTATGAAGCAGACAAAATGTAGTGAGGGAAAAGAAATAAAGAATACAAATTATTATTTAATAAATATATAAAATGCATTTTAGATATTTATTAAATCCCATGTCTTTTTCCCCACTGCTAAAATTGATATCTTTTATATTATTTTAGATAATTATTAGACATATTACTATTTTAGGTAATTATTAGACTTATTAATCCGGTCATTTTTCACCTTGCCTTTTAAAAGTAGATTTGTGAAAAAGATGACTTCTTCAAACAATGAATCCATCAAACAATCCAATTATATTGATAAGTAGAGAAGTGCTAATGAACTGCTAATTCTAGTAAAAGTTTCTGTAAATCAGTGTTAAAAATAATTGCAGATTTGAAAGTATTTTTTGAGTATATTTTAATGTTAAGGTTAATTTGCAAGTATCCTAAATATATGCAAGTATAGATAATAAATTAATATAGAGATAATATATGTAAAATATAATATATAGAATAAATCTGAAAATAATACATCATTGTATTGGTCCTTTGAACCAAGTAGCCCTATAAATCTAATCAATAAATTTAGAATTATATTTTTAAAAATACAATCACAGATCAGATTTTTGGTTTTTGTATGATTGTGATTGGTTCATCCAATTCTTAATCTCATGCCATATTTTCTGTTTAACAAATAAGCATAATGTCAGTGTTTTTTTCCCTTTTCGAATGAATATTAATGTGATATATTAAAATATCATGATATAAACATTTTACTAATTAGGATCATATAGGTAGGATGTTTATAATATGGCTGTTTTGATATAAGAAGTTTCCTCAGCACCAGTATAGTAACAGCTATATCACTATCCTTTTCTGTATGGTAAAGAGTGACTAGTGTTTGTGTCTTGTGTTTGTGTACATACATGTAAGTGCATTTGTTATAGAATAGAACTGTAGTTTCAAGTAGAAGATAAACAGTCTTAAAATGGTATTGACTCTGATATCATGGGTGGTTAAAGAAGCTCTGTTATATGTAAAAATAAAATCTTAAAACTCAACGTATTAAAATTGTTTTTGTCAATATATGAAAATCATGGTGCAAATTAAACTCCCATGAAGCTAATTTAAAAGGTAATGTAGTCTCATAATCACCCACAATAAATCCCTGTTACTGTTTTTAAAGCTCTGAGCAAACATTTGCAATCAGTGGCCAAATTTATGCTTTGCTTTGTAGTTGTTGCGTGACCAGACAGAGTGGTACAGGATTGCTTTAAGATTTTTACAGCTGCAAGCGAAAAGCATCTGTTCTTGGGAAATCCGGCATTGTTTAATTTTGACACTCACTTTTCCATGCTGTTTGTACCACCCTCTGGATTAGATTCCACTAAGATGAAATTTAAGTTGTTCCCAGATGCAGCTGTCACCATACATGGCCTAATAGATAAAGTAAAGAAGATACATCTTTATGCTAGGTTATCAGAGTAAAAAAATACTTGGAAGAGGAATACTAATATTTTATCTCACATATAGCTACAACAGTATGAAAGTAGTAGAGAAATATTGAACAAATATTTTCTTTCATTCCAATAATAAGGTTATGAAATAAACATTTTGCCTAAGCGATGTGCTAAGAAAAGAAATTGATTTCTTATATAGGTATGTATTTTATTATATTAAATTATTGTGAAACTTAGTAATTGTAGCAATACATAAAGTACTATATAAATGTATCTGGTTTACAGCAAGCTACTGACATTCATTTTTGTTATTGAAGCTTTCTTTACTATTTATAGTAAAAATGAATAATAATGAATAATAAAATAACATTTAGTTGCTGATTTTCTTCTAGAATGTTGATTTCATACCCACTGATCCAAAGTATGTGATTATACATTAAATTATGCAACAAAGCTCTCATGGATAATAAAGAAATTCTATTTTCTTTTATATGTAAATTTTGTGGAAGGAATGTTCCACAAATGTCAATAAGTACTATTGTTGAAATTAAATGTGTCTTTAAATAAATCAGTGTAAATGAGCTACTCAAGAAAACTATGTTTAGGAATCTTATCTTCTAAATCTTAAATGCAGTAGGTGAAAAAAAAATGAACACTTTTCCCCAACATGGTGTCATTCAGAAATACTGGCATTACAACTCTCAGAATTGGCTGCATGACTAAAAATTCTTTGAGAGTTGTACTCCCAATTCATTTGCAAACAATAGATAAGGAAGCATAAGAGAGAATGTTGGATTTGGATTGGCAGCAAGAGAGATCTAATTCAGAATCTTGGTTTATACTAAACCTCTTTAGTTGAAACTGGGCAGTCATTGGGTTCATAGATTGTGCAAAGCTATGCTTTATGTAGTCATAGTTTATTAAAGAAGCCACAGTTGGATGTATTTATATATAACACATTAAACCATAAACCATGGTTCATAAATCTCTTTGACTTGCTCCACACATACATTAACATGTTGTCAAACACAAATTTCAGAAGAAAGCAATAGTAAATCACTTCTATATTATTGCCAAGAAAATAGGATAGATTTGTCCATGCAGTCAGCAGGAGATGAAATACTTATGTTACATTTTATGACCAAAGTCACTGCTTTTCAGCTTAGCCTATCTTATAGGGTTTTTGAACATGTGTAAAGAAATATCTATAAATACATCAGAGGAGACTGGAATGCCTCATTGATTATACAATGAATTGGAATAATATAGATATGCATTTACATATGAAGAAATAATTTTTATACAGTTTTATCTGAGTAAGGCAGCAAACATACAATTATTTATGGTAAAAGGTTTTTTTTTCTCTTTCTAAAATTAGAACTATTTTCCTGGAACTCTTTTCTCACTATTGGACAAGATTCTATCTTTCTTTCTACACTTTTTGTGTGGTTACAGATGATTTGGCAATTCAAGTATATTCAAATTGTTATACTATCAATACTGTCGGGAGGTATTTCAGTAAAACATTTGACAAAAATCTATTTATTGTCACTTCTGTCTGAACATGGTAGGAATGGCTAATATTTTTTCAAAAATATGAAAATACACATTAAAATTTAAGAGACGGCTAATCAATAACTAAGCATTTCTAGAATATATGTATCTTCAAAATATAAAAAATGTCAGTAAAAAAAATGTGTGGACAAGACATTTTACAACCTTGGTGTAGCCATATTGAAAACTCTCTTCTATTTTCTCCACAAACATGTCTATGATATAGGATTAGACAAATGGATCTCTCTCTTGGTACCCAACTTCTAAACTGTTCTAACCTTAAAGATTGTATTTTTACTATCAAAGCATTGTGTTCCTAATTTAGAACAAATATATTGGGATTTAAAATCTTCCTGAAAAAGTAAGTGTGGTAGCACCTGAAAACAGTTGTGAATGAAATAAAAATGAAGCTGATTAGTTAGACATAACTAATCAGTGGTGGCTCAGTGGTTAGAATGCAGTACTTCAGGTTACCTCTGCTGACTGCCGGCTGCCAGCAGTTTGGCAGTTCGAGTCTCACTCGCTCAAAGTTGACTCAGCCTTCCATTCTTCCAAGGTGGGTAAAATGAGGACCCAGATTGTTGAGGGGAATATGCTGACTCTATAAACTGCTTAGAGAGGGCTGTAAAGCACTATGGCTATTGTAACATAAATATGGATAGCGGTAAAATTTCCACATATATGGTAATCTGTTTTCTTTTAGCCAAATGGTATGTGAGATTATTTTTGTAGTAGATAAAAATAATTAAAGCTGCAACTTAAAAGAAGAGAGATAATGGTAATAGTCAACATTTCCAAGCAGGAATCCGTTCCTGGTATTTAACAGGAAATTTATATGTTTTTCTGAACTCCAAATCTCAATAAATATAATCCATATAACTAAAAGATCTTTTTGGTTCCTCTGTAATTTAAAAAAGTGAAATGGGGGCTGGAGAGAAGAACGTTTAAGAAAACAAGACTAGTGTTTTTTAAAGTTAAGAAAACAAGATTAGTGGCGCAGTGGTTAGAGTGGAGTACTGCAGGCTACTTCAGCTGACTGCTAGCTGCAGTTCAACAGATTGAATCTTACTAGCTCAAGGTTGACTCAGCCTTCCATCCTTCCGAGGTGGGTAAAATGAGGACCCAGATTGTTGGGGGCAATATGTTGGCGGTAAACCACCTAGAGAGAACTGTAAAAGCACTATCAAGCGATATATGAGTCTAAGTGCTATTGCTATTAGTGCCTCATGCAATATTACCAATATGTCACAAGCTTACCCCAAAGCCAGCTTCATTTAAAGCACACTCATACAATTTTGTACAAGAAAGGATCTCTAATCTGGAGACTACTAATTACCAATAAGATGTGATGGGTTGAAAGAATAAACCTGAAGAATATGAGAAAAAGCCATAACCAATACAACAATCAGATAAAAGAAATTTGAGTCCAAAACAGAAATGTAATTTGGGAAAATACTTCAGATTTGACCATCCTAGTTTGCAAAATTCTGCTCCTATAACCCTATAATAAAATTTGTATTAGCATTCATAATTTTGGTTTCTTAGTCTGGACGCTAGGTGATATACACATACTTACACATATACTGTAAGGCTTTATAATTTGTAGTCAAATCATATTTAGAACAATAGGCAAATAGGCTAAAACAAATGGCAAATTGTCTGAATGTATTCTAAATAATGAAAATAACGTATCTCCAATATAGATAAGTCTTCAACTCACAATCGGTTAACAACAGTTTGAAGTTATTACAGCCTAATAAACCCTAATAAAGGGTTACGACCCATAAAGCATTTCCGGTTGTCATAAAATGTGCTGTATTCCCCCCTCCCCATAACATGATTGCGATCTTGATTCTTGGCAATCCATTTGCACTTATGGCTGGTTGCCAAGCTCCCTGTAATCATAGTATTGCCATTTGCAATCTTCTGCTCATGGAGGAAAGAAAAACAGAGCTCAGAGGATGGAAAGATGACATTTTCATATGGGATGTAATAATGGAACTTGAGGATTTTAGCTCTGTTTCTTCGCCTTGCAGAAGTAAGCTGAGGTTGAAGATGTTTCTTTCTACATGTGGAGGAGAGTTAACATCCTTTGCCAGGCATCTCTTTCAGCCAGCAGGGCGAGAGGCAATCAAGTAAGCAGCGCAGAGTGCCCATGGGTGTGGGGGAGAGCCCTGGGAGTCCCAGTGCAGGCTGTGCATGAGTGTCTGTTAGGGGCTGACAATCCTGCTTGGATTTCAGCAAGGAGGATTTTCAGGTCCTGAGTAGAACCTCCCACGGTCTCTCTCCCCCTTGAGGCACACAGTTCCTTACCTGCGACTCTATCCACTTAATGACCTACATAATAGTTTAGCAACTGCAACCAGAAATCCCAGGATTGCGGTTGTTGAGCAAAGTGGTTACATCATGTCTTACTTACTGGCCGCTTTGCTTAACAACTGAGATCCCTGGTTTTAATTGTCATAAGTCAATGACCGCCTATAAGGAAATCTATATTGTTACTATAGTAGTACTACCATTGTTTCTCCAAAAAGAAGTCTGGGTCTTATTTTCTTTTGACCCCTGAAAAAACGGCTAGGCCTTCTTTTTGGAGGGTTCTAATTATTGACTCAGGAGCCCGCTTCTGGCCCACTTCTTCTGCAGCCTCTTGCCTCCACTCGCACGCATTGCCCCGGCCTCTGTTTCGCTTTCAGATGCCTGGGATGGATGGGGTCTTAATTAGGGCTAATTTTGTGGGTGGGCTTAATTCGATTGCATAAGCTCAAAAATGTGATAGGGCTTCTTTTCAAGGTGGGTCATCTTTTTGGAGAAACACTGTATATATACTACAAAAATATAATGCTTATTTATTATATTTTAGTTGGGCAAAATAGTGCATCATAGGGCAAATTTTTTTCAGCCAGGATACCTCAAATAAGTTAACTTGCAGAATGGTTCCAAAATCAAAGACCCATGACTCCCACAGAATTGAAATTTGGCAAATTTTATAAAACATTTGACGATATAAAATTATCATAAAGCATTATATGACATAATGCAAAATTTTATAAAACATTTCCTTTGATCAAATGTTGATGTCTGTGCTATATATGGTAGTGCAGTATGGGGTTACTTTCAAGGCAGATACATACCTGAATATATCCATGAATTCTAAAGAACTTTTTTGGTATATTAGAAGCTCTGCCACTGTTGAAGGCATTGAGGAATCTGGCAAGGAAATATCTTTGAAATGATGACACATGGGTTCTTTAATCAACTTACAGCCACAATTCAGCCCAAAATTTATGTTACTAAGTGGGAAATTTGTTAATTGAGTTTTGCCCCATTTTATGACCTTGCCTCATTTGTTAAGTGAATCACTGCAATTGATTATTGGTAACACCATTGTTAAGTGAATCTGGTTTCCCCACTGACTTTATTTGTCAGAAAGTCAAAAAGGAATCACAATTCCAGGATCCTGCAACCATCACAAATATGAACCAGTTGTGAAACATCCAAATGTTAATCAGATGACCATGGGGATGCTGCAATGGTCATAAGTGTGAAAAATGCTCACATTTTTCAGTGCCATTGTAATTTCGAATGGTCACTAAATTAACTGCTGTAAGTTAAAGACTACCTATATTTATAAAATAAGTTTCAAGAGTAGTGCTTGTCTGGATTATCTTGCAAGACTGGCATCAATTGATAAAATCTTTATTATGGTCATAGAATGAAATAAGAGGGTGGGATACAAACAATTTTTTAAAAAGCTAAAAATATTAAAACAAAAATTGCACAAAATTAAAAAACAGACACAACATACACATACTGTAGATAAATAGCAAGATATACATAGATACATAGATATTTGTAAAAAAAAAAGGGGGGATGTGTTAAAATATTTAATACAAAAAAGACATAAAAGTTAATGTAAGGCTAACTAAATATACTACATACACTTAACTATTAAAATACTCATTAAGGCCAGTTTGATGCACAGCCCATCATCTGACGTATGTTAAGTTCTGCTGGGCAGAACTTGGCCAACATAAAATTGTAAAAATAATACAAAATTGCCATGTGTGCTCTGGATATTTATACAGAAATGGTGAAATGAGGCTAGGGCGAATATCTCTAAAATACAGGCACTGGAGAAGCACATGCTGTTTTTCCCTACATCCAGAGTCACACAGACATTTCCTTTCTGGGTAGGGAAGTTTCCTGTATGGAGCTTGAAGGACAGTTGAGGGGAAGAGATGACATCATGCCAGTGTAAAGGCCCTCTGGTGGCTAGATTGGTTAAGTATGTCAGTACCAGTTGGGTTAGGATAAGCTATCTGTCGGGGGTGGGGGTTTCTTAATCATGACATCAGTCTTGCAAGTTGAAAGTACACCTCTTTCTGCCGTTGCCGTTACAATCCAAGAAACTAGGAAGAGTACCTTTTGAGAGGTTAATCATATCCACATTCCTTTCTTCTTGGCTCAGGTATAGCTTGTCTGACCGTTGTGTAGTCTCTTCCTCCTGTCTCCCAAGGTCATTCCCACATACCATTACAGTATTCCTTTTATTTGCTGGTATATTTGCCTATTAGACAAAGAATATATGGTTTAATTTGATGTCATAACATTCTTCGTGTCTATAGGGTGAATCCACCACAGTGCACCTAGGCTAATCAAACACCCTAAGATTGAAATGCCCAGACTCATGGAATATTAAAATTGGTGGCAAAGAAAGGGTCATTGTTGAGGCTATCCTTTATTCTATGAATCATCCTCTTGAGAATCAGATATGATTTTATGGATGATTTCACACAAACCATTATTAGTAAATATTTTTACAAAGAATACATATGTTTTATAATGAAAGTACACAAGAATTAAAAAGTCACCTTTTTCTCTTCCAGTGCCTTATCCAATAGTGACTAGTTTCTATTTTGTTACATCTGCATCTACAATTGCTTTCTGGACATATGAGGATAATAAAATTAAGAAATCTTTTTGCATAATCATAGTATAAGTATATAAGTATAAGGGAAAGAGAAATAATTGGCACAAGAAGAAATAATATTGTCAGTATAGGCAGCATTATCTTAGAAAATCAGAAATTGAAAGTATTCATAGACCTGCCAGAATGAGGAATTTGAGAATTATTTTCAAAGCCAAAAAAATGGGGTTATTATAGATGTAGAAAAATGTCCATGTTTTGCTGCATTTAACTTAATTATGTATTTGTGCCAAAAACTACATCTTAATCTCTAGATTTGGACAATGAAGGTAGAGAAATTTGGAAAGTTTTCATTTTCAACTTTTAAAATCCAGTTGATTGAGGGGTTTTTTCTGCATTGGAACAGTCATCTACAGTATTGTATTCAATGTTGCAGCTGCTTGTGGTGATGTTATGGATGGAATTTCATTGTCCAGGACTGTGGGAGTGTAGAATTCCTCTACAACACAGAATACCAATGTCTATAGCATCCTCAAAGCCACCGACACCCCACTGTCACTAACCTTCAGGCTTCTTCAGTCTTTCAATGTTAAGCTAATTGGTTCTCCAGGCTTCTGTTGCCCCCTGTGCTCATGTCAGTGGCTGTTTTTCTCTGTTGATGCACTCCATGTATCACTGTGTATGCTGCATTATGAACTCTTTGCAGAGGAGTCCAGAACACATTCATCATGTTTGTACGTCTATGTTTTTTATTGCATACCAGTCTTTTGTTATCGCTTTTATGACCTAATGTTTGCCTGAGAGTCTCTGTGCACCAGATGGCTTTGTTAGTCCTCCGTCGTTTCCTCCCCCTCCATCAGTTGTGCTCCCTTGGCCAGGGTGGATTTGTGGGCTACACTCATGACTGCTCAGCCATTGTGAACTAGCTATTCTTGTGTGTTTATGGAATTTTGTCAGCGTATTGGTGCTCTTTGCTGCTGTGATACAAGTATAATAATAGCAGCTGCTTTGAATAAGTCCTTTTCTTCTTTTCATTTTTATTTAATATTGAAAAAGTGAACGCAGACCTTTACAGAATAGGGTTAAATATAAAAAGTATATTAATAAGCTGGAAAGGGGGTAAATATGAAGATCTGATAAAATGATAATAGTACTAGGTTTAAAAATGCCAAAAAGAAAGACAAGGCCATAGACTTCCTAATGTAAAACCTAACATAAAGAGTGGGCTAAAATCACTGGATAGGTTAAACTGAGACCTTGTGCCTGAAAAATATTTGAGAAATAATGTATGTTTTTAAAAATTCTGTCCTGATGAGCAAATAGTCTGGAATGATCTCAATTATTAGTGAGAATGCTGAGCTTGGACAAGATTGACTCCAAGTCTTCACTTCCCAGTGAAGTTCACTGGATGATCCATTTATCACAACTACCTCACAGGGGATGACATTTGTTATGTTTCTTAAATTAAGAAAGACATCAGAAGCAGATTTGACCTCTCAGCATTTGACTATCTCAGCAAACTTGAGATAGAAATGCAATCAGCAAATAACACTAAATAAATAAAATATCTTCATACAGTTATAGCACAGTCCTGGTGAGTTTCAGTGTACAGCTGTTTGAAACTGCGTAACAAATTAAAAAATAAAAATGAGACTGGAAATGTATACATTACACCTGTGTATATATGATTCAAAAGAGATTTTCAGAATGCAAAGCAAACGCACCTTTTAAAGGTTTCAATAGAGCCTGAAAACAGATGTATCTCCATTGAGGATGTGGCTGCTGTAATTAATTGACTACTTAAATGAACTGTGTCTTCTTTCAGGCTCATGTGGAAACCTGGAAAAAATGCAGTTCCTTGTTAAATTGCTGCATTCAGCATGTTCTAGAACACCTAAATCATTTTTGTAGCACATAAGATAATGCTCATAATAAAATTAACAACTGGATCATAAATTGTGCAGTTTATAATAATAAACTAAAATAAAACACTGATCAATGAATCTTAGGGTAAGACAATCAATGAATCAATCTCATTCTTTTATATTTTGCAAATATAAATATTTTCTATAGAAGTAAGAATATAGTAGGATCTTGTTTGAATCTTTGATCTGAAATTGGTAGACATATGGTCATCAAATGACTGTTCACAAATACCAATACATTTATTTCATAGGAAAGGATCCCAGATAAAAGATACAATGTTCTGTTGCATTGGCAAATTCATGTCTCACTCCTATGCCTGTAGATTTTTCCTCCTCCCCTATCTCTGTACCATTTAAATAGCAATACATTGAACAGCTGCTTCAAAACAGAAATGATATTGATAGAATGTGTCGACATTCGATTGATAGACATCTTTGTATATCTTTTCCTCTCTATACTCCTTAATGTTTGAGCAAGAATTTTAACATAGCTATTTCAACATAGCTTTTTAATAAAAAATAAAACCTATTTTCCAACTTAATAGTGTGACATGTTAAAATATTGTTGTCAGTAAGAACATAGTTATATTACATTTGTTTATGCATTTTGTATGAATTCTATTTAAAACAAATTTTTGGTCATTTGTTAAATGCCTCTTATTGATTGATTTAAGAAAGAATAGGTTGTTGGAATATTAAACCTACCAAATATTTAACAATTTATTTATTTATTTATTTTTACTCCCAGTAGGTAGCAAATAGAAGGGTGATGCAGAAGCATTGTGAGTTAATAGGCAAGGCTGGTACAATCCACCAGATCCCAGATTTCATTGGGTCTTAGAACTCAGAATCTTATTCTGCTTATTTTGCATTCCTGTTGTTTCTTTTTTATATATATTTCAGCTTCTTGATTGAATGCCCTCTAGACAGATTCGCAAATGAAATTTCAAATCAGTATTTTCAAATCCTCTGAAATTTATTGATCAGATTTTGGTGCAACGTAAAGGGCATGTGGGTAATGACAGAGTATATGTATTTGCAATAATCTGAGCACAAATCATCCTTCAATTGTTCTTTGTATTTAAACTGCCTTAGTAATTAGGCATTTGCATGATCACATATGATCAAAAAAATTAGGATGGGGTACTTTGCAATCTTTAAAATGTAATAAAAGTTGGGTTATAGTTGCCTTAAAAACTGAAAGTGCATAAATATTTTAAAAAGTAGTTTTTTGTGGGTTTTAAATGTTGGAATATAATAAACACATTTCTAATAAAACATCTCAGTTTTGTTTTGTGTGTAAACCTCCATAGTTAAGTTGTACACAGCAATTTCTTGATTGTATAACTGCATAGCTCAGAGGTGAGATTAGAGAAACCCTGTAGAGTAGATAATACTTGAGGGCATCTACAACCAGAAAAGTATGTGCATTTAGGCATGGGAGGAAGGAAGGATCTGCTTTAAATTTAGTGTAGGGTCACTGAATCATAATGATAGATTAAATAGAGGAGTTGGAACAAAGAATAGGGGTATGCAGTGTGTAGCACTAATACTAGAAGTCTATGCTTTGCAGTAGTTATTTAATGTCTTTTCCCATATGTTTCTGAATAGAGAAGGTTATGGCAGAGATGAGCTAAGGAACAGCTTTGTTAGTGAGTAGTTAAATGGAAATAAATTTTTAAAAGAATTCTTTCTATATACCAAGACTGCTTGTGAGTACAATAGAATAATGTTGGAATGTTTACTATGACAGAAGTTAACATTCACTACCCAGAAGTGTTCTTCCAACACTATCACACATATTTGTATTTAATTTGTTATGGACTTTACTCTTCAAACTTGCAGTACTGTTTGTTATAGCTCTGAAAATATAAAAGACTATGCTCTCCTTGGTTACAATGGAAGTACGTTTTGGTTATCTTGAGGAACTTAAGTATTAATTACTATAAGCAGATGGAAATACTAGATGGAAGGAAAATTAGGATTTTTACTAATATTGATCAGCTATAATATTTTGTGTATATGAAATGTATATGAGTATGTTTTGTCAATGATCTATGACAGCTTTACTTCCCCTGTGATTTATGAATGGAAGTAGTTTATATGTCTATATGGGCATGTTTGTGTGGGGGGAAAAACAGAGTAATAGATGCACTCTTGCAAAAAGAGAATTGCTGGAGTATAGAAAAGACAGAATCTCGTTATTTATGCATTTCCTATAATGACAACATTAGAATTATGTTCCTCCTTCCTTCCTTCATTAAGTTAAAGAGGAGCTGCTTCTAATGTATGACCAATATCTTTAAATGCCTCTTTGCCATCTCAGTACCCAGCCAATTGACCCATGTAACCTGATCCAACCAACCTATAAACTGGTCAGCTCAGAGCCTTTTTCTGAAGAAAAGAAACCACACTATTTCTAAGGCAGATCAACTGGTCAGTGTATATCCCGTAGGCACTACTCATACTACATTGCTTTCTTTTACTGATGAGAGCAAAACAATGAAGTAGTTAAGACCCACCATGTGCTTCTCTTTCATTCAGACAGATCATCCTGTTGATTCTTTATTCTGCCCATCTGGAGCACAGTCTCCAAGTTACTTGAATACTCAGTACTTTTTGTTTAACACTTATAACTGCCCAGGAGTTTGAATACCAGTTGTCTTCTTTGATTCCTAGTATTTGTACCCTGTTAGTTCAAGGTTGACTAAGAGTTTGCTTGGACCATTTCTTGATCACATTTTCCAAACCTGCTATTCATTCTGTTCCAGGGTTTGTCTTTTTTAAGATCAGAAATACTCTATTACTTTTCTTGAAGTCTTATTTTCACATTTGTGAAAGGATCTGCTTTGTGCACCCAGGGGGAATCTTCAACTTGGTACAATATCTTTAGAGGCCTGACATATGGCATTAAAAAATATATGAATGCCTTATTTCATTTTTGCTGCATCACTAACCACTAGACCCATGGTTCTCTTTGTCAAACAGATAGAAACTATTTCTAAATGAAATAACTGAAACCATTTAATTATATTTAATTTAGTTTAATACAGTACCAAATTGCTGTGGCAGCAGAGTCTCAATAACTCATTGCAATAATATACATTATTCAAGGTCTTTCTTATAGAACAATCTTCAAATTTGTTTAAATTGTTTGAGATTTTTAAGCCTTGTTTAAATTTATAATCAAATCTTTGAATCTAGATGGGACTTTGCTGCATGGTGAGTTTTTAATTATGTGTGAAGCTCTCTTGAGCAGAAATAAGCTCATGCTGTATTTCTCCTTTCCCTTTTTAAAGTGATTAATATCATTCCTGTAACACATCATGTTCACCAGCATTTGAGTTTCCTGCCCCATTTCAACACTACTTCAATTACTTATTTGGTAAACTTTTTATTCAAAACATTGTATCAGTCCATGTGCTAGCCATTTTCGTCCAAATCCAATCACAACAAGAAATCACATTTACTGAAATGTTGTAACTGCTGCTTTAATATTCTACATCAACGTGCAAAAGTTTGGGATTGAGGACTCAAATTTAGAACATTCATCTAATTTACAGACTTAAGGCATTTTCATGTTGAAAATGTTACTGTTCATTATTGTTGAAATCAATGCATTCACCTTATTGTATATTAAGTAATCCAGATTTTTCTGAAATACTTCTGTTATGGCAGGATTTTTATTTATTATCTAAAATTGGGTTTCATGGCCTCTTCACTTTCTGACCCCAGAGACTTAGAATATCCAGCAACTCTTCTGTTATCAGTATTGCAGCCAAATAAACACAGTTTGAAAGCCTATTGATAAAGGAATACGCTCTGAAGGTTTATACCAAACTCCAGGCCCATAGCTTGTCAAGCTGGAAAATGTCACCGTTTCTGCCAGTGTCTAGACCTTCCAAACATGTGACAAACAACTAAGTGTCTCCAAAAATGTTATCCATACTCAACATTAAAAATTGTGCCATTTGTTCTCATTTCAGTTTTATATTAATCGCTCTGTTGCACTCACTGAATATTGGTGGTGGTGCTATAAGACAACTAATTGTACTTTCTGTCACCATTAAGCAGTCCCCATTTTTCCTTTGAGGAACTGCACTTCAATTATTGATCATTAATTCTGTGTTATAATCTTTTGCTACAGATAAAGGCTATTATCTATAATCTATAATCGAATGAAATAATAGTTGTGGGTACCAACAGTGGAAAGATATTTTCCTCAGTATGCTTCTTGTGGACAGCTTGCTACTGTGGGAAATAGGTTAGGGAATAGATTCATCAATTGCTTCTTATCTTCTTTTATGGAGAAGGTAATTTATTCAGGATCAAAATATGCTAAAAGTTTATAATGAACTTATGAACTATAACATTTTTATTATATGTCTTTAATCCAGTGCCTTGGATTTTTATAGATACTTGGGCATTCAGCCCAACTATTTTTTTAATTTTTAATATCATCAAATCCATTCCAACTCATGTCAACTTACAATAAAAATTAAAATATTCACAATTCAACATAGTTATGAAAAATAAAAATTTATGTGGCAAAAAGCTACCTTAGCAAAGAAGGAGGGCAAATGACAAAATTTGAATCAAGACACATACTAGGGTATATACAAATCCATTCCAACTCATGTCAACTTACAATAAAAATTAAAATATTCACAATTCAACATAGATATGAAAAATAAAAATTTAGGTGGCAAAAAGCTACCTTAGCAAAGGAGGGCAAATGACAAAATTTGAATCAAGACACATACTAGGGTATATACATAAATTGTTATTAAAATGTGTCATGGAGACAAAACACATACAGATAGTCCTAATGTGGCTACTGCAATGGAGCCTGCCCATTACCGTCACAAGTCATGACACAAACCCACATGATCACCTTCCTTAAATGACCCCTAAAACTGCTCTCACCGGGGCAGTTGTTAAGCGACCATGCAAATCATGAAGCAAATCAAGTGGTGCCTCAGGATGCAGGTCTAGCCTAGTGAAAATCCTGGGTCCATTCTTTGCTTCTCCTCATCATGGGCCTTGGGCCTGCTCTCCCTCACAGTTCCTGTAAGTCTTCTACTTGCTTCTGACCCAGCCTCTCAGCCACCCAAGGGGCCTCAGAGTGGCTCAGAGGCTACTGGCATGTGCAAAGCTGTTGCAGCTTTCAAGACTACTTCTCAGCCAATTCCAGGGCCCAGCAGACCCAACTTACTTTTCAGTTTTCTACAGTTTCTGACAGAGCTGCCCAGACAATATGAGGCTCAGCTTTCCTACAGAGGTAGCCTTGTGGTAGGCTCCTGCCATTGTGCAGGCAGGTGCTATTCTGAGCTATCGTCACAATTCTTTGGAAGGCTCCATTTTTAAGGAGGCTCCATTTACCTATGCTATAATATATGAGAAAATTGGTACAAAAATGTTATGGTTCTGTCTCTTCTCCTCTCCTCTCCTCTCCTCTCCTCTCCTCTCCTCTCCTCTCCTCTCCTCTCCTCTCCTCTCTTCCCCTCTCTTCTCTCTTCCCTCTTCTCTCAGTCTGTCTTGGCAAATAGCAGCTTCAAGGATAGTTTTCATGATTCTTGTATCTTATATCACAGGCAAAGGACATTCTGGGGAGAGGAACTTGTCAGAAGCAGTTCTCTTCCAAATGCTTCTGGAAATACAATTAAGAAATTCTATATTCACATTTAAAGAGTCCCTTCTTTCATTAATAACAGATCCTTACTTCAAAATGTTTTTTTCAACATTTTTCAGACACATTTTTATGTAAAATCATGGTCAAAATTTTAATTAAATTTTTTTAAATTAAAAACTAGATGATGTTTCATTAGATATTAAGGAAAGGCAAGGGCTAGGTTACGTTTCATCTGCAACAGGTACTCTGGAATGTACCGTATTTTTCTAACTGATGTTCTCAAATAATGGCTCTTCCATATATTTTTACATTCTTCAATTGCATTTCTAATTTTCTTGATTTTCACCAAACAAATTTTGAAGTGAAATGGAGGAGCAAGGTGGGGGAAGGCCTCACAGAAACAGGCAAGGAAAGAGATGGTTTAAGAAAGAATGAAAGATGTGATACTAGAGGAGAAATGCCAATTAGATTATTATGATGCCAGTTATATTATCATGAAATAATATACAATGTGGATTAAGTTTTGTATATGATTTTAAACAGGATCTTGCCTCTAAAATTGTTTAAGAGCACTTTTTGCTGTTTAATGAGTCTTGACACTTTCTGTAGTATCCTTTTGAATTATAGAGTTCAGTCCTGAATATCTTATTCACTATGTTCAATGGCTTTACCGCCTAATAAATAAATTTAGAGCTGCAGTCTCTTGATTAACTTACAGTCTGTTTTGTTTTTATCTTCCTCATCCTTAAAAAAGGAGAATTTGTGCAGCCTATCTCTTCTGTAATACAATCCTGCGCAAATGACCCTTCATCACTCCATTTGTCTGTTCTATTGATCTGTTTGTTTTCCAATGCTTCTGCATGTGCCCTTAAACAACAAACCTTTGGGGGCAGGGCATGTGATATTTAAAAAACAGCATTCAGTTATACATTGCTGCACAAATCATGTTAGTCTGCTGAGAGTAATCTTATAATAATGCCACATCTACAAAATAGAGAACATATTTTGATTTTATTTTAAAAATCAATAATTTTCATGTAGGAAGAAGAAGCTATAGAATGAGTTCCTGATGTTTTGTTTTTTAATATACTACCTATCTCCCAAAGCAGATCATCCTTTGATAATATTTATTAGCAGCCATTTTGCTACGTCCTGAGTCATTTATTTTATCCTAGCTGTTCAAATATATATATATTTCTGAATGAGATGTTGCAATATATTTCACTACCAATCTATATTCAGTCCTAACAGTTTTTTTCTGTATGAAATGTAATTGCTATATAAAATACTAGGTTTTATATAAAATGATAAATAAGAAGTAAATAAGTGGAACTGAGACAGATGAATGTTTACATTTGCCAATTCAAGGTGTATTACAGGGAACAAATATTTAATATGGAATCTGTTCAGAATGAAAGGCCTTTGGATTGAAGATATATAGGCTAAAAATGAAGGTTGTTCTTTTACTATTCTGAATGTACATGTGAAAAATACTGTACCCTCACAACCTTTGAAATATAAGAAATGGGATGTTAGGATTGATCCGCAGTTGCAAGATTAAGGTAAATACTGTTCATAAAAAGGGGCTCAAGATCTGAACCCCCTCTTTTTGCTGATAGTTTTTTCATTTGCTTATAAGAACAATGTAGCAGAATTGGTGCAGTAGCTATATTTTCGTTTTGAAATACACATTTTATCCTGAGTGTGTATCAGTATGCATGTATCTCCCAGTGGTGGGATGCAGGTGGCAGTAGATTGGTTTGCAAGTACTATAGTCTGTACATTAGAAATCATAGCTACATGGAATACTACTTTGTTGGTTTTTGACACACTGGCCAAAATGCTAAAAAACTGATATGTGCTGTCACTAATGCTGCATGTGGCATAGAGGTACAATAAATACTGTTATCCTAGCCTGAGCATTCTCTGTTTACTTAAAAAAAAAAAGTTACATTGCTTGACCAAAGTCATAATGGATAAAGGAGATCAATATGGGCCTCCCCATGACATATGGAAGGCTGTTACTTAGAATGGAGGAAGAGCAAATGATGTATTTTCTTAATTGTTGAATGTAGCAAACGTTGAACATGAGCTTAATTTTTCCCCTTATTTAAATTAATAAGATTTCTGTCTATCTAATTTGAGAAAAGACAATCAGCTGAGACATCCAATCTACAAAAGTTCAACAACAAGCTGGCTTAAGTGTCTTTTTGGGATATTTAGAAGGAATAACTGAAGGCCCATTGTTACTGCCACTGTTTCCAAATATTTACCACAAGAAACTACCATGTTCTCAACATAGAATCCTCAGTGCATACAATCTGCTCATTTTAAAACATTGCATTGATAGTCTTTTTTTTTAAATAGGCCAGTTGATACATTATCAGAGAGCAACTTTTAAAAAAATATTATAGGTCAAAAGAGCACTGGCTTTGGCATCTTTTCAGAAGGCATTTGTGAATATAACTTCAGCCATTTGTTTAACTAAACACAGTGCATGCCTAAATACATTTTACCTGCTACTTCCCAGCTGAGGCCTGTCTCTAACAACTAGTGTATTTTGCAACAAGCTGCTCAACAGATGTCATTCTGCTTGAATAATACTTGTGCGTTGGCTAACATTACTCAAACTTTGATCACTTTAGTTCAGCACATCAGTCTGGCATTGTGCTTTATACCAACATAACACTATAAGTAGAAATGCCTTTCAGGCTTAGAATAGCAAAGGAATGTTATTGAAATCAGTGGAGTTACAGATGAATAAAGGGAAAAAGGAGAATACTGTTTATTTCATAATGCTGTGGTGTTGTGTTTTGGAATTAGAACGGAATGTAAGGAATCCAGTTTCCTGAATTTAGTTATTTTTACTTCATTGGTGTTGAAGAACAGTATTTATTCTTATTGCTGTCTTTGTAGATTTTATTATATGACTAACATTGGTTTCTTAGATAAGCAAACTCCTTGTCTTTATAGTATGTGTCTTAATTATGAAAATAATATTAGTTTCTGTAATAAATAAAATAGGGAAATTATTTTCAGTGCCTTTTATTTCTGGAGATACTAACACTCATTTTAGGAAACACATCATAGTACTGAATTTTTTTTATGTTTGTTATAATAATAGTCATGTCTGTTGCCTCCTGACATGCAAAATGATTTTTAAAAAGATATTCTTAACTCTTTAGAAAGCTTATCGTTATTCTCTGTAGGTTATCCTACACTTGTTAAAACATCCATTCTGGAATTATTGGTTTGTAATCTAAAACACAAAATCTTGAAGGTTTTCTTGGTTACCCTCTGTGTGTGTGTGTGTGTGTGTGTGTGTGTGTGTGTGTGTGTGTGTGTGAGAGAGAGAGAGAGAGAGAGAGAGGGAACAAAATAGAAATATTGCTGGAACCATATTATGAACTAAGCAGGTAAAGTTTCATTTGGTATGCAAAAATGACACTGAAATAACTTTTTTAAACTTTTGCAACAAAAACAGCTTTGAAACTTGTAGCACATTAAATATAGTGATTTTGCATAAGGTTTCTTAAACTACAGTTCAGTTCAACAGGTGCATCACTTTCTAAAACAAGAGGACGAGAGAGTGTATGTTTGTTAAGAGGAGAGAGGAGGAAGGGGGAGAGATTACTTATAAGCAATGACTTAAGAATAAAATGTAAATTTTATGTAACAGAATGTAAATTTAACGTGTTAATAGTATGTTCAAACATTCGATTCAATTCAAATCTTTATTGTCAGTGCACAACATATGTGCAATGAGATTGCTTGAGCTCCCTTAGTGCACCCCCCAACACAATACAACTCACAGTGAAGACAGAAAATCCCTAACCCAATAAATCATATTAACAAAACACCCAGTCCTATTGCACCAGTGTATATAAAATGATTAGTGACTATAACAGTTGGTTCCCAGACTGATAGAGATTCATTAGCTGCAAATGTCAACCAGAAGGCTGTAAAAAGTTACGTCAGAATGTCTTCATTCTAATGTACATTGGGTAATAGAGTATTAGTTCTACATTGAAAAGAATTAAAATGTGGGAATTATTGTACCCTCGTCTTATCTATTTCAGTGAATCTTTCTAAAGAAAATTGTCAGAAGCATGCTTATAGTAGTTTCTTTTTAGAGAGAACTAAATAGTTTGACAATGACTATTCACAATCTATTGTTAACAATTTGTTAGACAAATAATACCTGTAGTGGGATAAAATAATTGTGATTCCGGCTATAAATAAAAGAACCAAAGTTCTTGGTAAATTGAAAATCCAGTATTAGAATATGCCTAATAAATTCTCATATTAGAGTATGCCTAATAAAGTGCTTTTATTCATCAGTGGCCACTTTAAAGTAACAGTTAATATCTATACATTATTGGCAAATGAACAGATGAAAATAACAGTGTTGTGTTTGATTTTTTTAGATCTTGCAAAAGGGACAAAATCTGTTTTTGAATTTAGTCTGGAGTCTACATACAGCATGTTGCAATGAGCAACTTCTTAGATCTGAAGCTATTTATAAAAACTAACCTACCACTTTATAAAAATATGAGAGAGAAATATTGTCATATATAAAGTTCCCTGGCCAGGCACTGCTACTCATTTTGACCGAATGCTTCAACTAGGAGCAGTAAATATGTGACTCTCTTCTAAGTCTGTCCTATAGTATGCTAGTTTTGGATGCCACTGTAGCCTTGTTGATTTATTTTTTAATTCATCAGATAGGTATTGTAATCTAAGAAATACAAATTGGATCAGAGACTCAAGCATAGATTACGCAAAGGTTTTTTTTCAGCCAGTGGGCCAGATTCCTTTTTTATATCCCTTTCAAGGGTACATGATGTTATTGCCCAGGTAAAGCCACACAAAAATGACAGTAGTCTGGCCATAGGGCAGGGGTGAAATGCTACCGGATCGGACTGGATCGGCCGAGTAGGTAGCGGAGATTGGGGCTGGTTCGGAGAGCCGGTAGCAATCTCTAGCTGGCCACACACCCCAACCAATCTGCGGCCCGCAGCCATGAGTGAAGGCAGGCAAGCGGAAGGCCACGTGGAAGGCAGAAACCGAAGAAAGCATGGCTGCAGGGAGAGGATCTATAAAGTAAGCCAATGCTGGCAGTGGGGGGTGGGAGGGAGACCCACTGTGCTCAGCCTCAGGGGGGACCTGCAAGGCTCGCTGCCTTTTGGGCGTGGCGTGCTCGACTTTTGTGCTTGGCTTTTGCGGAGCCTTTGGCTGACTGCTGCCCTCTTGCCTTCCCCCCCCACCCCACATCCAGCCCATGATGGGGAACATGCCGCTTCTGGGCCAGGCCCCCCACCTTCGGGTCCCTGAAGGGCACGGTGTGCTCTGCCGCTGCCGCCACCGTTGGCACCGTGGCCACACAGGAAAACTCCACGGTGCAGTGCAGTTCTGGGATTGGGGGGGGAGCCCAGGCAAGCTCTGTCGCTGCTGCTGCTTCTGGGAGCATCCACGTGGGAGAACTCCCCGGCGCAGCACAGTTCTGGGATTGTGGGGGGGGAGCCCAGGCAAGTTCTGCCGCTGCTGCTGCTGCCGGGAGCATCCACGTGAGAGAACTCCCCGGCGCAGCGCAGTTCTGGGATGGGGGGGAGCCCAGGCAAGCTCTGCCGCTGCTGCTGCTGCCGGGAGCATCCACGTGGGAGAACTCCCCGATGTGGCGCAGTTCTGGGATTGGTGGGGAGCCCAGGCAAGCTCTGCTGCTGCCGCGCTGCCACTGTTGCTGCTGCCAGGAGCGTCCCGGCAGGAAAACTCCCCGGGAAGGGCTCTGTTTAGACCAGGTTGTGTGTGTGTGTGTGTGTGTGTTTGCGTGTGTGAGAGAGAGTGAGAGACAGACAGAAAGAGAAGGAAAGAGGAAGGGAGAGAGAGAAAGAAAGAAAGAGGAAGGGAGAGAGAGAGAGAGAGAGAGAAAGGAAGAAAGAAAGAAAGAAAGAGGAAGAAGGAAGAAAGAAAGAAAAACAGAAAGAAAGAGGAAGAAGGAAGGAAGGAAGGAAGAAGGAAGCTTATGACCACAATTGTGCCCCAAATTTTGGTTGCTAAGCAAGTTTCACCATATTTTACAAGTTGACCACACCTACCCTGTCACATGACCACCAAGCCACACCCACAAGGCCACGCCCACAGGACTGATAGCAAAAGAAATTACATTTCACCCCTGCCATAGGGGTAAATTCAGCTTCTTCACTTCACTGTAATTCCACAGTATTCCACGTCATTCCACTGTAAGGTCACTATTTTCTTTAGAATCGTGTTTCCCAGTCTACCTGTCATTGACACTTTCTTAGAATTGTTGAAAAATCAAAAGCTTCTATTTCACTAGTAGGATCTTTAGACTAAAATTATTGAATTTTGACATTTATGCATCTTTCCTTCTGATCACTTTGAAATCAAATTTGAATAATTATTTTTATGAAGGGGCATTTCCTTCTTGTGGTACCTTTTATGTTATATTTGCTATATGTACCAGGTACATTTATGTCCAAGTAATTTCACAGTAAATTTGATGGATGTGTCTGTAAAACATTTGGTATGGAAGTAAACAACTAAATTTTGATTTTAGCTTTCATTAGAGGTCTTAATGATTGCTTTTTAAAATTTAAAATTTCTCAACTTGAACGGCACATACAACTGTTGTATTTAAATTACTGAACAGGAATGCTGGTTGTATAAAATAAGCATTTGCATCCATCATTTATTTATTTGTTTGTTTATGGCAGGTTAAACGAAATGTGTATGACCTGACTAGTATCCCTGTTCGTCATCAATATTGGGAAGGCTGGCCTGCTTCTGCTACAGATGACTCAGTAAGTCATAATTACCGTAAATGCTATAGTGTTTTTTTCTAACCCATATTGTAGTTTTCTGTTGGAAATATTTATTACATTTCAAAAATATTTCTGTGGACATACGTTTTGTAATTTAGTATGATGTTTTGTGTCAAGCTTGATTCCAGTTGATTTCATACCTATGTACTTCTAAGACTATTGAAGCAGTTTGCCATTATCTAGGGGCCGTGGTGGCTCAGGCTGTAAGATAGCCTGTTATTAAAACACAGCTGCCTACAATTACTGCAGGTTCTAGTCCCACCAGGCCCAAGGTTGACTCAGCCTTCCATCCTTTATAAGGTAGGTAAAATGAGGACCCAGATTGTTGGGGGGGCAATAAGTTGACTTTGTAAATATACAGATAGAATGAGACTATTGCCTTACACACTGTAAGCCGCCCTGAGTCTTCGGAGAAGGGCGGGATATAAATGTAAATTTTTTAAAAAAATCTTCTTTTTCTTTTTTGTGGCATTTTCTGATGTCTTTTATCCAATTACTAAATATCCTGCTATGTTTAGTTTTTCACAATCAGCCAAGAATGGCCAGATGCTCTAATTTACGGGTGTCAAACTTGCGCCATCGCATTGCCATCACGTGATGTATTGCGATATTTTTTCCCTTCGCAGTGCTTGGATGGGCGTGGCCTGCATGTGACGCATCCGGTCCATGGGCAGCCAGTTTGACACTCCTGCTCTAATTTATCTGACTAGTAGTACATTAAAGCAACTGAACCATTAATTTATGGCTTCTAAATTAGGAGAAAATTCTTAATACAGATTTTTATAATAAAAACAACAGTTGATATATTTTGTGATATGATTATAAGTCCCTGAAGACATGGTTTTGTCAGTGGCTTGAGGATCCCATTTGGAGCTGATCAAATGGCTTGCATTCTTCTGTTGCCACTGCCACTGGAACGGTTGAGGTTGAATGGGGTTTAAACTGTGGATTTTTAATGATTGATTTTTAATGTTATGCATCTTCCAGAGTCATTGTGTACATTGTTGAATGAATGAATGACTATCATTTGGTAAACTACTTTTTCAATTGCTTTTGACACCTGATTAGTGAATCAGACAGTATTCTACCAAGATGTTCCTGCAAGAAAATATCACAAGTGCTTAGTCTTGTATATATCTATTGGAGAATATGTTTCATGAAATGTGAGACTATTTTTTTTAAAGTTGTGTTGTTTTATACATTTTTGTTACTGTTTATGTAGGTTTACATGAACGCTTGTGAAAGAGATCATAGGAAGGAGGGAAATGTATTTATTGTTCTTTTGTAGAAAGAGATAATTAGGACATAGATTAACGAGGTTAAAAGGGACCTTGGAGGTCTTCTAATCCAACCCTTGCCCAAGCAGGATACACTATTCCTGACAAATGGTTTTCCAATCTCTTCTTGAAAACCTCTAGTGCTGGAGCACCCACAATTTCTGGAGGAAAGCCTGGTTAATTGTTTTCATTGTCAGGAAATTTCTCCTTAGTTCTAGGTTGGCTCTCTCTTTAACTATTTTTCACCCATTACTTCTTCATTTGCCCTCATGTGCTTTGGAGAACAGATTGACCCTCTCTTCTGCTTCAGGCCTTCAAATATTGGAAGACTGCTATCATGTTGCCCCTAGTCCTTCTCTTTGTTAGACTAGTTCTCCCAAACATTCGTTGTATGGTTTAGTCTCAGATCCCTTATCATCTTTGTTGCTCTTCTCTGTACTCATTCTAGAGTCTCAGCATCTTTTTTGCATCATGGGTGGCCTGTAATATATATCTATGGCAATATCATTCTTTTTCCTTTTATTTTAATATACGTGCATTCAACAAAGCTTTTAGCCTTGTTTTTGTGCATTTCTGTAGAGGTGTAGTGATTTCTTACATATAATGTAACTCCACCTCCTCTTTTGAATTTGTATCATTCTAGCAATACATTCCTGTCATAAGTTTCATCTACCAAGTTTCGGTAATTATAACAATATTGTACCTACCCTCTGTACTAAGACAAATGGTTCACCCTATTAGTTTATATTGTTTCCCTATTGAAATAGAATAGAATAGAATAGAATAGAATAGAATAGAATAGAATAGAATAGAATAGAATAGAATAGAATAGAATTGAATTTATTGGCCAAGTGTGATTGGACACACAAGGAATTTGTTTTGGTGCATATGCTCTCAGTGTACATAAAAGAAAAATAAAAAAAATACCTTCATCAAAGGTACAACATTTACAGCACAAATGATGGTCGTAGGTTGCAATTTAATCCTTAATGATAGCAACAAAAAGTTACAGTCATACAGTCATAAATGGAAAGAGATTGGTGATGAAAATGATGAGAAGATTAATAGTAGTGTAGATTTAGTAAATAGTTTGACAGTGTTGAGAGAATTATTTGTTTAGCAGAGTGATGGCCTTCGAGAAAAAACTGTTCTTGTGTCTAATTGTTCTGGTGTGCAATGCTCTATAGCGTCCTTTGATGGTAGGAGTTGAAATAGTTTATGTCCAGGATGTGAGGGAACTGTAAATATTTTCACGGCCCTCTTCTTGATTCGTGCAGTATACAGGTCCTCAATGGAAGGCAGGTTGGTAGCAATTATTTTTTCTGCAGTTCTAATTATCCTCTGAAGTCTGTGTCTTTCTTGTTGGGTTGCAGAACCGAACCAGACAGTTATAGAGGTGCAAATGACAGACTCAATAATTCCTCTGTATAACTGACTCAGCAGCTCCTTGGGCAGTTTGAGCTTACTGAGTTGGCGCAGAAAGAACATTCTTTGTTGTCCTTTTTTGATGATGTTTTTGATGTTAGCTGTCCATTTTAGATCTTGCGATAGGATAAAACTTAGAAATTTAAAGGTTTCTACTGTTGATACTGTGTTGTCAAGTATTGTGAGAGGTGGAAGTATGGAAGGGTTTCTCCTAAAGTCTACTACCATTTCTACGGTTTTGAGTGTGTTCAGTTCCAGATTGTTACAGTTGCACCACAAGACTAGTCATTCGACCTCACGTCTATATGCGGATTCGTCATTGTCTCGAATGAGACCAATCACTGTTGTGTCATCTGCGAACTTCAGTAGCTTAACAGATGGATCATTGGAGATGCAGTCATTGGTATACAGAGAGAAGAGAAGTGGGGAGAGCACACAGCCTTGGGGGGGCCCTGTGCTAATTGTACAGGTATCTGAAGTGATCCCGCTTAGCTTTACCTGCTACTTCCTATTTGTTAGGAAGCTTGTGATCCACTTACAAGTCTGTTCAGGTACTTGTAGCTGGTTTAGCTTAGTTAGAAGAGTGTCTGGAATGATGGTATTGAATGCTGAACTAAAGTCTACAAAGAGGACCCTTACATAGGTCTTTGGAGATTCAAGATGTTGTAAGATGTAGTGCAGAGCCATATTAACAGCATCATCTGTTGATCTATTTACTCGGTATGCAAATTGCAAGGGGTCTAACAGCGGATCCATGATGGTTTTCAAGTAGGAAAGCACCAGCCTTTCAAAGGCTTTCATGACTACAGATGTTAAAGCAACTGGTCTGGAGTCATTCAGTTCCTTGATAGTGGGCTTCTTAATACATGCATATAAGTGGTGGGTTGCCCCAGGTTTGGACTGATTTGCAAGAACCATTAGTAAAACTGGCGGGAGGCTCCGTCCACTGACCCATCGTCATCGGGAAGTTTCTGCGCATGCGCAGAAGCGCATGTGTGCAAGTGAGCAAAGCATGGGCACGTGGCCCCGTTGCGAACCGGTAGTAAAGGTAAGTAGAACCCCCCCCCCCCCGATGTATATTATTGTAAATTGAAAGTTGTCTTCAATATGTAAGACAATTCAAAAACAGATGTTTCTGGCTGTAGTAGAGACATTCCACATTATCTGCAATTTGATATGTAGCATATGATAAAATAGTTGTCACACTTTTTAAGTTCACTTAGATTCTGAGGGCAAAGAATGGCTGTTCACTGCTGTACATTTGGCACAAGAGTGCCACATTGGTATTTTCAAGGAAAGTAGCTAGTCTTTGTATTGGATGTAGAACTGAAGCTTTTGACAAAAACAAACATAGACAAGGTTAATTGCAACCTCTGAAATATATTGGTGTATTGTCATCTGTTGCTAGTTGAGTTTAGGCCAGAAAGGATTTGAAAACCCATGATTTCTAATCCAAATACCAGCAGCTGTTTGGAAAGTAGCCAACTAAACAAAAAGAAAAAGCTTTTCTGTATGATAGGATGTCCAGCTTGAATAAAACACACAAATCTATTTTAAACTCTGTTTTAACAAGTGACAATGTTGCAGGTGATTTTCTTTTTCCTTTTCAAGTTTAATGAAATTGGTGATTGTTAAGTCATCTGCTTTTCAAGCAAATGAGTCTAGAAAGCTCCCTGCTTGAAACTACTGCAGCTGAGCCCCGTCAGCTGTGTAAACATTTCTGAATGTGTTACTCCCAAAAATATAATTAATTTTTATCTGAAATTAGAACCTCCAACTTAATATTTATGAAGATTTAATGTTAGCAATAACAGTCTGAACAATTGCCCCTCTTTTGCTATTTATAAAGTTTATGTCTAAGTGTTAAGTGTTAGTTTCTCCCTTTTTAAAATTCCAGGCTTTTGGAAATAACTTAATTTTAATAAATATTTCAGTGATGGCGCTTCAAGAATATTAATCGTAACTTCTAATAACGAAAGAGTTAAAGATAGACTTGATTAGAATACTTTTAATTTACATTTCATACAGCATAAAAATACTTTGTTATACCACAGGAGGTTTTTTCAGTACAGTTCTCGTTAACCTTTGCCTTAGCAAACAGGCAACTAAATAAACTTCCAATAATTAGATTCTGTGTAATCGAGCCTCCTATGAACCTAATAAGCTTCATTCTTCTGCATTAAATGCAGAAATGCATCAAAGTCAAGAGACTTTTTAAAAGCACTACTGCTTCTCCCTTTGGAATGACAGCACGTTCTTTGTTTACTATTTTTAGTCTAATAAAATATAGGATACAGACTGAGACGTCAATAACGCCTTAAAAAAAATATTTTCTTGCACACTTGCACAAAGAAAATAGGTAGGTAAAAGTAAGCCAGTAGGGGAATATTTTCATGCTGTCTCAGTTTAACTGTGAGAAACAAGGATCTTGCAAAATTGTTAAAATGCCATTTTACACTTTTAAGAATGGCTTTTTAGTTTCTATAGAATGTGAACATAAAATATAATTGCTTCATTTCATTTTAATCTAAGTGCAGTTCCTGATTTCCACTTCCTGGCTCAATTTTCAGATGTAGTATTTTGGAATAAATATTTGATACCAGAAGCTTTACTTGCATGGTTTGTGGTTCTGCTAACTGCTGTTGTCTGATGTTGTCATCACATATGTGGAGATTTATTTAGCATTTTTTTTTCTTAAACCATTCTCTTATGGAACATAATATATCTTATTGCAATGAGACTTAAAATAGAAACACATTTTAAAAATTATTAATATCTTATGGAATAGTTACAAGGAACAATTTAATGTTTAAACAGTTACTGTAGAAAAACACATTCCAGTTAAATTTCTCAGTTGCGGTTTTTTTCTAAGTGAAAGAAATTCTTTGAATGCACATTTCTGCAGTCTGTTAACAAAGTAGTAAACAATATTTCCTTGTGCTCAATCAAGTGGCATTTACAGCATTTAGCATGATCGAGTAATAGTTTACTTTTTGTAGACTAATAATGTTAATGTTTAGATTGGTTTATAGTCCTATTTTAGCCTCTTCCAACAGGTAAGGAATAAAATAGAATAGAATAGAATAGAATTTTTTATTGGCCAAGTGTGATTGGACACACAAGGAATTTGTCTTGGTGCATATGCTCTCAGTGTACATAAAAGAAAAGATACGTTCATCAAGGTACAACATTTACAACACAATTGATGATCAATATATCAATATAAATCATAAGGATTGCCAGCAACAAAAATATATACTCAAAAAAAACACCAAAAAAAATATACTCATTTGCCATATTGGCATTACTTAGAAGTACATATTTAAAACAATTTAGTCTCAATTTCAGTTCTACATTAGTAATAGCAGACTCACGGAAAGAAGGAAAGGAGAAAAGTTATTTTATTTGTTTTTTTGTATCATGCTTTTATTATTTTTACGAATAACTGAAGGCAATGAACAAATCTATCATACCTTCCCCCTACTTCTATTTTCCCCACATGAACCCAGTGAGGTGGTGGATTGAGAGAGAATGACAGGCCCAAAGTCACCCAGCTGGTTTTCATGACTCAGGCAGGGTAGACTGAACTTTCTAGCAGTTTGTGGCAATATCTGGAAAGTTGGAAAGTTATCATTAGAATTGCCCAGTAGCTCCACCATTGTCATCACTTGCTTTCTTCTCATTGGAATTTCTTTAGGAGTTAAAATTGTGACTTTTCCTCTTCTTCCTGTTCCTTTTCCACTTCCAAGAAGTAAAGCAGAGAACAGAAAATAGATGGCGCTTCTCAGTACTATCTACCACTAGAATTTATTTACAGGATATTATGGGAAGCCAACTAAAGTTAGCAAAGATTTCAGGATTATTTTTTTTGTTTTTTTGTTTACATTTATACCCCGCCCTTCTCCGAAGACTCAGGGCGGCTTACAATGTATAGGGCAATAGTCTCATTCTATTTGTATATATTTACAAAGTCAACTTATTGCCCCCCCAACAATCTGGGTCCTCATTTTACCTACCTTATAAAGGATGGAAGGCTGAGTCAACCTTGGGCCGGGCTCGAACCTGCAGTAATTGCAGGCTTTGTGTTCTTAATAACAGGCCTTACCAGGCAGAGCTAAACCGGCCCAATATAAGGATGACAGTCCTTATAGCTTTAAACGAAAATTTGGAATTTTGGAGCAAAGATTGATTGATTCAGGTTTTCACTTGACAATTCAGCAGAAATATTATAGGTTACAGAACATGAGAGTATGATTCCATTTTATAATGCTTGCTTTAAGTGGAAAGTTAAAATAAATCTAGAAGCAAATATAACACTTATCACATCGGATTTCATAGAAAAAATTATTTGGGGATAAAAAATAGAAGATAATTTAAATGGTGTCAATTTTATATGCAGCCAAGAGATGGATGTTATTTTTCTTGGAGAATGCATTGTGTGAAATAGAATGCTTTTCTGTTGTCTGTATAAAAAAGACTAATGTGAAAGCCTTTGGTTTTGGAATAAAAAATAGAATTTGAATTCCAGTACTTTTCCTCTAACAAAGATTAAACAAAGGGATTAGATTCTTGTAGACTATTTTATCTATTGTGTATCTATCACTCCTATACAGTGTTTGAGAGTAGCATAAAAAACGTAGATTAAAAAAACTCCTGTCCATTAACTCACACCTATCCTACCTTGGTAGCCCCATCTACCATCTAATCTACTCTTGTCCTGTGGTTATTATTATAGTAGAAACATATCAGCCTTCTCTATTTTGGGTTATTTACTTAACAACAGTGATACAGTGGTGAAGATGTTGGACTAGAACTACAGAGACCCTTAAATATGAAAACTTTCTAGCCAGTCTCTTCTCTTTAGCCCAACCTACCTCATACACTTTTTCCTGTGCAGATAGAATAAAATCACTTTGATATCCTGAATATAAATCTCAGAAAAATAAATAATGCCCCGTGCTGTTAACTGTTAGTTGATCCGTATTGCTGCTTCTTTCATGCAGAACCTGAAAGCATGTCTCAATTTAGTTATGCTTGGGTATTGCTTTTGCTGGAACTCAGCTATTCTGAAGATTAGAAATATAAATATAGTCTTGTACTATAAAGTCTGGCAAGAGCTGGTCATGGAATCATTTTATTAATTGGTTACATTCCATTATAATAGAACTCATTATGAAACAATCTCCCATTCACTTGGTGGCTAGATCTAGACTTGTAGATCTAATTTAACAAGGTCACTATGTCTACTTCTTCAGCCAGCTTTTCCAACAGAATGCTATACTTCAATATTTTAGGTAGCACCACTTTGTACAGCAGAAAGTATATTATTGATTTCAAAAAAAGTTATTACATTCCCTTTCGATAACTTTATTTCTGAAGATTATCTTAAACAACAGTCTTCTATTTATGTTGCCAAGACATGAGCTGCTGCATTTGAACTTTAATCAAATGAATAAATTATGGATGGTTAATTTTTCCAAATGTCTTTGGCACATGCTGATATGTAACCCATTTTTGTTCAGTAGGGAACAAAAACTTCTGTTTTCTTTCTAACTTCAATAATATCCTAGGATATCCTAGATAATTTCTCTGAAGAATTTATACCATATAGTACCCATAATCTGCACTACTATTAATCGTTTCATAGTTCCCATCACCAATCTCTTTCCACTTATGACTGTATGACTATAACTTGTTGCTGGCAATCCTTATGATTTATATTGATATATTGATCATCAATTGTGTTGTAAATGTTGTACCTTGATGAACGTATCTTTTCTTTTATGTACACTGAGAGCATATGCACCAAGACAAATTCCTTGTGTGTCCAATCACACTTGGCCAATAAAATTCTATTCTATTCTATTCTATTCTATATTTCTTAGTAGTTTGAATAATGTTACTGGGGCTTTACCAACTACCTATCAATGTGAAAATTTACCGACATAGCTAAATATCTCCTGAATCCCCTGAATACTGCTTCATACATGTAGCATCTATATAGTATATGTCTTTGGGGTGAACCATGTCATAGAACACAGCATAAGGCTGAATCTTGGAAAAATGCATTAGCTAAAACTTTTACTTGGAGATCATGAAACTATTCTTTTTGTCTATTTTTAGTACCGTAAAGTACTAAAGTACTAAAGTACTAAAGTTATTGCCCTTAACTGATATATTGATACTGATATGTTTTGAAAAATGAAATGGTCGCCTGTTCACTACTTTTTAGATGAATTGGAGCTGTCCATATCAGTTGCTCTTGGCTGGAAAAAATCTGCTTAACGGCTGCTGGTTCTAAATGCATTACATGGGTGATAACAATGTTGGTTCCTGTCCTGTTTTCATCTTAATCATGCTATTTGTAGATATGGGTTTTTTTATAGGTTGTCTTGATTTTAGGGCAGGATGGTGGAATGTGTGTGTGTAATCTACAGTATGTATCAGGCATTTAGGAAAATCTGCTCCTACCGTATAATAAAACAGTTGTTTTCTTCTCTGCATTGTTTACTTACTGCCAATTGTGCTAGGTTCAAAATAAGCTGTTATACAATTTCTTACTTTCCAATTTGAATGATTTGAATTCAGAAGTCTAAAAGAGATAAAATTACCAGCAGCTCTTTGAGTGGCAGTTGCATATCAAACCTCGCGGGGGTTTGACAGACAACGAATATCGTTATTAGATGCTTTTTCCATAATTGCTGACATTTATCCAGTGTTTCACAGTATTTGCTAATGTATTAATGCAGTCAATCTCTGAGAGTCTGCACATGCCTTTTTAGCCCTGGCTTTTATGGGATTCTTAAATTCATAGACCCATGGATACTTATTCCCTGCTGGTTGCCGTAGTGACAGAGCTCAGAGATAAGCCACGACAGAGCCCTTTTGTGATTGCTTTTCAGGTGACATTCAGCGGCAGCTTGAGTAGAGTGTCCTTTTATAGTTCCTGTAATTCAGAAAATGATAACTGCTTAGAAGAGAGGGCTCTAGACTGCTCCCGGCGAGATTTTCGTTTGCTATGCTACTTCGTACTAACACCATTCTGATAAAGTTCTTATTATTGTGGAGATTTCAGAGTAGAAAGGAACTGAATTAATTATGACAGGTTGGAAAGTACAGAGTAGATGCTACAGATTTAAACTTTAAAGTTGCAGGACTGTTCATAGTTCTAGTCATGCAAAGTCTTTTCTTTTAAGCAGCTGAATTTTTTTTTTAAATTTGGGGACTAGCTAGGGACCAGATAAATAACTAGAAAGTCAGTCCAAGTAGAAACCCCTGAAATTAATTGAATTAATTGATGTTCTCTTATAAAATAAGAATTTGTATTTTCAGAATTGAATTATTAACAGTAGAAATTATACTACCCAAAGCGAGTATAGGGTATTTGCAAAAATGAAGGGTCAGAGTCCAAAGAGTGATATAATTGAACTCTACATTCCCATCAGAGTGTTTGGTTTTGTTTGCTTTTTTAAAATATCAGTAACAGTTCTTTCAACTATTCCAGCCACTATAAAAAATAAACTTCTCCACAAAGCAGGGAAAAAACAAAAGTGTTTGGAAATGCCCATTAGAACTGTTAGAATTTGAGGCTTCCATTTACCTAAAAATCTTTGCATAAATAAATAAAAGTTAAGTAGAATCCAATACGGGTTTAACATGAAGGTTCACCTTATAAGCTTATTTTGGAGAAAAGGATAATTGTCTGAGATAAAAAGTTATACCACATAGATTCTGTGAACATTTTTGAAGAAGCACCTCCCATAATGAAAGCCATATAATGTTAAATTATTTAAATTTTTCACATAGGCAATTTATCAAGAATATTTCATATTCCTGGGAGATGTCATTGCAGTCATTAAACAAGAAAGTTTTATCAAATCTTTGATGTTTGTAATTATTGGCAAAAGCCAATTATGCACTACTCTTTGTCACAGGTATATTATTGTAGTGTAAATTATAGCAGTTATTTATTTTTAACAAAATTGTGGCATATATAGCAACCTCAAACTCCACTGATTATATTCTGCTAATATTACCATAATATCTTTGCTGTTTGATTGGCTCAACCTTCCCCCCTCCACTTCCAAGTGCTCATGAACAACTGGTATAAGGGACTGAAATATTTGTAGGCAGATTATAAATTCAAAAATATTAATACCCATATTTTTAATAGCTTGTATTTACAGAAACACCAAATGTAGAGTTTTTTTTTTCCAGATTTTATGGTTATTAATATGAACAGTTGCCTAAAATTATATTCTAATCTTTGGCTACATTACACATTTCTTCTTGGTGTCTAGGGACCGTTCTTTCAGTGTTGGAGTATTTAATGAATCAAAATGGAATGTGTTGAAATGTTTCGGAATTGTGTTATTGAAAATAATACCCCTTAGACGTGATAGTTTATTTCATCTCTGTGATGACATATTCACAAAACTCATTAAAAGAATGCCCAAGCTTGCAATTATTAGACAACGAGTGACTCACTGATATTGCTGCAGGGATTTAACACTACATTGTAGCCTTCAGTTTCTATTAAGTCCGTTATATTAACATAACCTGCAAATTGAAATATAACAAGTCCAATCACAGATATTAATGTATATGGTAGGCCCAGATACAAATTGAGGTTAGCCATAGCTTTACACATGTCATTACAAAAAAAACCCAACCTGACCCACTCCTATACTTTAGGAGATAAATGATCCAAAACTGTCTTCCCTTGTGATTTATCTTTTCTTCATATTGACAGATTGAAGTTTACATTTCTGGAATTCTGAAAGAAAAGTAGCCTAAGCTAGTTCTCTAGAAGATTTATGCCTATTCAACATAGTTATTATTATTAGAAATATACTTGAACCTCATTGGTATATGAAATTGTGAGCTTCATTTAAAAAGCTAACATATTGTTCACTTATTCTGAATAATCTTGATTTCTAGAAAAGTTTGACATATTTACCTTATAAAATAAAGCAAAGTCATATGATGACCCACTTAATGATTGCATCACTTAGCATTGGAAGTTTTGGTCCCAATTGTGATCATAAGTCAAGGACTACCTGCAGTCCTGAAAGACATTTCCAGTACCTGCATGTGTTCATATTCGTAAAGTGTAAGTTGGAGCAAACATAAACCCCATGTACTACTGCCTTGCCAGAGTACATACAATATTATTGGGATTTTTTTTTCTAACTGAACTAGAAGTTTTACAGAAGAATTAACAGAACATTCAGCTGACCTGAAATTTAATTTGAGAAAGAGAGAAGAACTAAGGAAAAATGGTGTTGAATGGTGAATTTGAATGGTGTTTATACAAAACCTGTGCACTGCATCTGGCATTGAGCATCCTAGCATTAAGGTAACTGTGAAGAGATGGGGCAGAGTTTCCTCATTGTAAAGTTATCAAAACTTTCTCTTCTGAAGAACAGTGTAATGTTGTTACTTAGGATGGGTGTAATATTTGCTGCATAGTCTAATGTGATTGGCTTAATCTATATTTCAAAGCATATTTTAATTCATTAATGAAACTTACATCCCAGTGCAAACAAAGGGACTCTTGGCAGTTTACAGTATATAAAAAACAGTAACACTGTCAGGTTAAAAGCTAATCTAAATAAATATAACAATAATCAATTAAAACCCAACACAAAAACATAAAACACAGAATATAAAAAAATGAAGAAAAACACAGGGAAACATGAGGAAAGAAAAGTCACTAGGAAACAAGATGGCATCAAATGTAAACTTAAGAAAAGGCCCTCTGAAATAATTCAGTTTTTAACATTTTTCTGGAAAGCCAGCAGGGGGGATGACCATCAAGAGGCTGTTCAAAGCATTGGTGCTCCTAAAGAGAAGGAGCACCTTCTAGCTTCAATCTCTCAAGCTCTAAAAAAGGTGGGATAGAACTAGTTGTTCTAAGGTCAAGCCAATATTGGTTGGAGCAAATGATCCTGTAGGTACACAAGTAACAAGCCATAAAGATCAAAACTAGCACATTCCATTGTATACAGGAACTTGTTAATAGCCAGTGCAGGATCTACAGAATCATATGTTCCTGATGATGAGATCAGGACACACACATACATTCTGGACCAATCACAGTTTTTGACTAATGTTTAAGGGCAACCTCCATGTAATGTGCCCTGCAGTAATCTAGATGGGTGATAATGAGGAAGCAGACTTCATGACATTAGAGAGCATTCAACAACTGTGTTACTAAGATTCAGCTTCAGACTATTCTCCCCCATACAGAAACATCTCCCCCTACTACAAAGGATGATAACAACATCTCCCTTACAGAATATCCATATCCTTCAGATACCTTCTCAGTAAATATATGGCAGTCTGCAGAATATGAGTTTGTGTATTTATCTATGTATCTATTTGTGTATATGTGTGTGCTCATGCATGCACATTTCTGTCTCTATTATAAAATCAGTAAATTAGAATAATAATGCCAGGAAATGTAACAGAATATTTATGAATGCCCAAAGAAAATATTCATTTCATTTAAAAGCACAGGATTAGTTCTTTATATTAATTTTGATCTTTGTTTAGGATTTCTGCCATGGGAACTCTTTCCTAAGTTTCAGAGGGAATTTCTTCAACCTGTATTAAAGGATTTAAATTTCGTATTTGGACACTGTTCTTGGGCTTGAATTAGAAACTTTTCTTCTTCTCTCTTTCCTATAAGTTAAACCTGTGATAAGTAATTGTCACACTTAGTGCGTTTGTACAATGCTAATTCGAAGTGACATGTCCAAACTGGCCCTAGTAACATGAAGAAACTTAACAGGTGTGAGGGGTGGATCTTCCCATGGGCTCTGTTGCACTTCTAACTAGAGCAAAACTAGAGAAAAAGTGAAATGAACCTTGAATAAATCTGTCAGCAGTAATTATCTCAGCAGCACTTTATGAGAGGATAAAGTATGCATTGGTGCTGGTGGAACGTGAACACACTCCACTCTAGTGATTTGGGGGGTGGCATTCAGTTATTGTTTAAAAATAAAATTTAATGCCTGATGTTATATGTACATTTTTTTCATAATAGAAATAAGTTCATTTCTTGTGGAAAGATCAAACTAGTTGGTTTTAAAGCATTATGCTAATTGTAGAAACACTACAAACTTTTAAAGAAAAATGAAATAATCACTGCACATATATGACATTTTTTGGTTAATTTTGTAAAAAATTCAATAGAATTTCCTGTTTTTTGAGAGTTTTAGTGTTCCCACTCAGCATTCTTACCCCCTTCTCCCATCATCCTCTCTGATTCTCCACTGAAATGATTACAAGTTTTCATTTTCTGTTTCGGTTATCACAGTTTAAGGTTGTGATCAAACACACTGAAACACAAGGTTATAATTAAGGTTTTGCTTAAATAAGCCATCTTTACAAAAAAGACAGTTGCTGAATTTTGGTAAGACGTTGTACTTAGGAAAAGCAACTGACCTAGAGAAGGAAAAGGTCTATGTTAGCCCTGCTGGAGATTAGCTTCATTCTTGAATGAACAATCTAGAAATGATTATTATTTCGAAATACAGCCAACTACTCTTTTATTAGTTCAGCTTTTAAAAACTAGTGATGAATTATCAAAATGTACAAAATGCAATCTCCCTCTCTCCCTCCCTCCCTCCCTCCCTCCTGATGGCAGTCATAGCAGCCTGTTGACTGCTCCACTCCTTGATTTGCATCCAGAATACTGCTGTTCGTACAAACCTTCCTTATTTTGCTCAAATCTTTTTTGACCACGGATCATTAAGTTGGTTGGCAATTTGAGAAAATACGAAAACAAAATGCTGTGATGACACATTGTACCCTGCCAATGGGCACATAAGACATGGTGTTTCATATGAACTTGACCTGATTATCAGGCAAAGTGTATTTGATTCTACTGCTTCCTACAACAGCTATATCATGATTAAGAGCTTTTTTTTCATCTGGCTCTGATTCTTTGGAATTAGTTCCCTCTGGGATAGTGCATGTAATTGGCTCAATGTTTAAAAAAAGCACTAAAAGTCTCCTTTTTCAGAGGTCCTTGTGAAGTTGCTTTAAAACAAACAAATAAGCAAATGATTACCTGTTAGAGTATATGGATTATATAGAACGTAATATTATTAGCTTAGATTTGAACCTTCTTATTTTATATTATATTATAACACGTTGGAATATACTATGGCAGGGGTGTCAAACTTAAGGCCAGGGGGTTGGATTCGGCCCACGGGGTGCTTAGACCTGGCCCATGAGGCTGTCCTTTATAAGTGCATAAATAATAAAACCACAATAAATAAATAAATCACTACCATTAAAGTGTCAACTCGCAAAGCACCCCGGCCTGCTCTCAAGTTCCCATAGGTAAGGGGGATGGAAAAATGAACTTTGCAGCTGCAGCGAAGGACCACTTCAGTCAAAACAAAAAGCACATTCCAGCCATCTCTCTGTCAAGGCCATCTCCGTGGTTACCCATAGTGGCTGGAGGGGAGTGATCTTGACAATCCATGAAATTGCTTCATTGGGGAATGTGACTGATGATGACACACCTTAGGGGGAGGGTGGAAACAGGGTCAGAGCTGGGATGTAAATTAAGTGAGGTCAGAGTTGGCTTCACTTGGAACATGCCAACATGAAACTATTAATAAATAACTGGATTTGTTTTGAAGCTTGGCTCGAGGCTCATGATTTAATTAGGGCATCAGTCGGAATTCTTTCTTTTGCAGAAATAATTGGTATTAGTTTTCATTTGTTCTTTTTAATCTTAATACTTTCTAGAGGATTATGTTTTTATTTTTCTCCCTCCATAATTACCTATGAGTTGAGATGGGCATCCCCTTAAATGTGTTGAGGATATGGTAACTGTAAAGGTACTGTACTATAGATAGCAAATAAATAGACAAGAGATGAAAGTGGTGAAATCAGATTAGATTACTTTCATTTTGAAGCCCTGCATGAGTGGAGGGTTCATATCTGCGCGGGAGATCCTTCTTTATCTACAGTGTTTCTCTACAACAATACATCAGGAAATTCCAAAAACTCAGTTGGTGAAGTCTTCCTGGATGAAGATATTTTCCTTTGCAGAAACTCTCTAAAACTCAATATGATTTATAAAGATTTATGCCTGTTGATTTCAGAATTCCATAGTGTCTCAATCTCTGATAGAGAGATTTTGAGTGTTAAAAAATGTATTATGGCTGGATTTTTAGATAAAATATCTATCGTTTTATTTTTACAGATAATTACTTTTAATTATATTTAATAATTCAATTAATGTTACTTTAATACTTCCCTTATTTGTAGTGTGGCCTCTAGCCATTGTACATAGATACATGTCTGTTCATGCATGTAAACAGGTGGTTTACATGCAAACATTTATTGGAGTAAAAAAATCAGGATTGATTTCAGTGGCAGTTAAAAAGTTTTATCAATCACTGGTAAACTTAGGCAGTATGAAGGATTGTTGTTTGTATCTAGTCTTGTTTTATTGGGGTGGGAAGGGTTCTTTTAATTCATAGTTTCCTTTGAATGTTGTTATTTTTTAACAACAGCTATTTTGGCAGTGATAGTGATAACTATTAAATTCATTAATGGATTAAAGTGTTAAAAATGTATAAAATTGAAATGTTAATATTGCAGACACAGGGATATAAAAACGTAATAGCTCTGATATCTTAATTTTCACTAATATTAAATGCCATGTTGGCTTTCCCCCTTCAGTTGTATAACCTTTTAATCTAAAAATGCTTACTGATTACGCTGTTGGTTTCAAGATTCTAGTAGTTGAAACTCACATTTGACCATATAGGGATGATTCATGCTGATTCCTCTTCCCAATTCCATATCTTGTAAGATATGAATAAAAAAGAGAAAAGAATATTCTGTTTTTTATCTAAAAACCTATTGATCTTATGGAACAAAAGAGCATCAAATGACCAGCACCATGTTCACTTGTCTGTCTTTTCTTAAATGTTCTTACTTTTTAAAGATAGAGTAAGTCTCAGTTTGATAATACTTAGTCATTTAAGCTCTATTCTGTTAAGCATTCCTAAATCTGGATAAAGCCAGTGAAAATTAGAAGCTATTCATTGTGAGATTTTGGCTCTAATTACTTAATCACAATGACAAGTGTACTTAAATGTGTTCACATTGGTCACTTTTAGCATGCTACTTAAAATGTTTGGATATATTTAGCTATATAGGCAAAATTTCACATGAATTTATTTTTCTATACTTGAACCCAACAACATACTGAACAAAACATGATGAAAATAGCAGTGTCACTATTGCAAAAGCGAGTGTAGATTCTGTGTTAGGTATGGAAGAGTTTCACTGATAATTGAGCTTGACATAAATGTCTGCATTAATATTTCATTTATTCAAAAATAGTCATTTCCTTTTAACTCTGTGATTTTAAAATTGTGACTAAATTGTTATTTAACCTTGCTACAAGAATGTGTCAGCAGGCTAGTCCAGGCAGGTCAACACTCACTTGGTTAGCTAGCACACTTATTATTTATTTTATTTTATTTTACTTAATCAGCTTCCTTTAACCTGAAGAAAATTAAGGCTTTTATGAGTTCTAGCATGTAAGTGATTGAAAATACCTTGAATAAAAAGGAATTTTTCCCAATATATTTGCTAGGCTTTGGACTACATACTAGATTGACGTGGAAGATAGAACATTTTCCATGTTTTAAATGCAAAAATTAATCAATTTTAAAGAGTTAGTGTAATAAATTGATTTTTGACATAGTACAATTCATTTTTGATGTCTTCATTTTCAATAATACGTGCATTTTTACCTGGAGGAACTTGATTGCAGAGCAACTTATTAACCAAGAAGGCTATATACCCATATTTACATGGTAGGGAACAGGGGAGATATCTTAAGACAGTTATATATTCATTTGAGTGTCAAAGAAATAGAAAAAGATACAATAAATATTGAATAATTGCAAGTTATTTTTTTTCAGAATTTATTTCAGCTCATTCTCATCAAACTTCCAGCTTCCAGCTTTACCTTCTGAAACCAGTTATATTTATTAGTAGATGAACAGATGATGTTGTTAGTTGGGTTGGACACAATTTCACAAGTAATAACAACAAGATGAACAGAACTACACTTTAATCTTTTTTTAAAGCTGTGAGTCTTTTTTCCTATCCATAGGGTGGTGTACAGTGATTATAGGGTCACAAATTATTCACATTTCTGAAGTATCTAGATATTTTCCCCTGATAAGAGCTTTAAAACATCACCACTAATTCTGTTCAATTCTGTACTTTTATCCCATCCCGTTGTACCTTTCCTGTATCCTAACAGAATACCAGAATAACATATTTGGAAGGGACCTTAAATGTCTTCTAGTCCAGCCCCCTTCGCAAGCAAAAAGCGTACACTGGTGGTCCTCAACTTACGACCACAATTGAGCCCAAAATTTATGTCGTTAAGTGAAAAAAATTGTTACCTCACTTTTTGTCCCATTTCACGACTGCAGTGATTCACATTTATTAAGTGAATCACTGCAGTTGTTAAATTAGTAATATGGTTGTTGGGTGAACCTGGTTTCCACACTGACTTTGCTTGTCAGAAGACAAGCAAAAGGTGGTCACATGACCCCAGGACACAGCAACTGTGATAAATGTGAGTCAGTTAACAAGCATTTGAATTTAAATCACATAACCATGGAGATGTTGCAACGGTCATAATGATCATGTCACTTTTTTCAGTGCCACTGTATTTTTGAATGGTAAGTCAAGGCCTACCTGTACCATTTGAAACAAATGGTTGTCCAATCTCTTCTTAAAAACCTCCAGTGTTGGAACACACAAGTTCTGGAAGCATATCATTCCTCTCTTTAATTGTTCTAAGTGTCATTAAATTTCTCCATAATTCTAAATTGTTTCTCCTTGATTAAGTTTCTACCCAGTGCAGCTTGTCTTGCTTTCAGGTGTTTGGAGAATAGGTTGACCCCTTCTTCTTGGTGGCGGTTCCTTAGATATTGGAACACTGCTATCATGATCTTCTTTTTATTAAACTAGACATACCCAGTTACTGTAAGTGTTCTTCATATGTTTTAGCCTCCAGTCCTCTAATTGTTGCTCTTCTCTGCACTATTTCTAGAATCTCAACATCTTTTTTGTATCATGGTGACTAAAACTGGATGCAATATTTTAAGTATTGTCTTACCATGGCATTATAAAGTGGTATTAATACTTCACGTGATTTTGATTCTTTCCCTCTGTTAATGCAGCCTAGGATTGCATTGTTTTTTTGGCATATAGCACACTACTGGTTGATATTTAAGTAATTGTACATTAGGTCTCCAATATCCCTCTTGCGATTATTACTATTGAGCCAGGTATCACCTATTCCTGTGAGAGTAAAACTATGTCATGCGTGCCACAGGTGGCACACAGCACCCTCTCTGTAAGCACGTGAGCCGTCACCCCAGTTCAGTTCTGCCGCACATGCGCACGTACCTCCTGCCGGCCACCTGGTCATCGGGTCTCTGCTGTGCATACGCGGGGCACGTGCAGAGGAGATATGCATGGGGGATGGAGTGTGTGCGGGGTTGTGCATGCATGCATGGGGGCGCATATGGGGGCATGCGCATGTATGGGGGCAGGACATGTATGGGGGTGCATGCGCATTGCATTTTGGGGGTTCGGACTCGCATGCATGCACATGCGTGCACTTTGGACACTCAGTCCGGAAAAGGTTAGCCATCATTGACCTATTCTATATCTGTGAATTTCGTTTTTCTTGCCTAAATTTAGAATCTCACTTTTCTCACCCTTGAATTTCATTTTGTTAGATTGGGCCCAGTGTTCAAGTCTGTCAAGATCCTTTTGTGTCTTGAACCTATCTTCTGGAGTGTTGGCTATTTGTGCCTGCTTGGTATCATCTGTAAATTTGATATGTTCCTCTTCTATCTCCTCATCTAAATCTTTGATGGAAATATTAAAGAGTACTGCCCTAAGACAGAACCTTGGGATACCTCAGCATACTTCCCTCCATGTAGATGCAATTCCATTGAGGACTATACATTGAGTGTTGTTGGTCAGCCAGCTGCAAATCCATCTGGTGGTGATGCTATCTAACATTTATCAAGTAATAGATTGTGTCAAATGCTTTACTAAAGTCCAAGTAAATTATATCCACAACATTTTGCTGGTCCACTAATTTTGTCACTTTGTCAAAGAATGCAATAAGATTTGCTTAATTTGATCTGTTTTTGACAAACCTATGTTGGCTTCTGGTTATGATTTTGTTTGCCTTTAGGTATTCACAAATTTGTTGCTTGATCATCTTTTTCAGGATCTTCTCAAGTATCTTCTCAGGCTGATAGGGTGTTTTGTTTTGTTTTTGGATAGGTTTAACTATTTTTTTCCTTTTGCGTAAAGACAGATGCAAAAAAATGCTTTGTCCCTGCTCTCATCACCTTCTTGCCATTTTCTCCCATTAATGGAGAAATTAATTGTTTCCTTGGCTTTTTTCCTGTTTTTACACGTTGGGAGAACCTTTTTTGTTGTTATTTTTTATTTTTGTTGCAACCCTTAATTTATTTTGAGTCTTAGCTTTTTTGACTTCATCTTTGCAGGTTCAGGTTATTTGCTTAATTATGTGCCCATCTTTCCATTTTTGTACTTGTCAGTTTGTCTTTCAGTTTATCAGAGAGTTCTTTGTGCAGCCATTCTGGTTTCTTTTGAGATCTCTTATTTCCTTCTTCATTGAATTGTGCTACAGTGGGATTTCATAATCTAGCTTTTCAATGTTCCCAAGTTTTTTGGGTTGTTTTCCCTTTGGGGATTCTCATCCATGGAATCCTTTACCTGGATTTATTGAAATCAACTCTCTTGAAATCCAAGACTCTAGTTTGACTTTGCTCTATTGCTTGTGCTTGTATAATGTTGAATTCCAATATTGCATGACCACTCCCCCCAAGGTTCCTGTACTTCAACGCCTTCGTTTCTATTAGTGAGAATTAAATCTGGTATGACTGACCATCTAATAAGTTCTTTTCACTACCTTTTGGGAGACAAAGTTTTCTGCTAGGTTTGTCAGAAATCTGTTTGACCTTCCACTAGGTGCAAAGTTTGTCTTCCAGTTGATGTCAGGATAGTTCAAATCCCCCATTGCTATTGTGGTGTGCTTCCTATATACCTTAATTAACTGACTAGCAAAAAAGTTTGTTTATTTTTTCTGGTTGGTTGGGTGGCTTGTGTGGTATACACTTATGGCAATGTCATTCTTTTTTCCTTTTATATTGATCTAAATGCATTCAAGATGGTTTCATCATTGTTCTGCTGTATTTCTGTAGAGATATAGTTATTTTTTAAATATATATAGCGCAACTCCATTTCCTCTTTTATTAGTTCTGTTTCTTTCAAACAATTTTAAATACCTGTAGCTGTCCATTCATGGGTTTCATCCCACTAAGTTTCCATAGTGGCAATAATATCATATCTGCCCTCATGTACTTGGTTTTCTAGTTCACCCTGTTTGTTCTTCATGCTTTGGGCATTGGTATATAGGCATTTGAGTCCTTTTGGACTAGCCCTGTGTTTGTTTTCTAAATAACCTGTTTTGTGTCTGAGTTCTCCTTCATCCTTGCCATCTGTTTGATGAGTAAACATGGTATGGCACACACTATCAAAAAGCTTGATTTTTCTTAACAGCATCCGTAATATTCTTAACTGCTATAATTATTTATGTTATAATTACTGGCAAGCAGGGGTGAAATGTAAAATTTGTTACTACCAGTTCTGTGGGCGTGGCTTGGGAGGGTGTAATGTGACTGGGTGGGTGTGGCCAACCTTTTTTTTTTTTACTTTTAAAAGCATTTTTTTACAACCTCTTCGACCAAAGAGCTTGTAGAAAACATGCTTTTTAAAGGGTTCTGGCAATCGGGCAACTCAGCTGGGATCGACAGAGGAGCCTTTTAAAAGCTTTTTTTTTTAACAACCTCTTCGGCCGAAGCCATGAGCCACGCGATCATCAGAGGCTTTTTTTTTTACTTTTAAAAGCATTTTTTTGGCCGAAGAGTTAAAAGAGTTAAAAAGTTAACTTTTAACTTTTTAAAAGTTAAAAAAAACAACCTCTGATGATCGCGCGGCTCAGCTGGGGAGACGGGCAGGGATTTTTGCTACCGGTTCTCTGAACCACCACCCGCCATTGCTACCGAATCAGAAGATCCGGTCCGAACCAGGAGCATTTCACCCCTGCTGGCAAGTCCATTAGTTTTAAATTGCTATCAATTTTTGAACTTTTTTCTTCTCATCTAGATTCATATGGTCACTCCATGAAAAGGAGAGAATTGAAAATGCTCTTATTTTTTAAAAAAAGAATGCATCTTGGTATTTATTCCAGTTTGATTTTCGATGCTTAACAAACTCTGATGGATAATTCAGTAATATATGTCTTCTGTTTAGATTACTTTAGCAGCCTCAGGAATCTCATATCCTTGCCATCGACTTACAGTTGGAAGAAGGTCTTCACCAGCACAAACTAGAGAACAATCAGAAGAGGTAGGACAACTCCTTCTTCCCACACAATTGGCAAATAAATTTTTACTAAAGTTTTGTTGAAAATGACATTATATGTCTAATTTCTGCCCTACTTTTGATCTTATGGCATAATGTCTGCTGGTTGATTTTATTTGATAAGGAATATGTTAAAATGAAACTAAAGAATAAGACATTAGTGTAATAATATTTCTTTATTATGTAAAGAAAACATAATTGCTAAAATTCTCTCTCTCTTTCTGTCCATTGGCTTTGGAAGATATAGATTGGTATCGATTTGTTGCTGAGCCCAATTGAGAATATGGATTATGATTTTAAAATTAAGGTCCTATTAAACAGAATCCCTTAAAAATCCTATTTTCCTCTATTGGTCTATCCCAGTGTTGGTGAACCTTTTCGGCACCAAGTGCTGAAATGGGAGTGCGGGAACTGGAAGAGCAGTTCCCTGGCACACCTGGACCAGCTAGCCGGCATGCATGTGCGCTCTGGGAACTGGGAGCTTCTCTTCCACTTTCTGGTGCTCCTGTGCACACGAAGACCAGCTGGCTGGTGTGTCGGAACCCGGAAGAGCAAGGAATTCCCCCCCCCATGGCAAAAGGAAAGCCAGCTGGGCTTCTTCTCCTAAAAGACAAACTACCCTTCTTCCTACACACACACACCCCTCAATCTCACTTCACGACAGAGGAGCATGCGCTGGAAATGTGTGTTGGGGCGACATGGGAGCACATCTTCTGAACCTCTGGTACTCGGCCCACAATTCTCTGTGCTCCTCCAGGCCTGGCTTGCTGAGGTGGAGGGGAATAGCCCTGATACCTCCGCTGCCCCCCTCACGGCCCTAGCTGCCTGGCTTCCTCAAAGGTGCGACACATTTCAAAGGTGGCAGCTCATGTCTGGAGGTACTGAACAGTGTCCCACTGTGAGAGACAGGCCAGGCCTCTCCACCGTCTGACTCACCAATGAGGGCACTTCTGTTGGGCCACCCCACTGGGCTTTTGTGCTCAGCACTCAGCTGGAGGAGGGGAGTGCTTCCCTATGCTGCTCCCTTCTTTTTCTTGGCTCCACTGACCAGGGAGGAGGAAGACCAGGCTTGGGGGATGGCCCCCACCCCAAAATATCCACCCCCACTATTCTCTCCCAGTCCTTTTTGCTGGTAGCAATAGCAAATGTACCGCGATGAAGGCAGAATGCTGTTGTCGCGCAAAAGCAAGTACAGGGACACTTTGCTCCCACACTAAGGCTCTGGCCATCGCCACCACCATGACAGGGTGACAGCTCTTTCATCCCTCTGCCGCGACAGGGTCGCATTGTAGCTCCGTGTCATAATGGGGTTCAGGAGGAGGACGGGACCTCACCTCCCCCATTGTGAAGCGCGAAAGTGAAAAAGTTCACTCAATCAATTCCAACTTCGCAAGATCTTTTTCTTTCGCAAGAAGTTGGAATTGATTCAGTGAAACGTGATGAAGAAACGTGATTGGAGCTGGGCTGGGGCGATGGTGTGCATGCCCAAAGAGAAAGCTCTGTGTGCCACAGGTTTGCCATCATGGGCATATACTATTCTACTTCCACTGTCAGGATGGATGTCTTCCTTTTTTTAGGAAGACATCCACTCTACAAGCAATTAAACTTAAAATTTCTTACATTCTTTGCACTGATTTTTGAAAAACAAATGAAAATGTTAAAAAGTTATGATATTTAAGTAGTTACTTACCAAGCACATCTAAATTATATTAAAGTAACCAAAATATGTTTACAAGCCCCCAGACATGTCACAACTTTTGAGCACACCTAATGTTCGGAAATTGGATGTTGAAAAAATTGACACGCCCTAATTATTCATGCTTCTTTCTCAAAGATACTTATTAGAAAATAAAAATGAAATTTTATTTCAAGATTTTGGATGAAAATTTGGTGACTTTGATATTTAACTATGAAAACTTATTGTTGACATTTATTTGTTCAGTAATTGGTTTATTATCAATTTTACTAAATTAGCAATGCACAGATGTACATATGGTTAGTGACAGTGATGGAGATGACTTTGAAGATGCTACAGAATTTGGGGTGGATGATGGAGAGATGTTTGGTATGGCATCATCTGCATTGAGAAAATCTCCAATGAGTAAGTATTACTATGTATTGTCAATAGTATAAGCCCAACTTTGGACAAACGGGATGGGGAGAGAAAACAGATTTTTTTTCATGATCAATGATTTTGATGTGTTGCTTTTTTGAGAACACAGTGTGACTTTCTTGGGGCAATGTAATAGAAATAATAGAGAATACAATCTGTTTTTTATAGAAAATTAGCTTTTTAAAAAAGAGGGGAATTGAAGTTGCAAATTATATAAATGTGTTCTAGGCAAATAGCCAGTAAATGGAATGAGATTTTCAGGAACTATTAACTTTCATTAACAACAAAAAATAGTTAAAATCATGAATAATCATGATTATTTCACTGAATGCTATTAACAGATTAGGCTAAATCAGATAAACTTACATTTTTGTTGAACAAATTTTATCTGTATCGGAAATTTTTATTCTGTTAATCTATTAAATAGACATTTTAGAAAAGTCTTTTGGTTGACTTAAAAGGCTACCTATTAATTGGGTATCACATTTTTAATACAAATTAATAATAATTATGGGTAATGGTATTACATTATATTGTATTGTTTGCTTATTTATGTAGCAAATTTATATGCTGTACATCAAGCAACTCTACCAGCACAGTTATTGCTGGTCGCACAGTCAGTCAGATGTTTAGACTGGATTTGGCATTTTTGTCCACCAGTACAATTATTATTATGGTTAGTCATATAGTCTGGCTGATGTTTAGATTGGCTTTGGTATTTATTATTATGTCCTTCCCAAGGTTTGATGGTGTGTAAAAGGAATTGTTGCATGATGTAAGCCAGGGGTGTCAAACTTGCATCGTCACATTGTGGTCATGTGACATATCACAACTTTTTCCTCCTTTGCTAAAATGGGGGTGGGCGTGGCCAGTGCATGATGCATCCAGCCTGCGGGCCGCAAGTTTGACACCCCTGATGTAAGCTATTCCAAATAAAGCTGCATTTTGCAACTGACTGATAGTGATGTTGTCAATGTTAATGGTGTTCAAATGATGCTTCAGATGTTTTCGGATACATCCAATGCACCTTTTACTATTGGTACTGTTTGATTATTATTTTTTTTTGCTATTATCGTTCTATTTCTATTTTCAGGTCTTTATATTTTGTGATTTTCTTCAGTTTTCTCTTCTCTTCTGTTGTTGTTATTATATACACAAAAAGGTGATATCAAAGCTGCCAGTTCTTTAGCTGAAATTGCATCACCGTCTTCCCAAGAACATAAGATGCTGTAATACATTTCAGTAGCTCCTGTGTTCTGCCGGTCTTCTCATTAAAACATATATTTTAATTGAATATGACATCATTACAATATAGTATTAAAAATAGAAGAAATACACATCTTAGGTCTACTAATGTTTTACATTAGGATTAGTTAATTAATTCCACTTATATTTATTTATTAATTTTTTGTGCCACTCATTCCAAATACTGGGTTGCTAACAATACTTTATAACAGTATACAAAAGTATAAGTATAAGTAACCTAAATAATACCTTAAAATAGCAATAGCGCAGATTTTAAGTTTCTGATAAGTTTTCATCAGGCAAGATGGTTGAAAGCCAGGAAAGGAAATAGTTGGGGTAGGGGTAGCTTAAACGCCGTAGGTAATCTGAGGGCCATGTCTATGAACAGTCATGTTTTCAATTGGTTTCTGAAAGAAGACAGTTAATTATCGCTTGGAGAATGTGCTGTATTTGGGACACTTGTCCTAGAGGACTTGTTCAACTCATGGCTCCTGCACTATAAGCTGAAGCCACTATAGGCGAGACCTTCCCAGTTAATCTTAATGTGCATTTTGAATTTTAGTGATTCAGTCGTTTTAATAAGTCATTTTCTGCTTATAGGCTAATAATTAGCATCTTAAATTGAGTTCAGTTGCTTACTGGGGAGTTAGTTATTGTATCAAGTTATGCCACTATAAATTGCTTAGTATTTTCAGATTGTAGTATTGACATTGAATTAATTCATTCACTACAGTATTAATATTGTATTCATAGATTCATCTTCAAAGAATAGTTCCAAAAGATTTCTTCTTTTCGTTAAACAATTTTACATAGTAGTTAAATAGAGCTCACATAAAATTTGGCTAAATGGTAAAGGAAATATTTTAAACCTGCATGTTAATATTTACTTGCAATATTTTCCTTTCCTTCTGTAGTGCCGGAAAATGCTGAAAATGAAGGAGATGCCTTATTACAATTCACAGCAGAATTTTCTTCAAGGTTAGATTTATAACTAAGTACAATCTATATACATATATCATCATCATCATCATTATTGCTTCCTTTAGCATGAAACACATAGGAGTAACAAGCTTCTTCCAATGAATTCTAATACATGTATATACTGTGCTTAAATTTTGTGCAATATTTGTTTGTATAAGGTAACAAAATATCAGCTAGAGACCTGAACGTTCCACTGCCTTTCTGTGAGAAAATGACTTGCAAATCTAAAATATAGTTCATTTTCAGTTTGAGCCTCCCATATATTATTTTTTGTTTTGCTTCCCTGTCACACACTTCAGCATGGGAATAAGATCTGAAACCACAGTCCAGCTCTTTACATTCTGCTTTTGTGTCAGTCTCCTATACTTGGCACAGACAATGAAAGATATTTTTCAAATTGAAATTGAGCAACAGTCTATTTCATGATTTTTTTTCATGGTTGCAGTGTTCTTGGAGGTTCTACTTATGTTCTACTCGTTCCAGGTTGGCCAAGTTAAAAAGAATTTTTCTATCAGAACAAGACTTTTTTTTTCTCCCTTTCCTTTTATTATTTCCTACTGTTAGAAATTCGAGCCACCCGGAGTTGTTGGAAGTTGGGAGGTCTCTAAATTCAGTCATATAAATAAATAGAGAGATCACTTGGAAGTTTATTTAGGTAATGTGACTCATGCAGTGCATTGTTTCAGGGTTTTGTTATTTTGGTTTTGAAGATTTAATATTGAAGATCTGTTATTCAGATTAATTTTATGTATTTGACAAAGGGGCAGAACAAATATGTGAATATTTAGAAACTTGTTTGAGTAACATTTAAAAATATATTTTCAATGAACTACATACATATTTTGCCACTTTGAAATATCCTCTTTTGCCCGAATTTTTAAATGTACATTTTCTGAGTAACATGTAGTTCTCTAAGTCAAGGCAGATATTTCTGAGGACTTGAGGGAAAAGTTAAAGAACTATATTAGCACACTATCACAGAAAGTTCATCTTCTTGCCTCCTAGTCAAGTCACTAATATATTTTACTTTTCAAGGGGCAGACAGCCATAAAAAGAGGATTACCTTGATGTCCCCTCTGCGAAAGTGGACTCATTTCTTGTTTACAAAAACAGAAAATTACTTTTAACTGTCCTAGCTAATAATACTTAATATAGCAAGATGGACTTCTAAGGACACTTTTTGCTACACTCTAAGACAGGGATCTCCAAACTTGGTACCTTTAAGACTTGTGGACTTCAATTTCCAGAATACCTCAGCCAGCCATGCTGGCTGGTGAATTCTGGGAGTTAAGGTCCACAACTCTTAAAGGTGCCAAGTTTGCAGACCCTTACTGTAAGACAACTCTTTGCTGCCAGTTACAGACAATAGTCATAATACAAAGTTACATGTCTTCCAAGTCATCCTGGTCAGAAAATAGTTCACCTTTTTTCAGCATTCCCATTCTTGTTTCAAGAATGAGAAGTTTTCCAGTAATAGAATTACTCTTTAAGTTAGAAGGCTTGACATAGATGATGACTCAATTTCTTGCAGTCCTCTAGCACCAAAAGGAGACTTTTAAAGTATGACTGTACCTAGAAGCTAACTGCAAATCTAACTGAAGCTCACCTGCAATCAACAGACTTTTTGTCCACTCTCCTGACCAGAACATTGGGCACACCAAAGCTGGTGTCAATATCCTTCAGTTCATCTGCTAACAAATATCAGCCATAGGAGCCTATTCCTCCCCAGAGGCCTATTTATGGCAGTATTACTTAATGAGAGAAGCCAACTGTTAAGTCCATCCTGATGTTCCAAGTAAACCTTATTGAAATCCATTTCAGGTGACATGCTTTTGTAGAAACTATCAGGTATCTTTATAGATCAATGGCTTCTCTATCTAATCAAGATGTTACATGAAAATACCACCACCCAGGTTAAGAAAATTTCACACACACAAACACACCAATTCAAAGCAAGATGTTTTGTGATGCTGCTTTTATACAAATGTTACATCAATCCTTTCACTCTCTCAGATTACCCTTAGAAGTCTCTGGGCCTGGCAGATTTTTGTAGGGAGGAAAAGTTAACAGTTAATTATTCTAAAGCTAAAAGTTATGGTTTTCTCAGAGGGACAGAGCTATTGAAAACACCATTGTTGTACTGATGACAGTCACATTGAATAATCTTCTGCCTTTAAATATCTGACCATTATATTCTAGGGCTACAATCTGGCAGGAACAAATTAGTAACAAGCTGGTAATAGCACCAAGGCAATATTGGGCTCTAAAAGTATTGCCTCTCTGCTGCCATAAAGCTGTTTAAAGCTTAAACCTGTTTCACGGATGCTTAATAGTTCATAAGTATGCATCCATAACATCTTCCTTAGATATTGTCCAGTCCAAGATTTTGTCTACTCTCTTTCAGGTCTCATGTTGTATCTCAAATGCTCCGATATGTGTGGAATCAGGAATGCTTCTTCTTGAGGAAACAGCCCTCACTTGTCACTTCTCTTAGTAGTTAAAATTTTGCTTCACTGGGTCCCTTAATGCTCTTTGACAACTCCCCTTAACAAGAGAAGACAAATATTTTGCCAACTTAAGTTTCTGTAGTTTCTCCTTGGATTTAGTTCTTTAGCTTTAGAGAAAGTCAGGACAGAAACTTGCTAGTGAATTTATAATGCAGCATGACAGTTGGCTCTATGGTAGGAGTTATTGGTGATTCTCACAGCATGTATTAGACCAGAACCAACTTGTTCCTACTAAGTATCTATTCAGTCTTGCTTTTTTTGCTACACCATAGGGCTTTTAGCTTAGCCCGTTTCAACAACTTCGATACATCAATACTGGAGGGTAGGAAGTAGAAAATCCCTTTTGTAAAGAGAATGTCCTTGCAGTTTGAGTACTTTCAAATTTCCCCCACTTTCTCTTCTGTGATATTGTACACTCTACCTTTTTATATCCACTTTTAATATAACTCAATTCTACTCTGAGGGAGAAGCTCTTTGCTGCCTGCAGGATCAGAACCCATTTATTGCAAACAGAGAGGCTAAATTCTTATTGGCTGCTATTTCAATCAGAAGTAAAAGACTTCCCCCCCCTGATGCTGATATCTTGTTACCAGTTCTCTGATATTAAATAGTTTTAGGCTTCTGTTTTCTTTTTGTCTTTACCTGTATTCTATTTTCATTATATCTTATTATCTTTTAATTGTTGTTGTTTTTTTACTTGCAATGCATACATACATTGGCTGTATGTTCTATTAAAGAAAATAATTTAAAATAAATAAACTGCATTTTCCATTAAGTTTATCCTTGTTAAGTCTACCACTATCTTTGAGAAAAGAATTAAACAATTAAATAATTCTGTTCTTTAATATGAAAGCTTACACTAAGTGCTGAATTAAGAGAATGCCTAAATGGAGCTATGTCAATTTCAGATTTTTAAAAATGTCAGTCCTTCCTTATGATGAAGAATAAAAGTGAAGCACCTTTTTCCAGTACTCAATTTTACAATGTTATTTAACTTGAAATTAAAAAAAAAACATTTTCAGTGAATGTATATGTATGTATACAAATATTTAGATATATAATTATCATTAAGGCATTGATACAATAAGTCTTGGATATTTGATTTTGGAAAAAGGATACTATTGTCTTTTGTTATTAAAAACTATATTTACTAACTGAAACATTTTGGACTGAAACAGATATGGTGACTGCCATCCAGTATTTTTTATTGGATCTTTAGAGGCTGCCTTTCAAGAAGCCTTCTATGGAAAAGCTAGAGATGTAAGTACATTTCAAATTCTATATTATTCAGATGACAAAGGAACTCAGTGTAAAAATAACTTCTAAATTTTTGCCATATTAATGAAGTTTAGAGTTTTATACTACTGCTACTGCTAGGTCTCTTCTGAAAACTAGGACATGGAGTAATGTTCACTCAGTAACAAAAAAACATTTTGAACTGGCTGCAGCTTCGCCAAGGGTTGGAAAGGATTCATTTTTGGCCAATCCACTCTCTTCTGCATTCTATCCTAGATGATTGAAACACTCTGGCAAATAATGCAAAGGACTGCAAAAGTGAAAGCTAATTTTCTGAAAGCTAATGCTTGATTTTTGCTGGAATAAAGAGTCTTCATTCAATGGAGGAATACCAGTAATAGTATTAGGTAGCAGACAGAACAGTTTTGTGTTCCCAAGCAGTTACTAATGAAAGCATACTAGTATATTTTCTGAGACTGTAATGAAGAATGAGATGTGAGTTACGAATTTTTCCGCATAATAAATAAATCAATATTCTGAGTTTCATTATTACCATAGGAGAAAGTTCAAAGTTGTGCAATATTATACAGCAAAATGTTTTATGTTGCAAGCAATTAAGAATGTCTTAATTACATATTTGATGAAATTATTTTTTGTGTGTGCCTTGGAATCAGCTTTTGATTCTAGGCAACTGCCTAGACAAGTCCCTGTAGTTTTCTTGGTAAGGTGTTTCAGAAATGGTTTGCCATTGCCAACTTCCTTCAGTTACAAAAGAATGACTAAACTCTAGATCACCCAGTTGGCTTTGTGGCTAAGGCAGAACTAGAAGTTATGATCTCCCAGTTTTTAGCTTGATGCCTACATCAAACTGGTGCTCATACACAAGAAAATAGCTTACATATAATAAATGAATTAATACACTTATTTACATATAATGCACAGTGTAGTTTAGATGCTTATGCAAGGCTAATCAGTATCAAGCAGCATCCTTTTTTTGTTTTTGTTCTCATCACTCAGTGTCTTAATATCTAACAAGCAAGCATTGTGATGATTCCACTGTGAAGATCCAAGGGAAAATTATTTACTGTATACAATAAAAAAATCTAAATATTTAAATATAATGCGATATTACAGAAATGTCAACTTTGATCATTGCATGCATTCTAACAGCATACTGGTATATTCATTTTGTAAAAATTTGTAAGCATCATTAAAAATGATGTACACTTTTTTCTTCCCAAAAGGATTAAATATTTGAGAATACTTAATTCCCTGTGTGATATTTATTATTCTGTAGATTAATATATCAATTACAGACTAAAAAAGTAAATAGCTGAATCGTGGATTTGCCTTATTACTATTCATTGTCCTTATGATTGTAGTTTTACTGAAGAAGTTTTCTTAACAATATTTTTGAAGATTAGCAACTTTTTTAAAAAAGAGTATCTATCTATCTATCTATCTATCTATCTATCTATCTATCTATCTATCTATCTATCTATCTATCTATCTATCTATCTCTGCAAGAACTGTAATCTGAACCTATATGTTTTGTCCTGATGTGTAGAGCACTTAATTTTGCCAGGGCAACAGATGAGCTTCAAGCAATAGCATTCTTAACTTGAAGTGAGAAATTGAGTTGGAAGAGTAAATAAAAACAAGATTGAAAGTTTAAATCCTCTGCTGGGCTTTTTGAACTTATATGCTCATTAAATGTTTATTGGAGTGGTGGGATTATGAAGGATTTGGGGAGCTTCATCAACTGGTATATAGTTAATCACTAAGTAAAACACTGCATTTGATAAAGTGTTTCTCACGATGCCACACTCAATCCATCTTAATGAAAACCACTTCAAACTGATTTAATTTGAGAGCACTTCACAGCCAAGAGTAAGTGCAGATCTTGTCCTTTATTTGGGAAAATTTTCACTGTTGTCTAAGGAAAGGGATCTCTATTCAAATTCAGCTTTAACAGAAGAGCAAGTCTTAGTTTCTTTGTATGTGATGTTGCTTTTGTAGCAGAAAATAGAGAGAAAATTTGAGATCTGATTCTTATTTAAATGAAACAAAAATGAAGAATAGTATTGTTGAAAGGAATTGTTGAAAATATTTTTGTTCATATATTCCTATTCAATAATTCTTCAAATAAATGAAATATATGTGAATAATTCTGTTACTTTTAAAGATTATAACTGAAAATACATTACTATCTAAAGTAAATATTATTATATTAAATTATCTGTTGTAATATCGATATGGTTATTGTCAATGCTTCACTTGGTCAAAGCAGAACTGTAGAGATTATCTGCATCAGAATAGCTGAAAAGCCTACACTATCACAAAAAGCTTACACTGCCAGGTAATGGTTTGTGATAGCTAAGATCTCTGCTGGTCATTGGTATAATTATTTAGAAAGCATTCCATAAGTGGCTGGGATGAGGTGGATATGACTCTGAAGAAATCTGATCATCTGTCTAACCATAAGATTACAACCTGACAGTTGTGACAGAAGCAACAAGACTTCATTTCATGGCTTTAGTAAAGTCAGTATCAATCTGTATCATAGAAGGCAATCTGACAGGAATGCTAATCTCAAATTATTTAGGGTCTTATATGCAAAACTCGTATTTATGACAGTTGCAGTGTCCCAGGGTCATGTGATTACCTTTTGAGACCTTCTGACAAGCAAAGTCATTAGGGAAGCAGATTCATGTAACATCTGTATTACTAACTTAACACCTGCAGCGATTCACTGAACAAATGTGGCAATATGTTTTTATTTATTTATTTTATTTATTTCATCAAGCATGTATTAGATAACGGATATGTTCTGTTTCCCTTCCCCCAATACTCCCAGCAAAGAGTCCGTCAGAGGCCTTCCTTTTTTTTTCCTTTTATTTACATAGATACATGTCCTGGCCACGTCTACCCACGGGCCTGCCAAGTTTCTGGAGATAACGAGGAAATTATAGATAAGGCCAGAATTACTCACGAATATATTCTTCCCTCCATGAAATAGTTAGCTCGCGCCAAATTCATTGCTTTGTCCGAGACAAAAAACCAGGAAGTCCCGCCTCCTATTTATAGTCTCTGCAGATGTCACTGCATGACAATTATGACTTGGCTTTGTCCCAACTCTTCCGCTGCTGCGCACGTCGATCAAGCCTTCGTAATCTTGCGTCCCTCCAAAACTGTTCTTGGGGCGTTGCCAAATCAGAAGAAGGCCCGGGAGAATCAGGCGTGCCGGCCCCTCCCTTTGAGTGGGTGCCAGGAGGAGAGGGCTCAAGAGAAGCAGGGCTTGCCAGGTCTTCTCCTCATTTTCTGAATCATCCGAGTCCAGGAGTCTGGGTCCAGGAACCTGGGTCACAACACTATCCTCACCGCAGGGCCCTTCCCCGGGCTGACGATCGGGATGCGGCCGGGCTGGGTTCTGCCCATGGAAGGCCTGCACCAGGTCAGGGGCATGAACGCCGGAGGCATCTACCCAGGAGAAATCAGTCCCGTATCCCTTCCACGCGATCAAATATTGGAAACGACCCTTTAGCCAGCGAGAGTCTCAGACGCTGTGGACTTCAGATTCCTCCGACCCGCCTCGGCGACAGTGACGGGTGCTGTTGGGCACCGAAGGGGACTCGGTGTGGCCTCAGGAACCAGAAGGGACCGTGAAAACGGGTGGATCCGCATGGATCGTGGCAGGTCAGTCGGTAGGCTACCGGGTTGATGACTGCCTCGACAGGGAACGGGCCGATGAATCGGTGGTCCAACTTCTTTACCGCCGGTCGGACGGGAGGTGTTTGGTGGAGAGCCACACCGGTCTCCAACTGCCAGCGGGGCGTTGCCCGTCGGGAGCGGTCAGCGGACCGTTGTAGTCCTCCTTTGCCCGATTCAGCTGCTGACGTACCAACTGTTGGACCGCATGCAATTCCGTCAGGAAGGTCTGCGTTCGGGAACAGGAGAGTCCGTGGTGCCAGAGGAAGAGCGCGGATGGTACCCCACATTGGCAAAGAACGGGGTCATCTGAGTAGAGGTGTGCTGAGAGTTGTTAAAAGCAAACTCCGCCAGAGACAGGTAGTCGCCCAGTTGTCCTGTTGCTGGTTGATGAAGCAACGGAGATACTGTTCCAGTATACCGATGACCTTCTCTGTACCCCGCCGGTCTCCGGATGGTGCGATGACGACAGACATACCTGCACCTCCAACGCGCCATCAGGCTCTTCCAGAAGCGGGCTGTGAACTGAACTCAGCGGTCTGAAACCACCCTGTCCGGTAGACCATGGAGGCGGAAGATGTGCTGCAGAAAGAGGCGGGCGTTTTGCGGCTGTGGGCAGTCCGCGGCATGGGATGAAGTGTGCCATCTTGGTGAGCATGTCCACCACCACCAGCACCGTGGTGAACCCAGAGGACGGCGGCAGGTCTGTCAGGAAATCCATAGAGATCGCCCCAGGGTCTGTCGGGTGTCGGCAAGGGTTGGAGGAGCCGGAGGGGCCCCGTGGCGGTCTTGGCTTGCCGGCACGGTACGCAGGATGTCACGTAGGCATGTATATCATGCCGCACTGGGCCACCAAAAGGTCCGTGTCACCAGGTGGAGGGTCTTGAAGAACCCAAAATGTCCTGCTGCAGGGTTGTCGTGGCACTGGGTCATGACGAGGGCTCGGAGTGGTCCTGTGGGTACATATAATCGCCCAAACTTGAGTAAGTCCTCCTCCAAGGTCCAAGGAGACGTGGGGCCCACCTCCGCTCTCCTTTGCTGCGACCAGGCGTCCTGGCGCTGCGCCTCGCACCTGGGCCCGCAAGTCCACTGGCTCCGTGCTGCGCCAAGGCTTCTGCCGCAGCACTGTCCGTGGAGGAAGGGGTCCTGGCGGAGAGGTACTCTGGCTTGCGGGACAGGGCATCCGCCCTCCGGTTGTGACCGCTGGGAATGTAGGTCACGCGAAGTTGAACCGGGCAAAACAACGACCACCGGATCTGCCGCTGGTTTAACTTCCGAGCTGTGGTGAGGTGCTCGAGATTCCGATGGTCCGTTCGGACCTCCACCTGATGTCGGGCCCCCTCCAGATGGTGTCGCCAAGCCTCGAATGCAGCCTTGATAGCCAGCAACTCTTTTTCCCAGATAGTGTAGTTGCGCTCGGAAGGGTTGAGTTTCCGGGAGTAGTAGCGCAGGGAAAAAGTGTGCCACCATTCGCCGGAGCCTGTAGCAGCACCGCTCCCAGAGCCACATTGGACGCGTCCGTTTCCACCACAAAAGGCCGGAGCGGGTCGGGATGCCTCAGGACGGGTTCCGTGACGAAGGCTTTCTTGAGGGCTGTGAATGCTTCTTGCTGCGGGGGACCCCACCGGAATGCAATCTTCTTCCTGAGGAGCTGGGTAAGTGGAGCTGTCAGTGTGGCGAAGCCCGGGATGAAGGTCCGGTAGTAGTTGGCGAAGCCCAGTAGGCGCTGAACATCCTTCACCCGACGAGGGGCTTCCCAGCTACACAAAGCTTCTACTTTACATGGGTCCATGGCTATGCCCTCGGGCGAGATGATATGCCCGAGGAATTCTATGGAAGTCCGGAAGAAGACGCATTTCTCAGCCGCATTGAGTTGTTGCTCCAAGCGTTGCAGAACCAGACTGGCGTGTCGAAGGTGGCTTTCCTGGACCGGGAGTAAATCAGGATGTCGTCGAGGTAGATAACCACGAACCGATCCAACATGTCTCGGAACACGTCGTTCATGAAGTGCTGAAAAACGGCGGGAGCATTGGTCAACCCAAATGGCATGACAGTGTATTCGTAGTGTCCGTATCGGGTGCCGAATGCAGTTTTCCATTCGTCTCCTTCTCGTATCCGCACCAGGTTGTAGGCCCCCCGGAGATCGAGCTTGGTGAAGATCGTGGCCTCCCGCAACCTTTCCAGTAGCTCCGGGATGAGCGGCAGGGGGTAGCGATTCCGCACCGTAATGGCGTTTAGCCGGCGGTAATCACAGCATAGGCGCAAGTCCCCTGTCTTCTTCTTCACAAAGAGGACCGGGGCCGAGAGAGGGGACTTTGAAGGCCGGATGAACCCTCGGGCCAGGTTTTTGTCCAGGAAGTCCCTGAGGGCGGCCAACTCGGCCCGACATGGAATACAGGCGCCCCACAGGCAGTGGTGCATTGGGCAGAAGGTCCACGGGCAATCGAGGGGCCGGCGCGGGTAGTCGGTCCGCCTCCTTCTCGCTGAACACGTCGGCGAAGTCCGTCAGCTCAGGAGGCAAGGTGATGGCAGCGGTGGGGACGTTCTGGCCAGCACAGGTGTGGCGGATGTGATCGACGCACTGCAGACTCGGGAAAGAGATGGCGTTCCGCGACCAGGCCACCTGAGGATCGTGGGTCCGAAGCCAGGCCAACCCAAGGACCAAGGGAAAATGAAGGTCCGCCGTGACATAAAACTGGATCGCCTCCTCATGGTCCCCAATAGCCAGGCGCAAAGGCTGGGTGGCGACTTTAATGGGGCCGGACACCAGTTCTCGTCCATCAATTGTCTCTACCCGCATCGGAGGGTCCACCGGAACCACGGGGACCGCAAACTGGGTCACAAAGGCCTGGTCCATAAAGTTTGTTGTGGCCCCTGAGTCCACCAGCGCATGCGCCTGGAGCCCGTCCGACTGGTTCCCCAACCATATCCGTGTGTCCAGAATCAGATGCCGAGGGGCCCAGAGTCTACTTCCGCAACGTCCAGTGGGGCTTAGTACGTGCCCGACCTAGGGTTTCCCGAGGTCGGGCCTGCTCCGCTTCGATTGGTCACGCTGTGATTCGGGGACGGCGTGCGTGCCCCACCGCTTTCTGGGGCAAGAAGCGCGGTGGCGGGCTCCCCACAGTACAGGCACAATCCCCTTGGCGCCCGGTTCCGCTCCTGGGCTGTTAGGCGAGGTCTGGCCGCTCCCAACTCCATGGGCTCTTCCGCAGCGGTTACAAAACGTGGGGCGACCCTGGGTGCTGGTGGTGCAGGAAGTGGGGTGCAGATGTCGACGGAGGGTCCCGGGGTGCGACGGACGGTCGCCGTTGCAGACGGGCATCGAGGCGGAGACAAAGGCACCAAGTTGTCGAGGGTCCGCGGCGCCCACGCGGCCAGCTGCCTTGCAATTCCTCTGAGAGTCCCTCCTGAACGCGTCCACCAGCGCTGCATCATTCCAGTCAGAGTCCTGGCACAAAAGACGAAATTCGGCGATGTACTCCTGCAGGGGGCGTTTCCCTTGACGGAGTTCCTTAAGGCGCCTGGTTGCCGCCAGCATTCGAACGGGTCCTCATACATGGTGCGAGGTGCTGCCAAAACGCTGTTGGTCCGCCAGCAGGGGCTGTCCTGGAGCAAGAGGGCGTGGCCCATCGAGCAGCCGAGCCGGAAAGAAGGTTAATCACGAAGGCCACCTTAGCCCGGTCGCCTGGGAAATCCTCTGGCCTCATAGCCATGTAGAGCTGGCACTGTCCCAAGAAGGTCGGGAACATCTCAGGCTGCCCAGAAAACTTATCCGCACGGTTATCGGGCACTGCGGCGAGGAGGAGGAGTGGGAGGATGGGGGGCTGCAGGCACATTCCTGGCAGCAAGTTGGCCTGCCAAGTGAGCCACTTGCTGCTGGAGCTGTTGATTAGCCGCGTAGCTGCTCTAACTGCTGCTGTACCTGCTGCTGATCCATCTTTGGTGGAAGATGTTTTAGTCAGGTCTCGGACAAAATGTTCTGTTTCCCTTCCCCCAATACTCCCAGCAAAGAGTCCGTCAGAGGCCTTCCTTTTTTTTTCCTTTTATTTACATAGATACATGTCCTGGCCACGTCTACCCACGGGCCTGCCAAGTTTCTGGAGATAACGAGGAAATTATAGATAAGGCCAGAATTACTCACGAATATATTCTTCCCTCCATGAAATAGTTAGCTCGCGCCAAATTCATTGCTTTGTCCGAGACAAAAAACCAGGAAGTCCCGCCTCCTATTTATAGTCTCTGCAGATGTCACTGCATGACAATTATGACTTGGCTTTGTCCCAACTCTTCCGCTGCTGCGCACGTCGATCAAGCCTTCGTAATCTTGCGTCCCTCCAAAACTGTTCTTGGGGCGTTGCCAAATCAGAAGAAGGCCCGGGAGAATCAGGCCGTGCCGGCCCCTCCCTTTGAGTGGGTGCCAGGGAGGGAGAGGGCTCAAGAGAAACAGGGCTTGCCAGGTCTTCTCCCTCATTTTCTGAATCATCCGAGTCCAGGAGTCTGGGTCCAGGAACCTGGGTCACAACAGGATATAAGTATAGACATAATTATGAATACATGAGATGGATGCAAATAAAAGGGAACTGTCGTGTCCCACTCCTCCGCTGACGGCCGGGTCAGGGAAATCCGAATCAGGCGTGCCTCTGCAGCTCTGCCAAAGTCCTAGCAAAGTTCTCAAGGCAGGCAGGAGGTCAGGAAGTGACTTCAGCAAGATAAGGTAGACCTTGCCTGACTCAGAGAATGCCAGAAAGCAGATCCTTTATATAGGCCATGGGGTGTGGCTCCATGACTCAGCACTTATCCAGGCCTGCCCCTCCCTTCCTTCTGTTGACACCGCCTATCAATTCTCCTGAAGCGAGGGTCACTCCAGTCTCCAGGTGTTGGTAATTGACCTTCCTCAGGCTCACAATGCTGTGGGGGAGGGGGAGGGGTCTAGTTGCTCCGTTTGCCTGGGCATGGAGCCAGGGCTGGGGGCTGGAGGCACTTCTTCTTCCTCGGCCTGTCTGGGCATGGAGCCAGGGCTGGGGCCGGGAGGCATGCTAGTACATTCCTCAGCGTTCGGAAGCAGATAAGACGGGCCCGGCTGCGGGGAAAGTGGACGAGGCACAACAGGAACATTAGGACAGGGACAGTAGGCACGCTGGTGCGCTTAAAGACCTCTTAGGAATGGGGTGAGATCAACAGTAGACAGTCTAAGGTTAACGTTTGGGGGGGTTGGAGGGAGGAAACCACAGAGCCAGGTACATTCCAGGCATTGACCACTCTGTTGCTGAAGTCATATTTTCTGCAATCAAGTTTGGAGAGGTTTACCTTAAGTTTGTATCTATTGTTTGCTCATGTATTGTTGTGGTTAAAGCTGAAGTAGTCATTGACAGATAGGACATTGTAGCAGATGACAGGTAGGACATTGTAGATACGTCATATAATGGGGCAAAATCCACTTAACAACTGTCTTGCTTAGCAACAGAAATTTTGGACACAATTGTGTTCATAAGTAGAGGTCTACCTGTATACTAACCAAAGTTAGTACACTTATTATAAATAATTAAGATAATAAGTTTTTAAAATTCTCAATGAAAAAATCTAGAGTCATTCTTCTAATCTATTCTATGTAGAGAGGTTAATCTAGAACATACACACCCCAAATTTTTTGTATTTAGACACCACAGTGGTCTCTGTCTTACCAGAATTCAGCCTGAATTCTGTCCCCTTTGCATTTGTTATACAATGAGAATGGTGCAAAACATTTTCTGATTCAAATATTATGGAAAAGTAGAGCTGAGAGTCATCAGGATATTGATATTTTGCCTCAAGAGTCTTGATGAGCCTCTCCACTAGTAGTATCATATATATCTCAAATAGTACTGAAGAAAAAATAGATTTTGAGAAATCACACAATAGTATGCAGAAATACAGTTTCCCAGTCTGTGAAACATTCCTTCATTAGGAATGGAATTACAATATTGTATTGCCCCAAGTTTCAAACTCATACAGAAATGGAGGAGCAAATTTTGATTAGTTCTGTCTAAAGCTGCTGAGAGATTAAACACAATCAGCATAGTTGCCGTCGCCCTCTTTCAGTCTATAGGACATTTGTTGGGGAAGCCAGGTCTAATTTTGTCCCCAAACCAGGCTAAATTAAAGTTTCTTGGGCCGGTGAGAGTTTGCTATTAACCTGTCTAAAAATCTGATCATATGGCTGCTTTATTCTTCCTGTGGTCTCTGAAGCCTCTCCATGGACAAAAACAAATTATTCATGCATCTCCCTATCATGAGGGAGAACATTCAAAAGCCTGGGAGAAAAAATTATACACACTACTATATATTTGTCTTCTTTTATATAATTAGTCTTAATTCATTCTGTTTGCAGATCCAGTGGCTGCATCAAATAAACTTGCTTGTTGGTTTATTTAAATGGAAACTTTATTTGTTTAGGCTCAGCATAAATGTTAGGAACTTATTTCCACTGTATTTGGGCCAGATTCAAATAGATTCTCTCCTGCAAGGATTGTAAAAATACATTCTTTTTAGCATGCACACTATTTATGCCAATTATCACCATAATATTTAGAGAGAGATTAATTGGTAAATATGTAATACACATTTGTGTAAAAACATTGTCTAGTCCTGCATATTTTATTCTATTCTATTTATACTTTATTCTATTATAGAATACTTAATTGTTTGAAAAGATCTAAATGAAATGCGAGCATGTAATCTGTGCTCTATTATGAATATATCAATTATTATTTTTCATTCCTCATGACTTGAAACAAATCAATAATTTAATGACAGATACAATTTTGGGTACTATTGGCCATATGTGTGGGCAAGGTTTTTGTTTGGTAACTAATTTTATAGGTTATTTTGGAATTCCTAGTACCACATGGAAACCGTAGTACAGCGTTTCCTTGACAATTTGAGAGAAAGAATATGACAAGAAAAAAGAAGTACCTTGTATCTGTTCAGTTTGTGAGTTCTTCAGCCTGTATTTCAGGCTGTGTTGCATTAAACTAGAAAGAACAATTAAGTGGCCTTTGTAACCTTCATATGTATGTAAACATTTTCATAGTAGATAGAATGAATGTACACACACAAACATGCATGTTATAAAAATTCATATATGATTTCTAGAATTGCTAAAAATTGGTGGCTTCACTGAAGTGGAAAAAATTATTCAGGCTATAAGGTTGTTTTCCCCCCATTCAATTGAGACCAATGGTTAGTGGATTATAACTCCAACTTCAACTGCTAAGTGCTAGTTGTTTCTTTTATATGCATGTGGAAAATGTTGTTCATTCATTTGTTGTTGTTAGTTGTGAAGTTGTGTCCGACCCATCGCGACCCCATGGACAACATTCCTCCAGGCCTTCCTGTCCTCTACCATCTTCTGGAGTCCATTTAAACTCATACCTACTGGTTCAGTGACTCCATCCAGCCACCTCGTTCTCTGTCGTCCCCTTCTTCTTTTGCCCTCAATCTTTCCCAGCATTAGGCTCTTCTCCAGTGAGTCCTTCTTTCTCATTAGGTGGCCAAAGTATTTGAGTTTCATCTTCAGGATCTGGCCTTCTAAAGAGCAGTCAGGGTTGATCTCCTCTAGAACTGACTTGTTTGTTCGCCTTGCAGTCCAAGGGACTCGCAGGAGTCTTCTCCAGCACCAGAGTTCAAAGGCCTCAATTCTTTGGCGCTCAGCCTTTCTTATGGTCTGTTCATTCATACAAGTTTCTAAATCTCATTTGTTCCTAAATAAACCTTGACTACAAGTTTTATTGTTCATTGTTGTTTTGGTGTCTTCATGTCACTATTTGACTCTTGCCTTAATAAATCCCTGAAGTTATCTTGGCAACATTTCAGAAGTGGTTTGCCATTGTCTTCTTCTTAGGGTTGAGAGAGGTTGACTGTTCCAAGGTCAACAAGTTGGCTTTGTGTCTAAGGTGGAATTAGAATGCATGGTCTCTGGGTTTCTAGTCTGGTGCCTTAACCACCACACCAAACTTGCTCTTTAGTATAATTTAGGGTATATGAAATATCATCTCAGTCTTGAACCATTTTCTTAAGAGGAAGGAATACCATGTTTTCCCCAAAATAAGACCCTGTCTTATATTTTTTGAGCCCCAAAATAAGCGCTTGGCCTTATTTTCAGGGAGGTCTTATTATTTTGGGGCACGTGGAGCAAGATGGGGCTCCTCTTGCTGTCTTACCTGATTTCCAGCTCTGTCTCCCTAACCCTAACCAGAGGAAATGGCAGGGACCGGCTGTATATGCATTTAAATATTTTCGGGGTGGGCTTATTTTCAGAGGAGGATTTATTTTAGGGGGAGGGCTTATTATCAGGGAATGTCTTACTTTCAGGAAAACACGGTATGACATACCAAAACAACATAGGGTTCTGTATAGTAGAATCATTCTGCTAACAAATGTATTTGTTGGTAGAATGGATTCATTCTTTCCTACTGCAAACCTCCAAAACAGATTTGGGGATATAATGAAGGATGTGGAGAATGAAGGAAAGTTCCAATACATTTGTAGAAGCCGGACTATAAATGGAGCTTCTGATACGTAGGGTCAAATTTGTGAATACAGGATATTTAGTAGGCATGTATAATTACCCTATAATCTACGTAGTTAAATAAAATGTACGTGCCTGTATACCCATAGTTTAAAATTAATTTGCCCCAAACATACTGAAAGTGAATGTTCAAGCTATATATAAAATATAATTCTATAATTTTATTCAAACATTATCAGTTTGCTGAAATTTATGCTGAACAAATAATATTTTATAATCATATGTTATATTATTGTACTTTTCTGCTGTTTTTAAAGCTGGTAGAAACAATATAGCTGCATTTTATAAGATAAAAATGCACTATTCTTAATTACAGCACACACTATTTTATTTCAGAGAAAATCTGCTTTAAAAAAAACATATACTGGAGATTTTATAAAAATGTTGACAAAATTTTGATTCTAATTTCTGATGTTTCCAATTATTCTTTCGAATGCACTCTCAAATGAAATTTGCTAAATGCCTACTCCCAACACATACACACACACCCAAAAAACAGGCACATTTTAATTTCCCCCATCCCAAGCCCATTAGTTTTTTTAAAAAAATAGACATGTGGTAAGGTTCTCCAAATAGTTACAATTGTTCCAAGTAACACTTTTAATAGAAAATATCCTTTTAAGTAATCTTGTTACCTCACTTCCCCTCACAGAAGAAGATCTGAAGGAGCAAAGCTCCTATTATCCTAATACTTTAAGAGATTTTCACTGAAAGGCTTCAGTAACAAGAGGCAGCCTGTCCAGAATCCCTTGTCATTCTGACTTATGGCCCTTTTCTAGTTTTTATTATTTCATTGCTTCTCCAAAACAGTTGTTTGGTTTTGTGAAGACCATGCAATTCCTTTGTATAATGCATTAGAGACAGCTATTTAGATGTCAACTTTATCTGGATGTTTTTGTTCAATCAATTGGAAGAGCAATAGATCCAGGCAGATAACAACTATAGATTCTGTTAGGAAGTATAACGATTTGAATTATTATGTTACATATAGAGGTTTTACATAGGAATTTTGCTATTGAAAATCCAGGTTTGTAGTTTTATTTGTTACTAGTCTTAGGGAATAGTAATTATCTTGCAGAATATTTTGGTGGATTTCTGTATCATTTTTAAATAGAATCAATATGAAATCTACTTTTATAGGACAGCCTGTTACATTTTTCTGACATATGTAGCAAGAACAAATGCAACCAACTACAATTATCAATGACAAAATCAAACTATGTGAATCTGGTAATTCTGCATATGTAGCTTTTAAATGTTTTTATACATTTCCCTGTTTGCAAATGCTATAAGGGTACACCTGCCTTGTTTTCTACTATTTGGTCTCAACTTATAGCTTTAAACTGTACTTATTTTGGAAGGTTAATTCACATGGACTCTTATATTTAACAGTTTCATGGGGTTGTTTCTTTGGGACGAAAGGAGTTTCTCAAGAGTTTTTTTTTTTTCTGTCTCTGCTTTCAGTGAAAAGAGGAGAGCAAAGCCATCCGCTTACCACAAAGCAGTCCCACCACAAAGGAAAGATTAAGGGTTTAGGGAGAGGTCAATGTGGGTTTTTCTCTAACTAAACACTTTCCTAAAGTTTCCTTGTGGAAAAATAATGAAGTCATCTAAGAGTTTTTAAAGAATTTTTATTTCTTTTTCACCGTCTGCATTCGCTTGTCTTCTCAGCATGGATGTTTAATCTTTCTAGGCTTTGTGAATTGGCCCAAATGAATAAATGGTGAGCTGTCTCTCTAGGAGCTAGCGGCTTATTCTAAGGCCCTAATCACTGAGTAAACACATCTTTGCCCTCCCTCTCTTACAACTGCTATATAATAGTGGAGATTCTAGCACAGTAACCTGGATATTGCAGGGATCCATGCTTTGAAATGCAGAATGGCTGATCCTCCAAAACAGACAGTGCCTGATCTTCTCCTGCCTCTTTCTTCTTTTTTAAATTAAATATCACCACAGAAATGCTGTTTTATTGCCTGATATTGTGCATTAGTGCCCTGGATTTTCAAGTTTAGTTTCAGTCAACATTGTTGGCTGCACTTATATGGAACTGTGCATGTTAGGCTTATTGGTGGCCTTTTCTGCAGTATGTATACTTAGTTTGGAATAACTTTTTAAATTAAAGGAGACAAACATTAATGTAACATTTAATCCCTTTTCCAAAGTCTACTGTTCAAATGATTCCATACTTTTTAAAATAGAACTTAGAATTTTCCCAAACTCTTTTTTTAAAACAATGGTTTAAAATAAACCATTCATTACAAATTAACTTTCCATTAATTTATTTGTAACTGCATTTTCAGATAAAGATAGCCATAGTTTGGCTATGATTTATAGAACTATTTTGAAGTTGGACATGCCTAGTGCCATTTTTTCCAATAACCCATTACATACTTTTTCTCATTATTACAAGCTAGTTTTCAAATTCAAATTCCAAAGTAGTTTCCTTTGGACATTGTTATTGCAAAAAATATTATGGAAGATTAATTATATATCCATGATAAAGAGACACGTTAACAAATCAGGATATTTTCATATACAAAAGTATTATTCGCAATAATTATATTACTGTGAATAACAAATTCTTCCTCTGCCAGAATATGTTGTTTTTGTACTTGTCATGGCAAAAAAAAATTGTCCTCTTTTTCACGGAACTTTGAGCATTATTAAAATAAACTAGGCTTCTTATGGCAACTCCCTCATTATAAGGTACATTATCTTCTCTGACAGTATTTCAATTGTAGCTTTGAAAATTAGAATGACTCAAGGCAGGCTAATACTTTATGTGTGCCAGTATATTGATTTTTGTTAATTTTCTTCAGCAACTGATATTCTGGAAATTAAATAGCGTTTAATTTTTTTTATTTATTTAATGATACATATATAGGTCTTTGCTTCTCCAGTTCTAGCCTCCTGGAAAAGAAAAAAGAAAACATATTCCTTCCAACATTTTCCTTGAGTTTATTTTCTGACATTATTTTGTGTTAGAATTGTTTGAAGATGTGTGCTTTTTTTCTTCTTTTTGTGTTAGATATTTTATTTTAGTGTAATTTATTTAGTGTGGTTCAGAGCAAATTTGATAGTTAATTATCCTCTCTAGGATATTATGTAAATTATTCTATTTACTAGTAATATATTGTGTAAATTAATTATAACTATACAGCCATAGAAAGTTATGAGATAAAAAGACTTAAATTTAATCAACCAGGAAACAAATATGAGAATAGGATTAACAGGACTGCTGTTTCCATAGAGCTATGACAAAAATGCATGTGGTTGGTAAATATGAGAAAGATTTGCTGAAAAGGTTACATTATATGTGTATTAAGGCACACACTATTAGAATTAAGTAGTATTGTATACTATATGAAATACAAAGCTGCCACTCACTATAGCATTCCTTTGTTGAATTTTTCTCTTTAATTAAAGGCTGGTAAAAATTATGCCTTGTTATCAGTCAGACAATACTTGCAGTAAATGTTAGCAGTCAATATATTAACAATCACAAGGACATATAATCATATGTTTTCATTTTGTAGTGCAAACAAAAATGTGTTAATGTAAAAATAATCTAAAGTTCTACAAATGTTCTACATTTAATCTACTTCCTCAGTAATTCCACCAGGAATAATTGTTTTGTGGTACCTTTGCCTATATCAATATTTTTCAATCTCATCAGTTTTAAGACATGTAGACCAATACCTAGAATTCTTCAATCGGCATGAGTTTAAGGTCTTAGATTGAAAAACCCTAGTTTATACCAACTTTCCCCAACCTCCTTTCTTAGTTTTCAACTGCCAGAATCTCTAAGCAGCAGGCAATGGTTAAAAATCTTTTTTTTTTAATTGAAAAAGTTTTACAAAATTTTAACAAATATCTCCCCTCCTTCCCCCTTCCCCAAACTCCCCCCTTCCCTCCCCCGCCCCAACTTCCCAGAGCAAAATACAGGGTATAACAAACATCTAACAATCATAAGCTAAACATATGCTAACTATCCATAAACTCTTGGTTATAAATCTTCTGAAGGGAACTTACATTGTGTAAGGATAGTCTATATATGAAGACTGAAATGCAATGAAGTATGTTCTTCTGAAACTCAAATAAATATTTGATTAGATGTAAGACATGAATTACATTTATGTTGTGAAAATTATTATTGATTTCCATCTTTATTCAAATACTATTTTTCTGTTTTACAGAGGAAGCTTCTTGCTGTCTACCTCCACCAGGATGAAAGTGTGCTGACTAATGTATTCTGCTCTCAAATGCTTTGTGCTGAATCTATTGTTTCCTACCTGAGTCAGAACTTTATAACATGGGCATGGGATATGACAAAAGAAGCAAATCGAGCAAGGTGAGTTGTTTTGAAGTTGAAATGGATTATTTTTAAATCCTGAGAAATTTAGTATCTTTGCTTAAGATGAAACTACGTACTACAAAAGCAGAACGCTACTTTCAGGACAAGAATATTGCTTACCTCAGCACAATCCCACTATCTCCTTCACAGTTTTCCAGAATGTCATCTAACCTTATAGAACAGATTTGAATGTGCATAAGGACAAGGAAGGAGAAAAAATTTACTGAGGGGAAAAGAGGAATAATTTCATGAGATTTCAACTATATTATAAAGTCTTTTAATACATTCAAGCAAAATATTTTTTATAATACAATCAGGCCAGTGGTGGGTTGTTCCCGGTTCTGTCCGGTTCTTTAGAACTGGTAGTAAAAGCAGTGGGAGGCTCCGCCCACCCACCCGGATGTCATAATTGATGATCTGTGCATGCGCACGCGTTCCCGTTGTGAACCAGTAGTAAAGGTAAGTAGAATCCACCCCTGAATCAGGCTCATACTTTCATTTAAAAATAATTCATATGATTGTTCAAGTTTGAAGTAATTCCAGTTATTACATTTATGCATGCATACATTCATTTTGTTAATCAATTTAAAACAATGTTGTTAATGGTCTACTTTTGAGGTGGTATTTATACTTATCCTAATTGTACAATGAATTATTTTGAAGCAGTGAACTCTCAGAATACAGCATCCCTTGTCAACTTCTTTCCCCTTCTGTTCTTCCATCATTCTTCCAGACCAATCTTTTCCATCTCTCAGCAGGAACTAGCAGATGGGAAAACGGGAGAAATGAAGGGATTTGTGAAAGAAATGGGAGTATCCTGGATGCAATCTCTCTTGGTGCCATAGAACTTTTAAGAAGTATAATCAGCATCTATATTCAGAAAATTAGTTCACAGATGGTTTGGAAGAGAGAAATGGCTTCCTGTGGAAGAGAGTGTAGTGATCCATAACATTGTAATATGGGGACTTAGTGAAGAAAGGACTTGCAAAATTTTGTCGAGAGGGGCATCTGTCAAATACATGGAAGTCATTGCCTCTTCAGTCATCCTAACGAGCTAACATAGATATGCAAGTGTACTACAACAAAACATTAGATATACAAACATTAATGCACCAGTGACTAGCTAGTAATAGCTTATAGTACACAAATAGCTTAATCAATATAGCAAGTAAAATTTAGTTTCACAAAGATTTTTTGGGCCTAAAACTTGATTTAACTTGATCCATTTGACTTTCAACAAAATAATAAGGATTTATATGATAAATGCTTTAATATTCTCATGAGATCATACAAAGACCTTTTATTGTATATAAAATCTCCCCTGGCAATTCCTTTTTCCAAAAAATCCATCATAATACATGAAATATGCATATTGCATAATTCATCATAATGTCATTTAATAATGTTGCCTGAACTGTGATTTTATATAGATATAATATTTTTTATGATTAGTGAACTTTTAGTTTTTAGTCACGTAAAAGGATCATTTCATATTGTCAATGGTAACTGTAATTTAATATATACTGTGTGGCTTAAAAGATATTTTCACTCTTCCATTAGAGTCTTTATTTTCATTTCAGCTTTCTCTACATAACAAACTTTCCAAATTAAGATTAAAATATGTAGTGTTTCTGCATAATAGTTCACAAACTTACACATTTTAATTTTGGTTGAGAATAACTGGCATTCATTTGTTTTTATTACCATTAAAGTAAATGTAATCTCAAAGGTAGTTATAAATGGAGCAACTATAGTTTTTTTTTTCAATGGAACAAAATATGTGGACAAGAGATTGGATTAATCTTATACTATTGCCATTTACAAGAAATGGGGAGTCTCCTTTCCTTTCATCCTACAACTTGCTGTGGATGGAAACCCTATTTGTAAACCATCTGCAGTGGCTAAGTTCAGTTGATGACCTGCTGTTATATTGTTCTAGTCTCTTTTTAATTCTCTGGTTTCTTTTATTTTACAATCGCAAAAAATTGTGCTATACTCTCTTCTAAAAAACTATGTCTGAGGGAGGTTTTTTTTATGACTGACAATAAGCAGCATGTCAAAGCTTTGTTGTGTTTTACTTAAGATCTATTAAGTAGCACAACTTTGATACACTAGTTATAAGAGTTTACAGGTTACTGCGATACCTGTGGTGACCAAAGCAACAGAAGCTGCTTAGCAGAAAGAGTTTGTACAGCTGGGTCTTATTAACTCCTTATGACACTTTTAGAAATGCTAAATAAAGAGCCTGCTTAGACTGCACAGCTATTTTCAGCAGGTCTAGAACCCTGATTGAAAAGTACAGTAAGATGCTTAAAGCTACATATTTTGGTTTTACTGTCGTGTAAGAGAATAAACAATTGTTGTACACAATAAATATTTATGTATTTATTTATACATAATAATGAGATTGTTGTTCTGTTACAGAGCTTTCATATTGCTTAGAGAAGAATGGCTGGCTATGGATAAAATATTTTATCACAAAAGTCATGAAAGATATATCAGTATATGTATGATATTTAAACTTGTACATTTAAATCCACAAACTTTCAACTAAGATAGCAGGCCTGACTTTTTTATGTTCAATAGTTTGGAAAGAAGAAATGCGAAAAACTTCCTTCCTACAAACTTCTTCCAATCTACTTATCTTAAGTTTGAAGCTACTATATCTGATAGTTCCAGTAATCAACCTCTTTTGGATGAAGCTGACTCTGTCTGAAAGATCAGAAATAGAAGTTCTCTTAGATTCATTGTTGCCATTCAAAGCTAAAGTGGCCATATTAGCTCAGAGTCTTTTGCCAGACTTTCTGGCCTTGAAGTTTTCAATAATTCTTGAACCAGAAGTAGCCTAGTCCACATTTACTCATTTTTAACATAAAATATCTGCTTAGTCATTAATATCTGCTTAGTACCATTAATTTTCTCTATGCTATTGAACTAAATGCTACATACTTTGAATGTAATCTGGATCAGTCAGCTAGATGCTCATATATCTGCCCAGGTATTAAGATCTTCTGAAGATCGTGTAGTTGAGGGCTATAAATTACATGAGGTCTCAAGAGAGAGCCTTTCCATCCATTGACTGGAATGTCTTCTGGAGGCTGAGCTAGCTGCTGAGCTGCTTTCATTTCAGAAGCAAGTTCAGATTCAAACACGTATATTGGTTATTGTATTTTTTACTGTTCATTAATTCTGTTGTTGACTATAATAGTTAACTAGTGTTCTTAAAAGTGTTTTATATTGATTTGGATTCTTCACTGAAGTTCTTCAATAATTGGATAAAACATTAATCAAAACCTTCCTGTTCCTCCAGGTCTTTTCAAACTGGTTGCATTTTGGGTATTGCTTTTGGATAGTTTTTAATTAGTTTTTAGAATCACTTTAATCATTTTAATAATTAGATGAAAATGGGATATATTTAATGCTAAATAGTAGTTGTAAGTCATTTAAGGGGCCCTTGGATATTGTTATTAATACTATAAATAAGTATTTTTAGCTTTATTAATATTAATAAAGGTAAAAGTTTCCCCCTTCCAGTCATATCCAACTCTAGAGGGCAGTATTCATCTCCATTTCTTAACTGAGGAAGCTAGCGTTGTCCGAAGACACTTTCCGTGGTCACAGGGCCAGCATGACTATGCCAAGGCATATGAAACGCTGTTACCTAAGTGGTACCTAATTTTCTACTTGCATTTGCATGCTATTGAACTGCTAGGTGGGCCGGAGGTGGCGCAAGGATGGGAGCTCATTCCATCACACAGTGCTCAGGTCTCAAACCTGGTCTGACTTTCCAGCTGACAGCCACTGAGCCATTACACACCCCTATTAATGTTAATACTTTTAGTTACTAATACACAATGTTGCAGCACTATTTTTTTTAAAAAGGTTAAGTGATTTAGGAACAGCTGTCACTATTTCCCTTCACCTGTGTGCCATCTTAATCTGGCACAAAGGTATACATACAATGTAACAAATGAGCAACATAAATGAAATAGTTATTTGTATTTTGAATGCTAACAGATTTAGCCTGGCAAATTATCATCAGTGTAATGTATTCTTTTGCTTAATATGTATTGCTGCAAAATTAACATATGGTACTTTTCTTGATAAATCATTGTAGGAATTTCATCTTACAGTTGTACGACATAATCTATTTCTTATCAGCAGCAGCCTTCTTTGTAGTGACAGACCCCTAAGAATTATTTTCAGTGTCATTAATGAATTCAAAATAGATTTCCTCATTTTTAAAAGTATAAAACATTGAAATGGGAATTCATGCTTTGGGATATTTGAAATTATTGTTAAAATTACATAGATAATTTTCAGACTATCTTGAGACCTCAGTATCTTCAATATTAAGAAATGGTCTGGTGGAATGGCATCATTCTATGATGTACTGATTTCTAAATTTCTTTCAATCATCACTTGTGGTCCTTAATATTAATATATAAGGAGAGAGAAATACTGTACATACATGAATACATGCCAAAGCGTACATGGAGAGAGCATAATCAAAAAATATAGTTCTCAATTTGCAGAGAAATAATATCAATACTTCACATCTCTACTATAATGAACTCGCCCACTCTCCCTTTACTATTCCTAAATATTGGTATAATCTATTATTTCCATCTCATAGGATGGCCTTCACATTGGTATATTTGGATATTGTACTGTGAGTAGTAATTTTGGGCAGATTCAATTCTGTTCCTTATCAACAGCATTCATGTAGATTGAAATAGTACCATACATACTTCAGAATTGCCCTAGCTATCATCTCCCTACTTATTACAAACTACTAGATCATTTTCAAGTAACAATCATGTATAACTACTAAATGACCAGAATGGGGAAATCTCTAGAATTATAGCCACATTTTAAAATATCCCAATGACAATTAGTAGTTTCTGGACTTGATTGCTCTCCTGGTGTGCATGCTTAGGCATGAATAGGTATTTAATAAAAAATACCTAACTTTTTTTTTTAAATTTTGTGTGTTTGTATTAGAGCTACAACTGTATATTTTAATAAACTGAAACTAAAAGGTACAGCTATTTTAAGAAGTCACAGGCAGAGGGAGACATTTATTGTCATGTTTAACTGTTTCTGATGTTTATATACTCAGTATAACAACTGGGCAAGATTTTTATTGTTTATTAGGCTTACATTTTATTTTTTTCTATGCGAAAGTTGAAGGTAATATAAATGGAATTATCCTTCACTTTTTCCTCATAATAGTAATTTCTGGGGTAAGTTGGGCTCACCAGTGAGCTCTATTGTCAAATAGGAAATGAAAACTAGATCTCCCCAGTCTTACAACAGAGCTTTGACCATCACAAATCATACAACAGCTGTTTTAAGCATCACTCTTCCAACTTCATTTCTTGAGGTTTCCAAGAGAATGAAAACATTCAATAAAAACATCTTGTACAGGAAAAACTGCTGTTCATATAGTCATCCTTGTTTTGGACTTTTTGTGAGAAAGCTGCCAAGAATTAGTTTTATTTTGTCAAGATGTTCAAAGTCCTGTCTCATTTTACTTTCAAAAGAAAAAGATTGTAAGTACCTAAAGTCAGGAATCTAATTAATGTTTATCTTAAATAAGAAAGATATACCAATAACAGGCAAGTTTGTGTATGTCTTATTTTGAGGAGGAAGCAAAGAAGGGAATCCGTCTGTTTCTTGATTACATGCGACCCGCTTATTTTCTCCTTTTCTCATTTGCTTTTGATTTTAGCAGTGGTCTTAACAGAATGTCAAGATCAATTTGCAGCATGGTTAAACTCAAGGTTTGCATTCTGCAATCAGCAATTGTTTCCACAAGCAGTGCTGTGTGTTCTTGTAATTTCAGAAGCTTTTAGAAGGATCATGGCAAGGGCAGCATCTAATGACTTTATTAGTATAGGGTTTCAAAACAGGTTCATAAATTGGTCATATCTGTTTGTCATCTAGTCATAATTACTGAGTAGCATTATTGAAGATTATATTGTGAATGGTTTCCCAGTAGCAAAACATTAAGAACAAAGGGGCAGGATGGAAGGTCATATAACCTCTCTTCCAATAATGCATGAATTGTTAGTAAGGCGATGTCCGTTGAATAAGGACATTGCCTCGTATGCTTTGAGATGATAGTTTGCTGTATGTTTTGAATATGTTTTACAAGGAGATAGGGGCCTTCAAAGTTGGGGCATGATAGTTGTGATGGATGAACTAAAGATCATTATGTATTATAATTATCCATACTAGTACATTTTATTTATTTTTTATTTATTTATTTGATTTTTATACCGCCCTTCTCCCGAAGGACTCAGGGCGGTGTACAGGCAAGATAAAACAATACAATATACAGATTAAAATACCATTTAAAAAACTTATTTAAATTAGCCTAACATTAAAAAATTTCCATACTAAAAACCCCGTTTAAAAATTGATAAAAGATAAAATTCAAGACAGCCCCGCGCAAATAAAAAGATGCATCTTCAGTTCGCGACGGAATGTCCGAAGGTCAGGTATTTGGCGTAAACCCAGGGGAAGTTCGTTCCAGAGTGTGGGAGCCCCCACAGAGAAGGACCTTCCCCTGGGGGCCACTCAATCGACATTGCTTGGCGGACGGCACCCTGAGAAGTCCCTCTGTGAGAGCGACGGGTCGGTGGGAGGCATGTGGTAACAGCAGGCGGTCCCGTAAGTACCCAGGCCTAAGCCATGGGCGCTTTAAAGGTCGTAACCAACACCTTAAAGCGCACTCGAAGGCCACAGGCAGCCAGTGCAGTCTGCGCAGGAGCGGTGTTATATGGGAGCTACGCGAGCTCCTCTATCACCAGCAGCTGCATTCTGGACTAACTGAAGCCTCCGAGTGCACTTCAAGGGGAGCCCCATGTAGAGAGCATTACAATAATCCAGGCGAGAGGTAACGAGCGCATGAGTGACCGTGCACAAGGCATCCCGATCAAGGAAGGGGCGCAACTGCCGAACCAGGCGAACCTGGTGGAAGCTGTCTCCGTGCTGTACCCGGGTCGGAAACTGGACTGGAACGGGTCTAGATAGACGGCTTCATCCAGGTATTGGGGTATCTGTCGCCCCACAGCACTCTCTACAACCTTCGCAACAAAGCGAAGGTTGGAGACTGGACGATAATTACCCAAAATAGCTGGGTCCATAACCTTCCCTTCTCCATTCAGGTTTAAAGTTTGCAATTTGTCTTTCCGTATCATATAGAGAATATTGTCATTGTTTTCCAGTTACATAATAATAGTATGAAAACACAATAATTGTAAACTGATGCTCAGAATAGAAACATTAACATAAGCACCAAATGTCTAGTGCCATCATATGGTAACTGTGAATAAATATATATATATAAACTAACCTTTGTTTCACTTATGTAGACCAACAACCTTATGTTATTCTAATCCATGAGATTTGGTTGAGGCTGCTTGCAAGTTATCTGATAAAGGGTAACTTTGGTGACAGGCTCCAAATGTTCCAAGAACCCAGTCAAAAGTAACAATTGTCTTCAAAGAAAGGCAGGACTAAGTGGATGGCATGTAGAATTGGCTAAGATAGTCATGTCATGAATAAATAAAACATAGCTTCCAGTTCTACATTTAAAGATTAAATATTAATAGCATAAAATGTTATTCCTTTATTCACATTTTAATGAGACATATTGACTTTGCACAGTATAAAATTAATCATATTAAATAGATGTTGAATAAATTTAATATTCAACAAGTATTCTTTTAGTTTTGAAAAACTCTACAGTAAATTTACCATAAATAGGTATAGAAATAAATTTCACCATTTCTTGGCTCATGTTTAAAGAGCACTAGGGCTCTTCTTCAAATATTTGGTCTGCTAAATTGGATTTGGTCACATCAAACAGGTATTTTCAAACTTCTCTAAAATTTAAAAGTTTCTTTTTTAAGTATAAATCATATAATTTATCTAAATAGTCTACTGAGTCTACTGAGCATGGCATATATAGCTTAGCAATTGGTTCAACCTTCCAATTCCAATTGACTTCTTGAGACAATTTCCTGAGAAATCAAAATAAGGATGACACAAATCCATTGTGGATGCCACAAAGCTTCCAAAATCCAACTCACCCTAGAAAGTGAACTTGAAAGTGAACTTGCTAAATATTTCTCAATAAAATCAGAAGACCTTTCATCCCACTCTGTGGTTTCCACATAGCAAAAATGGCCAACTAGCATATTTAGGACATCATCTTATAATTACACTTAACTTTTGAACGACTTGTTAATCACATCTGATTATTTACTAAAAAGTTAGTAACTTCCATATTGAGATGACATATTTTATTTAAATAAAGCCAATAATACAAAATTGACTCAATTTTGTGTTATTGGCTTTATTTAAATAAAATGTTGAGGACAAAAGTGACTCAGTTTTGTCCTCAAACTTTAATAGTTCTCAGAATCATGCTCACTTTGGAATCAAGGATTTTTATTTATCATTCTAGAGTTCTGAAGCGTAGATGGTTTTTTTATTAATAATATGAAAATTAAGTGATGTGATTCTGTTTTGGATGTTGATATCAAATGCTTTTCAGCCTGTGACATTTTAATGCCGTTTGTCTTTTCAGATAGATTTACCTTCTAAAGCATGGGACAAAAAGGCTTATGCTCATCAGGTAGTTTTCAGATCAGTTGTTACCTAAAATATTATCCTAAGGCATAAAAAAATACACGATTTAAGTTGCCTTTCATGAACATAATTAAGAATTAATAAGCCTCTGCTAGTGGCTAGTCCTCAGAATTTCCACTGTTTTGCCTTTTGTGACCTGTGTTATTAAAAGTCCATTATTTTTACAGACTTTATTAAATTGGATCTTATTAAAGCATTCTATATTTGCATTTGGTCTTTCATAATTCATTATTATTATGACATTTACTTTTTACCATCAGATCTGAAAACATATCATAAGCTACCCTTTTCTCTTGAAAGAAATGCTAATTTCAAACAGTCCTCTAATGGAAGTGAAAAGCTTTATCAGTTTTTTCATTTATTCAAGATCGTGTTAAGAATACTAATGTCAGACTTCAGTATGATAATGGATGAAAGCTTTTTTTTGTCAAAAGCTTAGAATTAGTGTTTTCAGAACATACTAGTAAGTATGAAAGTGAAGAAAACTAGCACAATCTTCAAAAACATGACTCCTTGATATGTATTACTTCTTTCACTAATTAATTACTGAAAGTTATATTAACATATTTCTATATGCAAGCTGTTCATCTACAACTTTTGGTGCGTGCGTGCGTGCGTGGTGCGTGTGTGTGATTTTTTTACAATTAACTTCTGAAATGTTATGGTATTGATTCTTGCCAGAGTTCAAACTCAGTACCTGTTCTTATGGACCTCAAAGTCATCATATCTGTCTGATTATACCTTAGAGGAGAGCAAAAAGTTCCTCTTGTATTGTAAAGAATAAAAGTAAAATATGGTAATGGTTTTAATCTCCATTTGATTCTTATAAGGCTTTTTTGGAACAGGTTTCAAAGTGCCTAAAGATTTAAGTGTATCTTACCAAAAATAGTATTACTTCCTATGTAGGAAGGAAAAACTCTACTAAAGGGACTCAGTCAAGTCCCTATTTAATAGCCTTACTTAGGTTCTAGGGCCATACAGTAATAATCCTTAATAGATTAATTTTTTTGATCCAAACTTGCTTAGCTATGGCTTTTGGCCTTTTGAAATTTAACTCGGTGCCAGTGCCACGTCTTTGGGCATGGGAGTCGTGCAGATAATTTGAAATGGAGTTTGAAAAGTGGATTCAAGAATCACACAATCGTTAATGCTAGAATTGGCATCTATGAGTTTAGTGATTTTTCTCCTCCTTTCAAAATGAGTCATCCGACGAGATGGCATGATGATGCATTCTGTTCAACATCTGAAGATTCCAAATTAAGCTTTGCTTCTGGCCGTGTACTTTTCTCCACTCTGGTATCATTTTGCTTTTGCTTATAAAGAAATAAGTATTTGAATTTAGTAGGGTCATCTTAATTTGTTGAAATACCAACTGATTTCTGTATTGATGCTGTTCCTGTTATATTAGTAAAGTGTGGGATTCAGAGTTAGGAATATACAGAATAGTGGAGGGCTGCTGCCTGAGTAAGAAACTTTCCTTTAAAAAGGAGAAGTGGATATATTTTCCTTATAATATGGATCTGTTGTTTTGATTATTGTCCTCCATCTCTTATGGTTTGTATTTTAGGAATAAACCAGAAAAGACATTGAGAGCATTTTGTATTTTTTGTTAATGCAGAGCTAGATAATAAAGAAAACAGTGCAAGAAGTCAATGAAATATTATTCATTTATCTCTATCCCATTAATTTTCCAAGTGCATAGAAACTTAGAGCCATTTGGGCCATCAAGTCCAACCCTCTAATTGGTGCAGGAATCCAAATTAAAGCATTCCCGAGTAACTGTTTGACTACATTTTAATTAGGAACGGTAATTAGTTCCTTCATTAATCTGAGTTTCATGTTGCTTTTACCACTAGAAGTTTTTTTCTTTTTTTGGGTTTCAGTTACCAATATTTATAACTTAATACAGGTAGTCCTCAAGTTACAACAGTTCATTTAGTGACACTTCAAAGTTACAATGGCACTGAAAAAAATGACTTATTACCATTTTTCATGCTTATGACCACTGCAGCAGCCCCATGGTCACATGATTTACATTCAGCAGCTTGACAGGTGGTTCATATTTATAACAGTTGCAGTATCCTGGGTCATGTGATTCCCTTTTGCAACCTTCTGACAAGCAAAGTCAATGGGGAAGCTAGATTCATTTAATAACCATGGCACTAATTTAACAACTGCAGTGATTCACTTAACAAACATGGCAAGAAAAGTCATAAAATGGGACAAAACTCACGTAACAAATTTAGCGACATAATTTTGGGCTCAATTGCAATCATAAGACGAGGACTACCCATTATTCAGTATCCTACTCTCTGGAATGATGGAGAACAGGTTTTCCACCTTCTTGTCTATAATACCCTTCAGCTATCTGAAAATTTCCTTCAAGCCATCTTTTCTCAGTTCTCAGTCTTTCCCTCTCTTCATAAAACCAATCTCATTGTATTTCTTTGCATTTCTTCCAGTTTTTCTGAATAAACTTACAAACCTGTTACCCAGAAATGTAGACAATATTTGAGGCAATATATAGTAATCATTGCAAAATAAAGTATACTTTCCATATTTGGAAGCTGCTACAATGGCATAACATAAAATTTTTACTCCTTTAGCAGCTACATCGCATCACTAATTCATCTTCAGTTTGTGATCTAAGTTATTTTTAATATCCAGGAATTCCACTTTCTGTATTTCTGCATTTTTCATAACTTTGCATTTATCTCTATTAAATTTCATTCTGTTATTTTCAGTTCATCCCTCTAATCTACCAAGATCATCCTGAATTTTGTTTCAATCTTCTAAAATAGCAGCTGTCCTGCCCTGTTTTATGTCAACTGCAAATATGATAGCCATTTCGTAGTTATCCCATCAGAATGGGATGCTCTATCAAAGCATAATTGAAAACAAGATATGTATATAGCATTTGCACAATCTACTAAAGAAATTTCTAAATAAAAAAGGGATGACTTTAGTTTGGAAAGGCTTTTTTTAAAATAAATATAATAATTGAATAATCTCTAGATGATTGGTATCTAATACTGTATTGTTTTCAAGTTGGTCACCTATTAATAGTTTTATGATATGCTGTAGAATTTTCTCATGAATTGACTAATTTTGTTTTTCTTGGTTTATTTTAGAGTTCTATTTTGTTTTCTTCTACCTTTTGAAAGTCGAGGTTTTCAGCTTTGTAAGTTAAGAATTGACAGAAGGATCATACTAAACCACTAGGTTTCAGTTGTTTCTAACTATTAAATCTGGAAGCAGAATTGGTACAGAGCTATGAATGTTCCACAAAAGAATGTAAAGAAATTTAGATGTTAAGAGAAAAATATAAAGAAGATAGTAGGCTTTATAGAAATAGGTACGTTGCCGCATAGAAGAAAAAGAGAGGGTGGAAGTGGATGTTCCCTATGGAAAGTAATAAGATTAGGAGAGTCTGGAAAATTGCTCACAGTATAAAAAAAGAAAAAAATGTGGTCTACTGTTAACAACAAATGTATTTTCTTGAAAGTAAGGTACAATGTAGTGCATATATTTTTGATGTGAAATTATGAAAGTTATATGACATGCATATATATTTTGGAAATTAAATGAATAAGGTACATTTATTAATGCAAACTTTTCATTACAATATTCCTATTTTTCAGGTTTCTAACAATATGCACAAGACACTTTGGCAGTGTTGTAGCTCAAACTATTCGGACTCAGAAGACAGATCAGTTTCCATTGTTCCTTATTATTATGGGAAAGCGATCATCAAATGAGGTGTTGAATGTAATACAAGGTAGAGTCTATTCTGCTTGATGCATGTTTTGTATTGAAACTTTCAACTGAATTTGTATCGATTACACTAGTAGTCAAATGTATAAATTCTCCTGTAATATAGTTTATATTCTTACATTAACAAAGTACTTGTAGATAAAATGAAAAATTGGTGAATTTATCTTATATAATTTGCAACGACTATGTGTATCTGATCAAAAGTAATATAGCATAGTAATGTATGAAAATCAGTGATAAAAAGTTCTCTGCTTCAAGCTTGTAAAGTTTACACTTCATGATGCTACTCAACAAAAAAGTGGGGGGAAAATTGGCAAATGTTATAGCTGTTTTTTAGAAATAGGTCTCAGGATTAATCTTAGTTACCTGGAGAAGTTGCTATGTTTCATTCAAAAACTTCTCTTGTTCTAGTAACTTGAGTGTGAGTAAGGAACTTCACCTCCCAAACTTATCCCCCTCTTCCAGTGGTGGGATTCAAATAATTTAACAACCGGTTCATGCATGGTCAAGTTGGCTGTTGTGGGAGGCATGGCCCATCCCCGTCCTCCAGATCCACCACACATACTGGATGAGCCTCCTGTGATAGCCAACCTGACCCTGGGCAAACCGGTTGTTAAATTACACCTTCCCCTGCTACCAAAATGGATCCTGGGCGCTGCACTGCAATGGAAAACGGGCAATGGAGCGGCCGGCACGATGGAAGGAGTAGGAGCAGAGGGAAGAAAGAGCTAAAGCGGCCTTCTCTTTCCCTCACGCCGGCCGCTCTGTTCCTCGTTTCGCCATTGCAGTGCAGCACCCAGGATCCACTTTGATAGCAGGGGTGGATAATTTAATAACCAGTTTGCCTGAACTGGTGCAAACTGGCTGAATCCCACCACTTTCCCCTTTTCTCTTTCTCTTCCTCTCTCCCATTAGAAAGAAAGCACACACAGAGAGTGGGGAATACAAACCTTTTGTAATTGACCTGTCATAAAAATAACTGTATGAGTATTCATTGCTGTATAGATATTTCATTGATATTTGTTGATTTTTAAAAGATATCAGATGTGACTGGAGGACTTCTACCATCCCTATATTGAAACTCTAAAAAAGTCCAGAAATAGTTGGAGAGAAAAAGTAGACTCATATTCAATCAGTTAGTTTGATGTTTTATGATATAATGTTCACAATTTTCTCTTGATCTCTTGATACTTACTTACAAATCACTTAAATTTTAGAATACTTTTCTAGCAACTGGAATGTTGAAACTTAGTATAATGTACTTTCATATTCTGCACTGAAATCTGGATGTTGCTATACTGATAGAGTAAAATCACTGTGAAAAGTATTGCAGAGGTTGAAACCAAGATTCATATGCAATGGGATAGAGCTGTGGAATTTCTTTATGTACAGTATTTCAAATATTGTTACAATAGCAATGCAATCAAGGAGTAATAACCCAACAAATAGTGTCAAATTAAGGGGGAAATGGGCTGTTCTTCATCATTATATATGTTAGCAATCCTTGAATCAGTGAATGCCAGAGGTAATTCTCAGGGCTATTCATTGTAAATGTTAATATTTAAATTCAATACAGAAATATCAATAGATATGTCAAAAGAACCTATGATAATATCTATGACAGTTTGAAAAAAAGGTTTAAGAATAAAAATCTCCCTCTTCCTTATTTATCCCTAGATCATGACCTGGTTATTATTGCTGATATGAAGATGAAATAGAAATTATAATTAATCTAATTTTTTCATTTAGATTCACATTTACAACTGGAAACTTTCAGAAACTTTAAAATATAAATTAAATGACACGAAATAAAATAAATTGCATTTTTTGTGACTTATAAAAAATATATATTTCTAAAATGACTTACTGAGTTTTTAAAATAACTTTAATATTATGAAGTTAAACTGTCCTTTGTTACTAGGAAACACAACAGTGGATGAGTTAATGATGAGGCTGATGGCTGCAATGGAGATCTTCAGTGCTCAGCAACAAGAAGACATAAAAGATGAGGTGAGACCTGGACATCACTACAGACAGCTATTGAATTTAGAGTAAGGGCCTTCCTAGACAATTAAAAATGCTAGATTCTATATTTGTGCTTTTATCTGTATTAGCATTAATTCAGTATTAATTGCATATAGTTTAATTAATGTTAAGAAAAATAGAATGGCTTCATTTTTAATATTTGTTTGAAGAAGAGGTTTGGAAGGTTGTTCATATAAGAGTGAAAGAAACTCACAATAACAAAGTAATTTCTTCTGTCCATCAGAATAGGAATGCTATCCATCAGATCATTCTAACAATACTGCTCTGCCTCCAAGTAAGATTTGAGACATAGGTAAAATGAAATCAATATTCACATTTACTCTTCTGCAATATCTCCATATTTATGATGTAAAATGTCAAATTTGAAGATAGTTAAATTTAAGGAACTGATCACAAATTTTATTCTGTGGAATAAAATACCTCTAACTTTCAAATCAGTTGTAAATACTGTTTTTGAATATTGCAAAAATGGGCAATGCTTGCAGGAAAGAAAGAATTTGTAAAACAGTGTTAAGAAACTTTATATTTATTGTAGAGGAACAATTTTGTGAAAATACAAACTTTGAACTTAACATATTCTTTGAATGAAAGCTTGTTTAACAGTAATTGTTTTGATGAGTATTGCTAGTTTTTGGCATTTTTTTAAATGGGAAAAATATGCTTTACCAATTAAGTATGTGTTACTAGGGTAATTGAAGGACGCAGTGGCTAAGACGCTGAGCTTGTCAATCAAAAGGTTGGCAGTTCACCTGTTCAAATCCCTAGTGCCGCGTAATGGGGTGAGCTCCCGTTACTTGTTCCAGTTTCTGTCAACCTAGCAGTTTGAAAGCATGTAAAAAATGCTAGTAGAAAAATAGGGACCACCTTTGGTGGGAAGGTAATAGCGTGTGTCTTTGGTGTTTAGTCATGCTGGCCACATGACCACGGAGACGTCTTCGGGCAGCGCTGACTCTTCAGCTTTGAAACGGAGATGAGCACCCACCTCCTAGAGTCAGGAGCGACTAGCAGATATGTGCGAGGGGAACCTTCACCTTTGCCTTACTAATTAAGCATCTACAATTAAAAGTAACTGTTTCTTACTACTTCTTACTAACAATAAGGTGAGACATAATTTATAGAAACCCATAGAAGATTGACCATTGCCTGGGTCAACAATGCACTAGATATTGGAGTTCCTGGACATCTGATGAGAAATGGATTACAGGACTCAGGACTGTTGGCTAAGCAACCAGGGCCACCAAGTGTAGGTCTACTAGAAGAAAAGTTGTTTACCCATTGCAAATATACAAAAACTGAAAACCAAAGAGTGTTTTTGAAAGGTTGAATGAACTGTTATTATAAATCAAGTCCCAATGAGTAGAGGATTTCAGAAGAGAATGCACAGTTCTGGAAAGAACAACATCTAGAATCAGAAATAGTAGAACAGAGACTAGCAGATCAGCATTGATTTATAATACGAAATAAAATATTCACAGAAGTAGAGTTGGAAGAATTGCGAAAGATCTACCTAGGGCAAAGAAACTGAAGCCTCACCAAAAGTAACTCATACTGTAGAGGCAAACCATGGGGAGTTGGTAGTAGGTGAAACTAGCTAGCATAGCTATTCATTCATTCTCATTCCTGAACAAATGACTGTTTCATCTGCCTTCTCCTCAGAAAGAACAAATCCCTCTAAGTAAAAAGCAAAAGGAATTTAAACAAAAAAATTGAGCAACTGGAACAGCACAAAAACAGCAGAATAATGTTGCCTGCATTGAAGCTTGCTAACTAATATAAATATTAAAATACTGTATATGAAATATAAACACCAGCTCACTGCAAGAAACAAATCAGCTAATATATAGCAGTTATAACTGAATATCTTGGGTGCAAAATCAATAAAAACCAAAAAAGCCAGTGTACCACCAAGGTGGAAGATCGAATTGAAAATAAGATCAGCATGCTAAGATCAGATGCAAGCAAGCTAGAACAAATGACAGAGAAGAAATTGAAGAAGACCAAAGAATACCTGATCAAGAAGTATTAGCTAGAGGAAGAGAAATCAAAGAAGCACTAGAAATATAAAGAGCAAATAACAGCAGTAGCCAAGACGTTCAACAGATAAAAAGCATAAATTGCACACTATAGGCCGAATCTCCAATTTCGGTTGAATCAGAAATGTTTCTACCAATCCTCAATGAAGAAACTGTAATGAAACAATCAACACATGACAAAGAAGAAACGGTACAATTTTGAGCATAGCTGTGGGACAACCCCCAAAAATACAACAAAAAAGCAGCTTGCATAAAGGAGATGGATACGAATAAAAAAGAAGCTAAATATAAGAATTTGGAATAAAAGCAGAAATGGTGAAGAAAAGGGTAGGGACGATCAACAATTGGTCAGCACCAGGCAAAGATAAACTGCATAATTTTTGGTTGAAACATCTGGCTGGCCTACATACACTCATTGCCAAGCAATTAAGAGCAAACTATAAGGAGGCAAATTTGAAGGTTGATTAACATCTGGCAGAACTTACCTGGTATAAGGAAAGATTTGACAAAAGAGGCAGCCCCAGGCAACTACAGACCAATTACCTTTCAAATTACTAACTGAGGTTGTAGCTGATGCAGTCCAACTGCATCTAGTTGAAAACACTCTTTCAACCTGGGCAGAAAAGAAAGTGTCCTAACAGCAAAGAAGCTCTTAATTGACAAAATGATTTTATAAAATTGCAGAAGAAGGAAGACCCTCTTGAATGTAGCTTGGCCTGAAAACCATCATGAATTGGTTGGCTCAGACTGATTACAAAGAAGCATTTGATTCCCTGCCATATGATTGGATAATAAAAGTGCCTGAAAATAACAGAAGTTAGAACACACATCAGGAGTTTTGTGCAAAGATCAATGATACAATGGAAGATGTAAATTGCTGGTCAATGTGATAGACTGGGAAAGCTTAATATCAAGAGAGGGATCTTTCAAGGATACTCACTATCAGCACTGTTGCAATAATTCAATGCAACTGTCAACAGTTCATGGCTATCAAACATCAAAAACATCTGCCAGGCTATCCCACCTCCTTTATATCTGAAGCTATATGGAAACACCATCTCAAATAGAATCACTGCTCAGCACTGTCCATATATGAACTTTGGATTAGACAAAGGTTCTAACTTGCCATCAACAGAGGAAAAATAGTGAAAATTGAAGGAATCAAGAGGCCCTATGGAAATAACATCAAGAGTCTGAATGAAGAAGATCATTATAAGTATCTGGGCATTCTTCAAGCTGACAACATCAAGCAAACTGAAATCAAGAAGAATGTTAGAATTGAATATACCATGAGAGTGAAGATCTAAAAACTCAAACTCAGTGAAGGAAATAACATCAATGCAAATTAACACCTGGCCAATTCCAGTTACTAGATACACAGCTGGAATAATGGACTGGACTCAAGCACTCCACTAAAAGCCCTGGATAGGAAGACCAGAAAAATAATGACAATGATGACCCTTCATCCTCACAGTGACATTGACAGATTCCACTTACCAAGGAAAATAGGTGGCTCTGGAATTCTGAAAGTACCTGGGATGGCTGAAGAAGAAAAAAGGCCACTGGAAGAATATCTGAAGGACAGTGAAGAAATTAGTATACCATGAAAGCTTATTGAATACTGGAGAGACTAAACTTGCATTTAAGAAAGACCAAATGAAGACTATCAAAGACGCATAGCAAGGCAAAGTATTACATGGCCAATACACACACACAAACTAGCAGGCAAAGCAGATAACAAGAAGACCTGGCAATGGCTAAGAGCAGGAAAGTTAAAGAAAGAGACAGAGGGGCTAATTCTGGCTGTACCAGATCAAGAACAAATTCATATAAAGCCAGAATTGAGGAAACAGCAACAGGCGGCAGGTGCCACCTCTGTAAAAAAAACCAAAGAAACTGGTGAGCAGCTGCAAGAAAATTGCACAGACTGACTACAAACAACAGCATGACAAAGTAGCAACAATGGTGTATTGGATGATCTGCAAGAAATACCATTTGCCTGCAGGCAAGAACTTATGGGACCATAAAATAGAGGCCATAATAGAAATTGAAGAAGCTAAAGTATTCTGGAACTTCAGAATTCAAACAGACAGGCAGCTGCCACATGACACGCCAGATCTAACAATTGTCGATAAGAAAGTCTAGATAGTGGACATGACACTGGAAATAGCAGAAGAGAAGAGAAAGAACTGGAGAAGATCACAAAATACAAAGACCTGCAAATAGAAATAGAATGATAGAATAGAATGACTGTGGCAGAAGCAAGCAAAAATAGTACCAATAGTAATAGGCGTCTTGGGTGAAATCCCGAAACAAATGGAGCACCGCTTGAACACCATCACAATTGATAAAATCACCAATCAGTTGCAAAAGCAGTTTTATTCAGAAATGACAATATCTTTAACACCATTAAATTTTTATATCTGACTGTCCCAGGTCCTTGGGAAGGACTCAATAGGTGGATAAAAATACTGAATCCACTAAACATCTGTGTGATCAACCATAATAATAAATAACTACTATGGAGATTTATTTCATGCAGACTAAGATGAGCAAATAAAGTGATAAAAGTTCTCCAGAAATGCCAGTGTTTCAATTATACAAATATAGTCACAAGCCACATACACAAAAGTGAAGTGGTTATCTGTTACTTTATTAATTGAGAGTGACATTTACAAGTAATGAAGTACTTAGTTAGGATTTTGCAATAATAGGTGTGTTCCTATTTAAGATTATTGTTATCCTAGATGTACAGTAGAAACATTGATTGACAGTAATGCACTAAGTATCTTACTCATCCATCTAAATCTTATGCCTCACAAGTACAAGATTTTATTTCATTGTATTATCATTGGAATATATGTCATCTATTTATATAATAATGCTGTCTGTTTTCAATCTGACAGAATGAACATCAATTTTATTTTCCATTCTTAGCAAATTTAGCTATGAGTGTTAAACATATGATAATTGAATATTTTTATTACCTTTTTTCAACAAGTTACAAACATGTACAGTCAAATACAGAAACATATAATACATACTTACATAAAATAGATAAAGTTAAATGTTAGGTTTATACAATTAGTCTTATAAAGCATCATCAAATCTTTCTAACCCAATCCACAAACTTGTGTGGGGGGGGGAAATAAAAAAATGCTTTTATGTTATACAGGTAGTTCTCAACAACAGTTTAGCAACCGTTCAAAGTTACAATGGCACCGAAAAATGTGACTTATAACCGTTTTTCATAGTTACGATCTTTGCAGCATCCCCGTGGTCATGTGATCAACATTCAGATTTCTTGGCAACTGGTTCATATTTATTACCTTTCTCAAGGTCATGTGATCACCTTTTGTGACCTTCTGGAAAAGCAAAGTCAATGGAGAAGCCAGATTCACTTAACAACCAGGTTACTAACATATAGAATAGAATAGAATAGAATAGAATTTTATTGGCCAAGTGTGATTGGACACACAAGGAATTTGTCTTGGTGCATATGCTCTCAGTGTACATAAAAGAAAAGATACCTTCATCAAGGTACAACATTTACAACACAATTGATGATAAATATATCAATATAAATCATAAGGATTGCCAGCAACAAGTTATAGTCATACAGTCATAAGTGGAAAGAGATTGGTGATGGGAACTATGAAACGATTAATAGTAGTGCAGATTCAGTAAATAGTCTGACAGTGTTGAGGGAATTATTTGTTTAGCAGAGTGATGGCCTTCGGGAAAAAACGGTTCTTGTGTCTAGTTGTTCTGGTGTGCAGTGCTCTATAGCGTCGTTTTGAGGATAGGAGTTGAAACAGTTTATGTCCAGGATGTGAGGGATCTGCAAATATTTTCACGGCCCTCTTCTTGATTCGTGCAGTATACAGGTCCTCAATGGAAGGCAAGTTGGTAGCAATTATTTTTTCTACCAACTGCAGTGATTCCCTTAACAACTGTGGCAAGAAAAGTAATAAAATGAGGCAAAACTCACTTAACAATGTCTTGTTTAGCAACATAGATTTTGGGCTAAATCATGGTCATAATAATAATAATAACAGTAACAGAGTTGGAAGGGACCTTGGAGGTCATCTAGTCCAACTCCCTGCTCACGCAGGAGACCTATACGAGGGATTCGAACCACCGAACTGCTGACCTGTCTGATCGACAAGCTCAGCGTCTTAGCCACTGAACCACCTAGCCAGACTTCAAGTCGAGGACTACTTGTATTATTGTTCTTTATTTCTGTATAACTTACTGAATGGGATGATTGCATATCTTTTTATGGCATTATTTTTGCATAGTACATAATTCAGCCTTGAATTACGACATCCAGGTGCTTTTTGTAACCACTCTTAACCTGAACATGAAGTTCCAACCAGCCAGCTAATCTGCCAAGTAATTGGCAAGCTATGAGCCCTTTCATTTATACTGGAAATGCAAAAAGAGGTACTTGACAGTTAACAAAAAACATACTGTCTCTCACTGAATTCCATATCTAAGATTTTTGATGAATGCATTAGGGTTTTTTATCTCTAAATGTCATTAAGAGAGCTATAATTCTCTAGGTAAAATAGCATGACAAATATAGTACCTAACAGCCCAATCTGTGCTCTGTATACTTAAGAAGAGGCGTTGGCATGTGAAACAATTTTTTAGTAGCGTACTAGTTCACATGTAACACTTTTTGTAAATCTTGTTCCTGACATTTACTGTTTAAATAGCATTTTTTTCTAGTGCAGGTCTTAATGCATTTACATGAACTTTCTTTCAAAATGTGACAATAGCAAGCAGGATACAGATTCCGGTTTCTGTTACTGTTTTCTTAATAACTACAGTAAGTCATCATAAACCACAAGATAAACAGAAAATTCTTCTAAGATTTTTAGCATGTTTTTTAAGGCAACACGGAGCTTTTAGAGGAACAAAAGATATTTGGGATGTATAAGACACACACACACACACACACACACACACGGACACAAACTTTAAATCTTGGTATTCTGCTTTTGAAGACTTTTAAAACTCTTCAAACATAATAAGCCGTTGGCAAGTTATCAGCATAACATTTAATATTTAATATAATATCATCTAACAATAGTGATTAGACTATAGGACTATATTTTCTTTCCTCTGTAATCATTATCTCTGAATGAAACAAACATTTTTGTTTTTCTTTCTTTCCTCCTTCCTTCCTTCCTTCCTTCCTTCCTTCCTTCCTTCCTTCCTTCCTTCCTTCCTTCCTTCCTTTCTTTCTTTCTTTTTTCTTTCTTTTTTTTTTTGCTAATGGCATAATTGGATTATGCCATAAAGATTACCATAAAATGTTAGCTGTGGAATATGTATCTAGTTAAAAACTTACATTTACCACAAGACTAAATGATGAGATTAATCCCTATCATTTTCCTAACCTTTATCCCCCAGATGCTCTCAGCCACTTTACCAAGGGGGAGAGGCATATTTCAGCACAGTTTTTTCATTTCTAAAGATGCCTCTAAGGTCTATAAAAAACTTAAAAATATTTCTGAAAAGGTTTATTTTTAATTTATTTTAAAATATTATAAGCTACCCCTCTTACAAATCGTGACTCTGGGAAGCATATCAACATAATCAAAGTAAATGAAAACCCCAAAAGAAAAAGAAAAATAGTATCCATACAAAACTAAGAAGAAAATCTGTACAAAATTAACACAAACAACCAAACAACACCCCCCCCCGTGAGTGTGTGTGTGTGTGTGTGTGTGTGTGTGTAATTGAGCCCAAAATTTCCATTGCTAAATAAGACAATTGTGTAAGTAAATTTTGCCTGACTTTATGACCTTCTTCCTGCAGTTGTTAAGTGAATCACTGCAGTTGTTAAGCTAATAACATTGTTAAATAAATCTGGCTTGCCACATTGACTTTGCTTGTCAAAAGGTCATAAAAGGGCCCCAGGACACTGCAACTATCATAAATACATGCCAGTTGCCAAGCATCTTAGTTTTGATCGTGTGAGGGATGCTGATGCTGTAATTTTTCAAAGTAAAAACTAAACAGTATTCCATTACTGATTTAATTCCAATACTGATAGACAACTTGTACTGTTTTGGAATAGATAATAATGTATATTACAACTATGGATTGATTAAAGATATCATATTTACTAGTGACATCTTCCTAGTGAAATAAATTGTGACACCTTTTTATATGGGAATACATTAATTAGCTGTATGTGGTAATATCAGGAATTAAAAGGCAATGAACGAGTATAGGTTGGCTACAAAGATGAGCGACTGCTAAACAAGAAATACATAGAAGCAGTTAGGTCATATAGAGAATGAATGAGAATCAAATTACAGAACAAATATATTAAATAAGAGCATATGAGACAAGAAGAGAAAGACCAAGAAAAATATACTTACATACATGTAGTAAGTGGAATTCTCAAAATGAGAAAAGTGACAGATTTAAAAAACAAAATACAATAAAGTGATATATTAACATGGTGGAAGCATGAACAGTTTGCCAGGGTAGAAAGATATAGTGATGTATGATTGTTGGTGAACCTTGCTTATTTGTATTTTTACTTATTTGTATTTTCCCTATTCTTATATCTTTAATATTTTTGTCAGTATTTCTTCCCTTCTGTACTCTGCATAGAAAGGAAATAGAGTGAAGAGATTTACATATAACAAAGCAAATAATAAAGAAAGTTGAATCTTGCTTTAAGCTATTCTCAACTGGAATTCTATATTTTTCACAAAAATAATATTGCATTCATTGAGTCTTACTGCTTAAAACTACAGGTTTGTATCTAATGTGTTTGATTCAGAAGTGTTGCTTGGCTTTGTCTCAAATGAGAGAATCAAGTTTTAAATTGGCCCAGTTAGACCATTGAGTTTAACCATTGCTCAGAACAGGAATCTGAATTAAAGAATCCCCAAGAGATGGTTGTCTAACTTCTGCTTCAACAGTAATGGTGAGCACACCAACCCAACTATTTGGGTAATTGTTTCACTGTTGAACTGTTTTTGTGATGAGAATGTTAAATTCAGATTCATTCAGAATCTGCCTTCCTGTAATTTAAATCCTTCATTCTGCGTCCCATACTCTGTGACAATAGAGAACAGGTCTTGACCTTTTTCTGTGTGACATCCTTTCAGGTATTTAAAGAATGCTGTCATACCCTCCTTCATCTTCTTTTTTCAAAGCTAAATGTCCACAGCTTCTTTGATCTTCATAGGACATTGTTTTTAGTCCTCTAATCTTCTGTATTGTCTTTCTCTAAACTGGTTACTTCTAAGCAGTGGTTACCAGAACTGGACACAAACTCTGTAATGCTGCGTAAGTGGATTAAATACTTGCTGTGATTTGAAAATGATGTTTGTATTGATGCAGCTTATTGCTTTTGTGGCTTCTGTAGCAGGGGTGAAATCCAGCAGGTTCTGACAGGTTCTAGAGAACCGGTAGCGGAAATTTTGAGTAGTTTGGACAACCGACAAATACCACCTCTGGCTGGCCCCAGAGTGAGGTGGGAATGGAGAGTTTGCAATATCCTTCCACTAGGAGTGGGGAGGAAATGGAGATTTTGAAGTATCCTTCCCCTGCCATGCCCACCAAGCCACGCCCGCCACACCACGCCCACAGAACTAGTAGTAAAAAAAATTGGATTTCACCACTGTTTTGTAGCCATGTCACATTGCTGATTAATATTCATTTTTAGTCAATTACTATTCCAAGCAACTTTAGATGCAAACTGTTATCAAGTCAAGTATTCCCTATCTAATACCTGAATTTTCTAGCTTCCTAAATAAAGAACTTTGCACCTGTCTGACAGCCACTTTTTGAATATAGTTTTTGAATTTGAAATCGACTAAATTATTATGGCATTTTGTCTATAGCTTTTCCAAAATATAAGAACTTTTTTTTTAGAAAAAGAGGTAAGATTAGTGTTAAAGACAACATAAAAGTTTGGCCAGTGTATCAATAAATTCCTTCAGCACCCTTGAGTCAAGTTATCTAGTCCCTTATATTCAGATTCACTTCAAAAAATAGATCATCCATTGCTTTGTCTCTATCAGTCATACACTTAGTCCTACCCTTCATCCTCTTCTTCATAGTTTCCAAAAACATCTTTTTGTTGTTGTTTTGTCACTTTCATTGAGCGGCTGATTTTTCTTTTATTGTCTTAAAGAAATCAAAAGAAGATCTTTCCGTGTTTCATTCCTTATAAATTTTAACTTGCTCTAAGTTTCCTGATTCCTTCTCTACAATTCCATCCTATCTCTTTCTTTTCATATCCTCACTAAATTATTTGTGCAGCTTCTTTTCTGCTATTCCTTTTTTTTTCTTCATCAGAACTGTAGTGTGTGTGTCCGTGTGTGTGTGTATCTGTGTGTGTGCAATTCCCATACATCTTGAGCTCTTTTTCTCTATAGATTACCTTCCCGTGGAATGAGACTTGTCATTGCTCTCAGTTTGTTATAAATTTGTTTATTTGTAATCCACGACATACATTTAACTGTCCCATCATTTATTTTAAAAGAGTTATAACAAAATCTTTGACAATGTTGTAGAGGTAGTGGAAATGTTAAAGGAATTGTTACTATAATGCTAGAAATCTATTCCATTAGAAGAATAAGTCTGTGAACATGTGGATCCAGATGACTAAAATTCAGAATAGTTAAACGTTACCTGTCTGTCATAACAAATGGTCTTATAATCTTTTAAGTTTTCAAAAGACTGTTATTTTCACTTCAGAAGATTGGTATAGCCCCCTGTCCATGGAAACTTTCTGTCATAAATCACTGGTAGGGACTTTTTTTTTCAGTTCAGTTACCATATTTTCCCAGAATTTTTTACAATGGTAGCCATCATTTAGGCAGAATGGTTGTGGACTTCATTAGTCTAATACTTTGTACTTTGACAATGTTTTCCTGAGGAGCTGGGTACTTGAGAGGATATTAGCTAGAGGCAATGACTGTTTATATCCTTAGAGAAGCCAATTTTAATGTTCTCTTCTCTTAAATTGATAGTCACTGGGTAAAATCTAGCAGAGAGTGCCAAGAGAAATGGCAGTCATGTATTATGCCTTTTGTGATTGAGGAGTATACAGTGTTAAAAATACATTTCCACAACCTCATTGTTTACATTTGGCTTTTAATGAGACTGTTGATTGATGACTGTAACATCACATGATGGGCAAGAACAAAGCATGAATTTGTCAAATACAAAACTAATGAGAAGAGATTCTTGATTAAATAATAGTATAACAATTCAACACACCTGTTTTGAGCCTCCCTTTGCATTTTTTTTCTTCCTTGCCTGAGGAGGAGACTTTTCAATGGATTACAGTAACACTTTTTGACAAGCTTATACAGGGTGGAGTTCCTATGTACTGCCAGGATCCATTTGGCGATACCTAGATAATGCATTCTTTTTATTTTTGCTGTCAAAATTTATTACTGTAAAAGCATTGACTTTTACACAGCTGGCTTGACTTGTTCTCATTTTTAAGTTAATTAACAGAAGGTCTAACATAGTGTTTATTTTTCTTGTTATGCAACATTTGACCATTATGGCTTTAGGATAAGTTTCATGAAAAATATCCTGCATTCCTTGGGGCGGGGGGGGGGGGACTCTGTTTGCAAGACCTTGCTGAAAATTTCTATTCACTTTAACTCCCTTCAGTTAATAGTTCATTCCTTTGGCTGAAAATCTAGGTAGTCATTGATCATTAAGCTTTAATTTGGGATGTTCAGGTTTATTCACTGGGGAAAATACTCATCCATATTTGTACATATATGAATTAAATCCAGATTATGTTTCAGTTTTTGATCTCAAACCAAACAACCATCATAAAGCAGCTTAAAGTCCAGTTTATCTGCTCATCTACAATTCTAGCTCTAGGGAGAGGTTCTCATTTAGAAAATTAAAAATGTCAATTTGAATCACTTGTGAAATACCAGTGTATGACTGACTGTTTTTATAGAATTCACTTTGCTTAGGCATAATGTTCAAAGGATAACATTGAGGCAGTCTATGCACTCTCTCCTTTCAGCATAAATAGTGACATTTATGAAAATTGTCATATAATTCTCGCGCAGGTCTGCATGTTAAAATCTAATATATTTAGTAATTCAAAGGCATACACTATTTATTATCTGGTGAGCCAATTAACAGAATATATATAGAATTTAATAACTGAAACTGGTTATATTGAAAATACAGTTGCCACTTCTGTCCATCTATATGTGTCTATATAATTGTGGTCAAAGCTTTATCACAAATCATTTCAACGAATTTTGCCATTTTTGTGATATTAGTGTGATTTCTGCATCATTCAATCTCCACAACAGGAACAAAAAATATTTAAGAATTATTAATACTGTTTTCTATCAATATTATTGTATATTATTGGTTTAACAATGTAGGATATTATTAATCAGTTCCCTTAAGTGTTTCAGGTTGTACGGGAATTATAGTTGAAATATTGGGATTACTAGAATAGAATAGAATAGAATTTTTATTGGCCAAGTGTGATTGGACACACAAGGAATTTGTCTTGGTGCATATGCTCTCAGTGTACATAAAAGAAAAGATACCTTCATCAAGGTACAACATTTACAATACAATTGATGGTCAATATATCAATATAAATCGTAAGGATTGCCAGCAACAAAGTTACAGTCATACAGTCATAAGTGGAAAGAGATTGGTGATGGGAACGATGAGAAGATTAATAGTGGTGCAGATTTAGTAAATAGTTTGACAGTGTTGAGGGAATTAATTGTTTAGCAGAGTGATGGCCTTCGGGGAAAAAACTGTTCTTGTGTCTAGTTGTTCTGGTGTGCAGTGCTCTATAGCGTCGTTTTGAGGGTAGGAGTTGAAACAGTTTATGTACTGGATGTGAGGGATCTGTAAATATTTTCACGGCCCTCTTCTTGATTCGTGCAGTATACAGGTCCTCAATGGAAGGCAGGTTGGTAGCAATTATTTTTTCTGCAGTTCTAATTATCCTCTGAAGTCTGTGTCTTTCTTGTTGGGTTGCAGAACTGAACCAGACAGTTATAGAGGTGCAAATGACAGACTCAATAATTCCTCTGTAGAACTGAATCAGCAGCTCCTTGGGAAGTTTGAGCTTACTGAGTTGGCGCAGAAAGAACATTCTTTGTTGTCCTTTTTTGATGATGTTTTTGATGTTAGCTGTCCATTTTAGATCTTGCGATATGATAGAACCTAGAAATTTAAAGGTTTCTACTGTTGATACTGTGTTGTCTAGTATTGTGAGAGGTGGAAGTATGGAAGTATAAAAGGGTTTCTCCTAAAGTCTACCACCATTTCTACGGTTTTGAGCGTGTTCAGTTCCAGATTGTTTTGGTTGCACCACAAGGCTAGTCGTTCGATATAACCTAGTTCAAGATTGAATCTCCAATACTTACACACACACACACCGTTTAATTCAATAGATAAATAAAATCTCTAATATGAAAGTGATTAAACTTCTGTGCTCACACACACACACAACCTGGAAGAATTTTTTTTTAATTCTATGCTGTTGCTATATACCTATTTTATTTAGAGAAACATATGCTAATAAAAAATTTATACAACTATATCTTATCCATATCAAGTAATAGGTATCCTCGTTGTCTCCTGAATTTGCCAGAATTTACCAAAAGATATTTCAGATATTTCAGTAAAAGTTATTCATTTTCATGCTTTATATTTCGCCTTTGAAAATATACATAATACAAAGAATATATAAAATACAAATAAATACTATATGTAAATATATATATTTGTGTGTGTGTGTGTGTGTATGTATAATGTGTGTGTGTGTGTGTGTGTGTGTGTGTCTGTGTGTTTCCTATTTAGAGTACACTACAGAATAAAAATATACAAAAAAAGTATCCTGCAGTATTCTGGTTACAGTTAACATTAACAAATACTGGTACAAAGTTCAAAATTAATCATAGCATCAAGAAATAGCAATAGCACTTAGACTTATATATTGCTTCAGAGTGTTTTGTAGCCCTCTCTAAGTGGTTTACAGAGTCAGTATATTGCCCCCAACAACAATCTGGGTTCTCATTTTACCGACCTTGGAAGGATGAAAGGATGAGTCAACCTTGAGCCACTCAGAATTGAACTCCTAGAGTGAGCAGTAAGTTACTCTGGAGTAACGCATTCTAACCACTGTGCCACCACAGCTGAAAGGGACTTATAAATTATATTGACATATCTCACAAAAAATATTTCATGTTAATCAGCAGAGAGAAGGCAACCATTTAGGAACAAAATAGGCTATGAAAATTTTAAAAAATTAATTCTGAAACATTTTCAAATTAAATTCTGGAATAATCAAATATAAAAATCGAACACTATGCATTTTATTCATGCAGCTTTTACTAGATTCTTCAATAAGCTCATACACTTTATATATTTAGAAAGTGTACAAGATTGTTATCTTAGAGCAGTGTTGGCAAACCTTTTAGGCACCGAGTACCAAAACAGGAGCGCGAGCACACGCGGAGCACCAGAAACTGGAAGAGCAGCTCCCCAGTGCTCACACATGGCAACGCCGGAATCAGGAAGAGCAGTTCCCCGGCACCACATGTGCACGCCAGGAAGCTGAGCTTTTGGTTTCCAGTTTGTGCATGTGGAGCTCACCAGGTTTTCCAGTTTCTGGCGTGCATGGTGTGTGAAGAACATCTGGTTGGCGTGCCACTTCCGGCATGCGTACCATAGGTTCGCCATCACGGTCTTAGAGGATCAAATCAATATTTTCTATGATGGTATTTTGTTTAGACAAACTGGGTGTCTTTTTAAGGTACTCATTATTAACATCAGGCCCTATGTTTAACTTCAGGTGTGGCTCAGTAGAAACATCCTTATCCTTTGGGAAACGCAAAATAAATAGATTTCAAAATGTGCTTTGCCTTATGGCAGAAATGGGTAATATGTAGCTCTCCAAATATTGCTGAACTACAGCGCCCATCAGCCCTAGTTAAAATAACAATGGTGATGAATAATGGAGGTTGCTGTCCAACAACATTTAATAAGTCATACATTGTCCTCCCCTACTTTATGGAATGTGTAACCTGGTTAATGTCAACATATGGACAATATAATTGTTTTAATATTTGCAGTATTTAATTGGTTTAGAAATCATTAAAAATATGCCCAGTTTGTTTTAAAATTGAACCTACAGAAAGGCAATTATATACATATGATACCAACACCTTATTCCTGAAACTCAGCTTGCTTTTTCTTTTCCACTAGAACAATCTTTCTCAACCCAAAAAGTAAAACCAAAAATAGAATTTCTATATAGAATTAAATTAATTGAAATTCAAATACTGTTGGGTTATCACAACCTGTTCTATGGATTTATGCCATTATATATAGAATCTATATTATTCTTTCAGAATAGCTAAATAACTGTTCTAAAGAGAAAATTTCTCCCCAATGAAAAAACAGAGCTTTAATAGTTTATATTAAAATGCTGGTTTAAATCTATAAAGCCTTTTATGAATTGGTACTTGTTATCATCAGAACTACACCTCCCTATTAGAGTCAGTCTGAATTCTTTGATCATTCCAGGAGAACCAGCTGGTTGTGTCCTCCATTTTGGAAGGTCCAGGGCCAAAGCGTGGAAGCATTGATTCTTAGTAATGGAGCTTGGCTCTCTCAAATGATCCCCCATTGGAGACTTGTCTACCTCCACATTGTCTGCCTCCTAGAAGAAGGCTTTAGATAGTTTTTCTGTAGGGTTTTTTGAGTCTGCTGCCATGAACTGAGATGCAGTTTTATTTTATGTTTATGTTTTATGGTAACACACACACAAATATACTATATATATAAACTTTTTCCCATCCACTTTATCTCAAAAACTGTAAAATTCTTCTAAAATTTGTTTTACGTACAAATTTGTATCTTTCATACAAAAATATATTCTCCATTTCTGGGCAACGAGACTTTCTTTTTCTTAAAGAAATCATTTTCCCCCCTTCAGTAGTGTTTATGAGAGTACATATTATGCTTGGATAGCATCTTTTCTGACCTGGAAAATACAGGTAGTCCTCAACTTACAACAGTTCATTCAAAGTTACAGTGGGACTGAAAAAAGTGACTTATGACCATTTTTCACAGTTACAACTTTTGCAGCATCCCTATGATCATGTGATCAAAATTCAGATGCTTGTCAAACTGGTTCATACTTATGACCATTGCAGCATCTTGCGATCATGTGATCACCTTTTGCAACCTACTGGTAAGCAAAGTCAATAGGGAAGCCAGATTCACATAACAACAGGTTACTAACTTATCAATTGCAGTGATTCACTTAACAACTGTGGCAAGAAAAGTCGTGAAAAGGGACAAAATTCATGCAACATTCTCACTTAACAACATAAATTTTGGGCTCAGTTGTGGTCATATGTTAAGGACTGTATATTCTCTGCTTGACTTTTATTGTTACAGTTTTTAATAATCCTGAAATGTCGATTTGACCCTGTTTCTCATTTATCATCCTTCTTAGTTATCTTTTCAGTTTTGAAAATTTTTCTCTTTTGAAATCAAATATTACTGCATTACATCTTTCCGTTTTTACCCAAATTAAGGTCATTAGCATTGTGCTCAGTATTTTCAGCCCCTAAAAAATAACTCAAACAAAAAGCAAGGAGACAAATCTATTCCACAAACCAAGAGACGGTGTAATTTGAAATCACATTATGAAAGGAAGGCCAAAAGTTTGCTATGATGAAAGTGTTCAGATGGTGATAAAATGCATGAAGTAGCCAAACAGTTTATTCTCAATTGGGAGTTCCAAAACCCTGGTAGGACCACAGCAAATAACTCTTCCCATATGCAGGTCACTACATCTCAGATGCCTATGGCTTGCTTGAAAAGATAACCAACATAAAAAGGCAATTTTTGAAGAATTTGGGTTTTACTTCACGACTTGTCCCTTAACAAGAGAGGCTGTTGCTATGTATGCTCTGATTATACCAATATTTTTAAGCTCTACTGAAAATATACATTTTTTTAAAAAAATGACTCAATTACACAGCAAAAGTGATGAAAATCGTGATGGATTAATACTACTTACATGGCATCTGAAGATGATAAAAAGGAAAAAAGCAAAGGGCTACTGCATAACTTTACTGGAGATGGCTTTACTCTGTTACTGTAAAGACTCAGTGGAAGAGATATGTCCTTTACTAAAGCTCCAAGGGACTAAGGGACTTTGGAAGGAAAGCTTGTTCTTGTGGTATGCAAATATTTATTTTTGCATGTACAAAAGAGTATCACCATTTTGTCTGTAATCTTGTTGTATATTGATGAAGTCTTGCACTGTAAATTGCTTGCGCTGCTGTGCAACGCTAACCTTAATTAAAACATACCATTAAAAAAACCACTATACAAATATTTTAGATAGTTAAATCTGACTTGGATAAATAATGTTCCATTATCTAACAATGAACTTGATGAGAAAGTACGTCTGAGTAAGAAACTGTTAACTTAAAATTGAGTTCAGTGGTGTCATTTCACATCTTTGTGCTTTAACAAAGCAGTCATGCATAATATATTTTTACATTCCTGACGTCCCCTTTGTATCTGTTTTACTAAAGAATAATGCCAAAAATGGAAGAATTAAATCTAGAGGAACTTCTGAAATGTTGAATTGTTGGCCTGAAAAAGAAAATTATCTGCCAATATTATCTACAGGTGGATAAATTTAGAGCCCCAATGCCTTTAAATTTATTCCCCCTCACCTCAAAGTTTTTACTGCTAGCTTAGTTCAATTATTTATTTATTTTTCCTCATTGAATTCAAAGTTCTGGATGCATAATGAAAACAAGATATTTTTGTTTTAAAGCTGAACAGAGATCTGTCTTAATTTCCCCGAGTTTCCAATTTCATATTACTGATTGTCAGTGGGTGTTAGAATGTGAGTAATAAAATATTTCCAGTGAGAATAAAAATAAAATCATCTTTAAAAAAATCAATGGGCATAGCAACAAAAATTCAGTACAAAGCCAAACCATGTGCAGTTATTAACAGGAATAATAATTGTTAAATACTGCATGAAATCCAAATGTTTTCAAAGGAAAAACAATTCTTTTGTCTCGTTCCTTCAAACCAATAAATAGATAATGAAGCAGATCTTGGCTGACTGAATTGGAAGTTCTGTTTTAATGGTGATTGAGTTTGATTGCCTTATCCTAACTTAGGCCAATGACTATGGTAAAGACCTCTTGAATTGTCAATCTCTCCATCTGGAATACTATCCCTAAAATGGCTTATTTGGTACTTACTGTACAGTATTTATGTTCCAGAGTTAACAACAAAAGTATTTTCGCTTACACATATTATTGTCTTTCTTTTTATTGATTGATTTTATTGTTTTTGTTGTGCATGTGCACAACAAAAAATTTTAATTTTGTATGATCACACTAGACAACTTTTCTTAAAGCTCAGTCTTAAAGCACAGGCAGCCACTCTTTTTTGGACAGAGTTGCAGAAGGCATAGCTACCAGTACACTGACCTTCCAAGTATCACAACATTTATCTCCAGTGTCTCATGTAACAGTATTTTTAAACAGGGTATTGGAGTGGGTATATGATTCTTAGGATGGACCAACCTTTGTCCTCTCTGATGCTTTTCTCAGACCATACATTAAGATCGGTGTGCATTCCAGATAGCTCCACCTTATGCAGCTGCACCTAGTGCATTCCAGATAGCTGCGTTTTATGGTTAAAGAAGACATTACTGTATTTGTTTACTAGATTTGCACTATATGCTTTTTATCTCACTCTGCTAAGTGATTCTGGGAGCCAGGGTATGCTATGGTATTATAGAATAGAATAGAATAGAATTTTTTATTGGCCAAGTGTGATTGGACACACAAGGAATTTGTCTTGGTGCATATGCTCTCAGTGTACATAAAAGAAAAGATACCTTCATCAAGGTACAACATTTACAACACAATTGATGATCAATATATCAATATAAATCATAAGGATTGCCAGCAACAAGTTATAGTCATACAGTCATAAGTGGAAAGAGATTGGTGATGGGAACTATGAAACGATTAATAGTAGTGCAGATTCAGTAAATAGTCTGACAGTGTTGAGGGAATTATTTGTTTAGCAGAGTGATGGCCTTCGGGGAAAAACTGTTCTTGTGTCTAGTTGTTCTGGTGTGCAGTGCTCTATAGCGTCGTTTTGAGGGTAGGAGTTGAAACAGTTTATGTCCAGGATGCGAGGGATCTGCAAATATTTTCACGGCCCTCTTCTTGATTCGTGCAGTATACAGGTCCTCAATGGAAGGCAAGTTGGTAGCAATTATTTTTTCTGCAGTTCTAATTATCCTCTGAAGTCTGTGTTTTTCTTGTTGGGTTGCAGAACCGAACCAGACAGTTATAGAGGTGCAAATGACAGACTCAATAATTCCTCTGTAGAACTGGATCAGCAGCTCCTTGGGCAGTTTGAGCTTACTGAGTTGGCGCAGAAAGAACATTCTTTGTTGTCCTTTTTTAATGATGTTTTTGATGTTAGCTGTCCATTTGAGATCTTGCGATATGATAGAACCTAGAAATTTGAAGGTTTCTACTGTTGATACTGTGTTGTCAAGTATTGTGAGAGGTGGAAGTATGGAAGGGTTTTTCCTAAAGTCTACCACCATTTCTACGGTTTTGAGTGTGTTCAGTTCCAGATTGTTTTGGTTGCACCACCACAATTATTACAGCAGAGCAGTGTGTTTACCTGGAAAGAAAATACAGGTAGTCCTCAATTTACAACAGTTCATTTAATGACTGTTCAAAGTTATCATGGCACTGAAAACAAATGACTTATAACCATTTTTCACACTTACGACCATTGATCACCTTTTGCCACCTTCTGACAAGTAAAGTCAATGAGGAATCCATATTTATTAACAACGATGTTACTAACTTAATACATACAATGATTCACTTAACCGTGGCAAGAAAAGTTGTAAAATGGGGCAAGCTTACTTGACAAATGTTTCACTTAGCAACATAAATTTTGAGTTCAACTGTGGTTGTAACTCGAGGACTACCTATAGCTGCAATGGCAGAAAGTAGAACAAATTATCAACAGACAAAGGAGGCTGGGAGGAAGCAGCATTGTTGGCCATTTTTCTTGTTGAGATAATTGATTCTCTTTATTGGAGGTATTTAAGTAACGGCTGACAGCCTGTCAGGGATATTCTAGTTGATTACAGTATGGCTATAGTTAATTTAGTAGGAGTTAGTTGGGAACTTCTAGATTCCAACTTTGGTGATAACCAATTTTGTTTACATCAAAAAAGTGTACTAGTTAATACCGAGCTAAAAGACTGTAACCCATTGTAGTTGTGTCAAAATCAAGGCAGAGAAATTCCTTAATGTGAAATAATTTAATATGTCCTTTTAAAAACTGCATCAAAAATCCAGAAAAATAGTTTCTTACACTTCACTGCCTATCGAGTTCCTTTCTTTCAACCTGTGTTCCCCAAATGTTAGTATATTATAAACAAAGGACAGGTATTCCAAAACAGCTATTTGTACTTGGGGGAATATTGATTTTGAAACACCAAGCTGGTTTTTTATCTTCCTGTCTTTTTTCTATCCCAGGATGAACGCGAGGCCCGAGAAAATGTGAAGAGAGAACAGGATGAAGCTTACCGAATCTCTCTGGAAGCTGACAGAGCAAAAGTACGTATCAGTCATTACAAAGCATGCAATTTTTAAGACTAATTTTAAGAAATAGATTTCTTAATTATTAATCCAAATCAAATCATGTTTTGTCACAAGTGTTAATATTTGTATCCCAGGGTCTGGTCCCTTTCCTACCCCTTTTCAGAGAACCATGGATGCCCTCCTATACTTGTGATGAGGAGAGAAAGTCTCCAGAACATTAACATTCCGAGAAACGCGGCTTTCCTATTGGAGAACTCTCATAATATTGTGTCATTTCTACTGGACAGAACCTGTTTCAATGAGGAAAATTACTTGGCTGCAATTGCTTTTGGCACTATGTTTCTCAACTATTCATCATAGCTTTACTAGAAAAAGAACCATGTTATTCTGTTAGTAGACACAAGACTGCAGCCTTCTGCTGCTCTCAATCTATCATGGTAACCTTACGCATCCCCTAAATTCTCAGAAAATACCTACTTTGATACTGGTATCACTTTTGATATGAATGTTAAGTTTCACTTTAACACTAGAAAAATACTATAGTAATAAATAAATCAATTCTTTACTACGTTACCATGATATCCAAAATTGTCTCCCTCTGTTGATTTTATCAATCTACCTAATAATGTTCAGTCCTGCCACAATAATGCAAACAGGGAAAGAACTCAAATATAAAAATATGTGCAAATAGAAGAAATAAAGTAAAAGTAATTATAGTCATATTTAATATTAAAAGTGCAATGATATTGGATTAATGCTTGGAGTAAAAGTAGGGCAAGTTGCTTTTCTAGCTCAGTTAATAGTTTAGTTTATTGCAACCTTAAATATTCAAAGAGCCATTTGGACCCATTTCCCACAGAAAAGAAAACACTAGGAGCCACAAAACCCTTTTGATATCTAAAATGAAGATAACACTGCATATATCCTTTTTTTTCTTAACTTTATGCTATGTGTCAAAAAACTATAGTGTGTTGTATTTATGAAATCAAATGACCTGCTACAGAGAAAACACATTCTTATTTCTGCATGCAACAAAAACATTTTCAATTCAAAAAAAAAGAAAAAAAGATGGGTCGAAAAGCTCAATAAATCACGTGCTGGCGGATGTCGCACATTGGCGGTTGTGATTCATATTTTGAGCGACAGGGAGACACAGCAGAAGGATGAAAGAGCCACATCAGCTTCAGAGCTGCAGGTTGCAGACCCCTGGTTTATTGATGAGGCCATAGACCATATCAAAATACAGAGTTCCAAATACTAATTAGTAATAAAATTGATTCCACTTCAGTGGCAACATGGGATTGAGGATTTTAAAACTATGCAGACTATTAGGACTATGAACACTCTCTCTTTCTGAAAGATGTTGTTTGGGAAACCAAGTTCTCTTGGGAAACATACGTGCAAAGTGAGATCCTCCATTTAAGAAGATTTCCTGATTGGGTCTATCCCTCAGGTAAAGGAACCTTCACACACACACACACACACACACACACACACACAGAGAGAGAGAGAGAGAGAGAGAGAGAGAGAGAGAGAGAGATTTTGAAGAATTCACTCTGGCAATTTGTACAGCAGCATCCATAGATTTGATCATGCTGCTTTGACTTCCATTATGCTTGATTTGAGAGAGCCGCAGTGGCACAGTGGTTAGACTAGTTAGAGTGCAGTACTGCAAACTACTTCTGCTGATTGCTAGCTGACTGCAATTTGGTAGTTCAAATCTCACCAGGCTCAAGGATGACTCAGCATTCCACCCTACCGAGGTGGGTAAAATGAGGACCCAAATTGTTGGGGGCAATAGACTGACTCTGTAAACTGCTTAGAGAGGGTTGTAAAGCACTGTAAAGCGGTATATAAATCTAAGTGCTATTGCTATTGCTATTTGACCTACTGAAGGATGCCAAAAATGCATGCTTTTCTCAGTGGCAGGGCTTGCCTACAAGGCTCATGGTTATTTTGAGTTTCCAGCATGGTGGAAATAAAATTAGTTATTCATTACTGGACCCGTGCCCTTCCTGGCTGGTACTGGCCACTCAGGCGGTGACACGAAGCTGGCTCCAGAGGATTATCAACGCTTCTTTGTTGGAAGGGGTTTTCCCTGCCGCCTTGAAAGAGGCGGTGGTGAGACCCCTCCTTAAGAAGCCCTCCCTGGACCCAGCTATTTTGGGTAATTATCGTCCAGTCTCCAACCTTCGCTTTGTTGCGAAGGTTGTAGAGAGTGCCGTGGCGCGACAGCTTCCCCAATACCTGGATGAAGACGTCTATCTAGACCCGTTCCAGTCCGGCTTCCGACCCGGATACAGCACGGAGACAGCTTTGGTCGCATTAGTGGATGATCTCTGGAGGGCCAGGGACAGGGGTTGCTCCTCTGCCTTGGTCCTATTAGATCTCTCAGCGGCTTTTGATACCATCGACCATGGTATCCTGCTGCGCCGGTTGGAGGGATTGGGAGTGGGAGGCACCGTATATCGGTGGTTCTCCTCCTATCTCTCCGACCGGTCACAGACGGTGTTGACAGGGGGGCAGAGGTCGACCGCGAGGGGCCTCACTTGTGGGGTCCCACAGGGGTCGATTCTCTCGCCCCTGCTATTCAACATCTACATGAAGCCGTTGGGTGAGATCATCAGTGGTTTCGGGGTGAGATACCAGCAGTACGCTGATGACACCCAGCTGTACTTTTCCACCCCGGGCCACCCCAATGAAGTTGTTGAAGTGCTGTCCCGGTGTTTGGAAGCCGTACGGGTCTGGATGGGGAGAAACAGGCTCAAGCTTAATCCCTCCAAGACGGAGTGGCTGTGGATGCCGGCACCCCAATTCAGTCAGCTGCAGCTGCAGCTGGCTGTCGGAGGCGAGTTACTGGCCCCAAAGGATAGGGTGCGCAACTTAGGTGTCCTCCTGGATGATCGGCTGTCGTTTGAAGACCATTTGACGGCCGTCTCCAGGAGGGCCTTCCACCAGGTTCGCCTGGTTCGGCAGTTGCGCCCCTTCCTTGATCGGGATGCCTTATACACAGTCACTCATGCGCTCGTTACCTCTCGCTTGGATTACTGTAATGCTCTCTACTTGGGGCTCCCCTTGAAGTGCGCTCGGAGGCTTCAGTTAGTCCAGAATGCAGCTGCGCGGGTGATAGAGGGAGCTACGCGTAGCTCCCATGTAACACCGCTCCTGCGCAGACTGCACTGGCTGCCTGTGGCCTTCCGAGTGCACTTTAAGGTGTTGGTTACGACCTTTAAAGCGCTCCATGGCTTAGGACCTGGGTACTTACGGGACCGCCTGCTGTTACCACACGCCTCCCACCGACCCGTACGCTCCCATAGAGAGGGACTTCTCAGGGTGCCGTCCGCCAAACAATGCCGGCTGGCGGCCCCCAGGGGAAGGGCCTTCTCCGTAGGGGCTCCCACACTCTTGAACGAGCTTCCCCCGGGTTTACGCCAAATACCTGACCTTCGGACATTCCGTCGCGAACTGAAGACACATCTCTTTATCCGCGCGGGGCTGGCTTAAATTGGAATTTTAATGTTAAATTTAATAATTTTTAAACGGGGTTTTTAGTGTATGGTAAATTTTAATCTCCAGGCTAATTTAAATAAGTTTTTTTAAATTGTATTTTAACCTGTATATTGTATTGTTGGTTTTATCTTGCCTTCGGGAGAAGGGCGGTATAAAAATCAAATAAATAATAATAATTATTATTATTATTTTACAAAAAAAAATCTGAATAGTTTTAGAATCTAAAAGATCATTTTCAATAGAGAGAAACAGATATAGGAATATATTTTTTCTGAATCATTAGTATTGTGTCTGTGAAGAAATGTAAACCATTCAAATATGGAAAGCTGTCCAAATGATAAATTCTGTTTGAACAGACATTAATTTATCACTTATTCTGCAGAGGGAAGCACAAGAAAGAGAAATTGCAGAACAGTTTCGCTTGGAACAGATTAGAAAAGAACAAGAGGAAGAGCGTGAAGTAAGTGAGTTTAATTTTTTACTCAACTGTAGAATAACAACTTTGTAAGGTGTAAAGCAGAGGTGAAATGCTCCCGGTTCGCACCGGCTCCCCCGATTAGGTAGTGATGGCAGCTGCTGGTTCGGAGGACCGGTAATAAAAATCCCTGGCCCCGCCCCCCCGCCTCTGCTGAGCCGCACCATCAGCAGAGGGTTTTTTTTACTTTTAAAAGTTTTTCTTCAGCCGAAACATGCCTTTAAAAGTAAAAAAAAAAAAAAACCTCTGATGATCGCGGGGCTGAGCAGAGATCAAAACCCTTTTAAAGTTTTTTTAAAAAAACCCTCTTCAGCTGAAGGGGGGGGGGAAGAAAAAAACCCCAGAATAAAAAAGCCTCCTCTGGTGATCCCAGAGGAGTTTCCTGATCCTCACAGGCTTTTAAACTCACTTTTTAACAGCCCCCACTTACAAGAGCCCCCACCCATGCCCAGCCAATTCCCCCTCCTCACTTACCTATAATTACTGCTCCTTTCCGGCTGCAACTGCATGCTTTCTTCAGCTACTGAAGAAAAAAAAAAAAGCTTGCTTTGACTTCCTGCTTTGCTAGCTGAGGAACTCTGGGATTTGAAGTCCACAATAAAATAAAATAAAATAATAAAATAAAATATTTGTGCAGCTTTCTGAGATTTGGTGTGTTTCTGTAGTGTTTCACTCTAACTACACAAACACACAAAATCTCAGAAAGCTGTATGTGGCATTTTGTGTGTGTGTGTGTGTGTGTGTGTGAGTTGTGTGTGTGTAAAGTGTGAAAGTTGGTTTTTGAGCTTTTTGTGGCTATGTGAAGTGTGAAGTGCAGCTGCTTTTACATTGTGTGTGAGTCAGTTGTGTTGTGTTGTGTGTGTGTGTAAAGTGTGAAAGTTGGTTTTTGAGACCTCTTATTGTTTTTTATACTTTGTTTATTATTTTTATTATTTATTGTTATTGGCCACGCCCACCCAGCATCTGACCACCAAGCCACGCCCACCAATTAAGCCAGCCCACAGAACCGGTAGCGAAAATTTTTAGATTTCACCCCTGGTGTAAAGCAAGGGCAGCTTCAGTGTAGTAGTAGAAACAATGCTGTAGTTTCAATGTTTTTTGTTGAAAACAAAAAAGCTTCAGATGTTTTCTACCAGAAGGAAAATAGGTGTCTGGTATAAAGTGTGATGTGATATAATGCATATTGTAACATCATGATGTGAATCCTTTTGGACTTGTATTGTGATGTTGCATACAAGTTCATAAGTCTTTTTGCTTCCTTCATCATGCAAGTTTCATCAGAAATGAGTATCCATGTTTTTCTTATCAATATCACCCACAATAATATTTCAGATGAACTCTTCCAAAGAGGTTTTGAGTATCATTGTGTATAACATTTTTACTTTTTCAGTTTCTCCCTATCTTAATATTTCTGTTCAATATCCTCTTTCTCTTACTGCCCTTACTTACTTACTTATTTACTTACTTACTTATTTATATGCCTACTCTGCTATGCCTACCCTACTATGCCTACCCTACCCTACTGCTATGACTCTGGGAGGCTTATAAGGTTAAAAATGTCCCAAAACAGTACAAGAATAACCAAAGTAACCACAGAAATCATTCAAATATTTTACAAAACCATTTAAAACAATTCAAACACAGTCTGCTGAAGAATTCATTTATTTTCCTACACAGTCATTTAGTCATCAACATTACCAGATCCTTAGATCTGATGGCAAACCCATGTTTTCCTACTCTTGTAAAAGGCTAACAATGTTGAAGTGAATCTCACCACAGGTCAACAATATAGGCATAGGATAATTTTATAATTGTATAATTGTATAATTTTGTTGGGGCATAAATTTTTGCTATTTAACCAGCATTTGGATAGAATGTCCTTTTTTATAGAAAGTTGCAGAATAAGTCTACCTTTTGTACCTGTAATTGGACTCCTCCTCAATGCAAATAGCTGTAACGGGGAAAAAGATATATTTATATATCAGAACAAAAACATGATTCACAAACTGTGTACAAACATTCCTTATATATACATATTACCTACAATCTATTGCTATACAACAGAGTTTGCTTGTATGATGTTCTTTCATTCAGCTTCTTTTAATAGCCAGTCATTCATCTGTCCACATAATGAATCATCTCTTTTTATATCTGCAATGCAGATCCAAGAATTGTTAACATTACTCTTCCTTTATTGTTTTTTAAGTGTGTTCACTGATATGGAATATCCATTGTAAATATCTATTTTGCACTGAAGCTTTAGAGACTAGTTACTTTGGAGGGGAAGTTATTCTTTACATAATGAAAACAGATCTTTCTAAGCTGCTGTTTGTTTTTTCTAGTATAATTGCTCGGGTTCAGTAAATACCTGCTTTCTATCAATACTGTATAGCATTCGTTATACAGTATTGGTAAATGTCAAAATACAATGATAGAAAGCAGGTGCCTCAGAAGAGAAAATAGAAAAGGATAACAACATTCATCCATTTATAAAAGATTAAAATAAGTCCATGTGCAGGTAAACGAAAAAATAATAAAATATTTAAGTGTATGTATTATTTTCAATTTCATCTAGTCTAGTTCTTGTTCAATGCTCTTACGTCTACTAGAGCATCTCTGTGACAGATGACTATCCAGCCTCTATCTGAAGTTCTCCAGTGAAGAACTCACCACTTCATGTGGCAATAATGTTCCCCATCTGATACTTCATACAGTCCAGAAATTTATCCTGACATTTAGCCTAAACCAATGTACTTGTAGTTGTGACCCATTGATTCTGATTTCTATATTAGTATTGTGATACAGATTGATTCTGTATTGTGTATCATGAAGAAAATAAGAGGTTGGATACATTTGACAATAAGTGGTCTTTTGTGTGACATTGCTTCTCCTATCTTCCCTGAATCCTCTCCGTGGTAAGCTAATTGTCTTCAGATCTTTTAACCGTTCATCATAGGGGTTAATTTCCAGGCTCCCTACCATTTGAATTCAGTTTTCAGTTTTTGAACTGTGATTCCCATAACTGGAGACAATATTTGAAGTGGGATTCTATCAGGGCAGAGTAAATTAGAACAGTTACTTCCCATGATCTGAAGTCTGTATTCCTATTAATACATATTAAAATAGCCATTGCCTTTTTAGCAACTACATTATACTACTGGATCTTGTTTAACTTGTGGTTGACAAAGATACCCAGACCCTTTTCACATGTACTACTCATAAGCCAGGTTTCTTCCATTGTAGATTTATATCTTACATTTTTCCTATTCAGATGCATAACTGTATATTTCTCTTCATTTCAGCTCATTAAACAAGTCTGTTTCAATATTTTTTAAAATATTTCTTTCTTCACTAAAGAATTAACCCTCCTTTCAGAGTTGGGTCTCCCGCAAACTTGATACGTTTTTTTTTTCAATTCCCTCATCCAAGAAACTGGTTAAATGTTGAACAATACAGAATACAGTACAGAGGCCTATGGCACACAGCCATTAACAAGCTTTTCTGGGTACATTCAGCCAATTGTGAATCTGTTTAATGACTACCATATAGCCTCTATTTTACCTTTTTATTAAGGAGAACATCATGAGAAATTTTATCAAAGGCTTTATTTGAGCAGATGCACTCAGATTTATGACATTTTTCTGTTCTAACTAAGCTAGTAATTCTATCAAGAAAAGAAGATGACTCTGACATGATTTGTTTGCAACAAGCCAGTGCTGGATCCTTTTAATAGTAGTATGTTCATCCAAGGGCTCACGAACATGCTGTTTATTATGGCTTGATTTGAGGCTGAAGAGAATCACTGGTAGCTATCAGCCCCTTTTCAGAATTGATTCAGACTCAAGACAGTTGGCTGCTAACTTAAGAGTTAGATGCTGAGCTTGGGAAAGTGCCAAACCCCAGAATGCACCATCAGTAGTGAAGTTCTCGACAGCTCTTTGAAAGGCAAAAGCATTAATTTTCCTAATTAGATAAAGCCAGGAGCTCTGTCTGTATAACATCATCTCCAGACCCTCTCCCTGGTTAGAAACAATGGTCTTGCATCCTGCCCTGAATTCCTGCAATCGAATGTTCCAAGGGATGTGGTGACTCAGTGGCTAAGATGCTGAGCTTGTCAATCGAAAGGTTGGCAGTTCAGCAGTTCGAATCCCTAATGCCTCGTAACGGGGTGAGGTCCCGTTACTTATCCCAGCTTCTGACAACCTAGTGATTTGAAAGCATGTAAAAAATGCAAATAGAAAAATAGGGACCACCTTTGGTAGGAAGGTAACAGCATTCCGTGCGCCTTTGGCATTTAATCATGCCGGCCACATGACCAAGGAGACGTCTTCGAGAGGACTTTGGCTTTGAAAGGGAGATGAACACCACCATCTAGAATGAGGAACGACTAGCACATATGTGCAAGGGAAACCTTTACTGTTACCTTTTAATGTTCCAAGGGCAGCTACTCCTTATCTTATGGGTTTAACTTTGAATTGGCTACTGTGGATTCTTCTGATTCTTGAGACATAGACTGTTTCTTTAATAACCTGGAACCTCTGTCTTAAATTTCATGCAACTTGCAAATTGATCTCCTTGTTACAATTTATGGATGGGTCACATTACTATTATTCTCACCATTTTTTATATGTAACATGAGGCAGCAAACATACCCAATACTCTTGTTTTCCTATTTTCCTCATATCAACAACTCTTAGGCACTTTAACCATTAATCAAACTGGCTCCCTATTATAAATATATAGATTAAATTATGATATATAATATAAGTTATGATTATTCAGATCTATTCAAGCTTTTATTTATGCCTCCTAGCCAGTGCTTATGTGTGCTTATTTTTGCCTTGACTACTGAGAGTGTGAAGCAGTGGTGGGATTCAGCCAGTTCGCACCACTTCGGGAGAACCGGTTGTTAACTTTCTGAGCAGTTTGGCAAACTGGTTATTGGAAGAAATCATTAGGGCAGAGAACCAGTTGTTAAATTACTTGAATCCCACCACTGGTGTGAAGCCCATAACAGTGGAGTACAATCCAGAAAGAAAGATTTACAATGAATCTTGTTAACTGTATTGTGAAGAAAATAAGAGGTTGGTATACAGAATCTTGGAATCAAATAAGTCTAAACTCTAGCCCATTCATTGTTAAATTCATTATGATATGGCTCCTCTGATCTATTTGAACCTCTTTTGAACCTGCCCGTAGTTTTCATGACAAAATTTCAAAAGTGGTTTGCGATTGCTTGCTCTCTATAGCTTAGAGAGTGTGACTGGCCCATGGTCACCCAGCTGACTTTGTGTCTCACAGTCATCTAGCCTGATCCCTTTACTACTCCATCAGACTGGTTCTCTACAGAGAGATTTATGAGAAGCCAATTAAAGTCAAGATTTTTAAGTTACCTTGCATTCTGTTGATGGCAAATCTGAGGTTGTCCATTATAGACACCATGTTGACAAGTCTACAGTTTTTTTAGATTCTTTCCCCCCCACCTTTTTTTTTTAAAGCAGGGATGATGCTTTCTGTCTTCCAAGCTTCTGGAATCTTGCTTGTATTCTCCCAAAAATTACTGCAAGTGTTCTATGATCAACCATTAACCTATTACCCATTCACAACTTCTTCTCACAATGGACCTACAACCTCTTTGGCTTTATTGCTAACATATCCAAATAACTCATTTTTGTTGGTTTTGAGGGCGTGGGTGTGGGTCTTTTTTCTAAGCCTTATGTCAAGTTCTTTGGCAGCTACCTAAATTAAAGGTGATTCTTTTCCAAGCATGCTTTCTTGGAGTTCTCCATTAGCAAGGTTTACTGAGGTGGACAGATTGAGCTTACAAGAATTTCATCTCCTGACATCATTTGGGATTTCAGGTAGCTGCCCTGTTCAACTCAGTGGAGAACCATCCACCATCACTAGACACTTCTTTTTCAAGGTGGCTCTTGGCTTAAGTCCATGGAGGGACTGTATGTTTTCTCTGGCGCTCTGTAGCAAGGTTTGCTCGAGTAGTTGTGGATCATCTTTTTAGCGTGAGGATCATAATTACCCTCCTAACCCCTTTTGCCTCTTTTGGTCACATGAGCTGTTATCTATGTCAAAATTTTATTTATTTATTTGTTTGTTTGTATTTCTATACCGCCCTTCTCCCGAAGGACTCAGGGCGGTTTACAGCCATATTAAAATAATTTCTATAAACATTAAAATAAAATAAAATGAAATGTTTAAATTGGGCTGGCTCTATAAAACCCCTCTAAAACTCCCAATTAAAACTCCCAATTAAAATACTATCAGGCCAGTCCTGCTCGATGAAACAGCCATGTTTTCAGCGCGCGTCTAAACGTCCGGAGATCAGGGAGTTGGAGCATGCCTGATGGTAATTCGTTCCAGAGGGTTGGGGCCCCCACAGAGATTCTCCCTCCCTGTCTATGTATTCATTTTTCTGGCTCTTTTAAGTGTGTCCATTGTCCTGTCCAGGAACTTCTCATTTCCACTAATGAGTTGTGGTATGGAAACATTTGCTTTAAGCCCTTTAACTCTCTCTTTCAAGAAAACAAGATTGCGCTTGCAAGTGTATTTTGGATCTTCTTCAGCCAGCAAAACAGACATTGTACACACCATGATTCCCTCACTCCCCATATTTCTTTGAGCTTCCTCTTCTGATTAGTGTAGCCAATTTCCCATGAAAACTTCCCTGTTTGCTGACTGAACTTATGAGTAAACAGAAAGTTGTTTTCTGGAAACTGGGTTCCTTGCATAGCTCCTTGAGCTGTCTCAACTAGGTCAACAAAGGCCATATTGCAGTCAGACACAATGGATAGTCAGCAGCACTCAAGACATTAAAAGTAATCTATCAACAGCGCTTGGGAAACAACAGACTTTTCCTCTCTCCTGTGCTCTTTTTCCCCCTCATCTGCTTTGTATAGTTCACTTGCCAAACTCCTGTTTTCCGATCAGACACCAAGTGAGCTTCCAGTGGATTTTATTAAAGTCTCTGGAAGGAATGGAGAAGGATCTCTACTTTCTCTCCTTCCTTAATGTCAACTATTGAATGTCTGGAATGCAAATCCTATGCTGCCGCATAGCAACATATTAACCTCCCAGACCAGTTCTTAATAACACTAACTTTTCATTTTCAAATCTAGGTATATCCCAATTTTAAATTCATTAAATCCAGTTTTAACCATGCTTGAAGATCAATCAGGCCTAAGCTGTGTAGTCTTTTTTAAGTTCCATTGCTTGATTTCAAACGTCCCGCTATTAAGAACAAATACGTCAGAATCTAGCTCAACAGATCTGATCTCAATCTGAAAAAAGTTGGGCATTCAAAATTACATTAACATTCTCAAAACACGTAACATTTTAAAGAAATGTATTTGTTTTGAAAGCACTAAGAGAACAGTTTGACTTAAAGTTATTTCATAGATATATATTTTCTATATATATCAATTTTCTATATATATCTAGGTAACCCATTCTGGAGCAAATTTATGAATAGAGAAATTAGATGTTGAGAACTTTGCTCTCTTGTTAAAAAAAATCTGAGAGAGTTACAGGATTTTAATAAATTAATATATCTGTCTAAATATTTAATGGTTTTGATTTTTATGCTTTAAAGGGCAATTTGGCACTTTGCAATTATTCACTCAATCAAGATTTCCTAAGTCCTTTCTGTCCAACAATTAAATTACCTATCACTGCTATGCAGTAAACTATTGGTTTAATAATGTGTTATAAGAGAAGGATTTATTTTAATTAGTTGTTTTTTACCTGTTATTAAGAAATGGATAAAGATGAATATGTTATTGAGATGTAAATTATAGAACTGTTCTGTGGAAATGGACTTCAAAAACAGAAAGACAGCCTAATACTTAGAGAACATTTTTTCTTTAAAAAAGAAAAAGGAGCTTAAACATTAGAAATAAAAAGAAAGGAGTTTACCCTATAATTTATCTAGGCAAAGAGAAGAATCTTTCCCAGTTATCTTATGGCAATCATGAGTCAAAGTCAAGATGACAGTCAAGTTCATGCAAACCCTGCCCATTTTGTATGTGTGTTTGGATATTTGAAAGGTTAAGACTTTGATTGTGTGATCATGACCATTATGACATTTTTTATCTACTAGTGTCATTTAAGTATCAGTGCTAGGCAATATTCATAACAGAGCAAAATCTTCTACTTCTATCACTGCATAGGCAAAATTTGATTTGGAAATATAATCTATTTTAAATAAAGACAGTTAAGGTAAGAATCAGGCTTGCCAATCAACATTTAGAAAGCTTTCTTAAAGCTAGTAACCATTTATAGACTGTTAGAAATGATAATCTCGCTGAAATTTATTTCCTAGGTTTGAATGCCTGTAAGAGGCAAGCAGAATGGGTCAGTGAGCCAACTCGTGCCCCTCTCTTGTTAGGAGATGGAATGCCTAGTAGCAGGGGTGAAATCTACTTATCTTCGCTACTGTTTAAGAAGTGCACGCTCCACGTGCGCATGCTCACTGTGCTTACCTGCATGCATGCGTCATATGCGATTTTGGACCCTCTGCGCATGCGCAAAGCCTTCTGTGCATGCTCAGAGGGTCAAAAACAGGTTACTTACTGGTTAAAACCAGGAAGTAACGATGTCCAGCTGGGTGGGCAGAGCCTTGCGCTGCCAGCGCTACCAATTCACCAAACCATGTGCCGCCACTGCTACCGATTCACCTGAACCAGTGCAAACTGATAGCATTTCACGCCTGCCTAGTAGGTAAAAGTATAGAGTTGACTCTTTCAGCCCTCAAAATGAACAGAATTTAAAAAAACTGATAGTGTGGAAATTTGATATTGCTACAAAATATGAGTCAAGAAGGGTGTTGTGTCTGCGCCCCCCGAGCCGGGCCTGCTGCCAGAAAGTGACTTGGACAGTGAGAGGAAGGGCTGTCAGGACTTACCTCGGGAGCACCGGCTTGCCTGGCTCAGCTCCAGGAGCCAGAAATAGGCCAGGTAGAAGAGATAACGAGGCCTCCATCCCCTGACTCTTCCCCCCCCCAGGCCACGCCTACAGACCCAGCTGACAGCAATCAGGCTTGGTTTCGTAGGCTGGAGAGGAGGGAACAACAGAAGCAAGGGTGGGGCAGGCCTAGGAAGTGCTGAGTCATTGAGCCACACCCCACAGGATATAAAAGGCAACGAGAGCTGCAGTGTCTTTTTGTACCAGGCAAATCCACTGATTAAGAGCTGAAGTTTGTTTCTGGGTGACTCACCAGCATCGTGGAAGATAACGGAGGCTCTTGGCAGATGCTGCTATTCTGCTGCCAGAGCTGATAGTGACGGCTAATTAAGCCATCATTCGGACGGAGGCGAGGGAGGACAGAACAAAGGTGTAGTTTACTCTCTCAGAAACTGAGACCGTTATGCAAGTGAAAGAAATCCATCATTTTGGAGAAATGATCCAATTCAGCCTCTGGCAGGCCTATGAGGAAAAAATTAATCAAAGCGTACTCTTGTCAGCCTATTTTTTATAATGCCATTCTTATTTACAAAGTAATAGAATTAACAATGAAGTACCTTAGCTACTGATCTCTACATAACTTTTTTTCTTTCTTTCCTCAGGCTATAAGGCTCTCTTTAGAGCAGTCATTGCCTCCTGAACCCAAACAGGAGAGCACTGAATCAGTTAGTAAGCTACGTATCCGAACACCCAGTGGAGAATTCTTTGAACGGCGTTTCCTGGCCACTAGCAAGCTGCAGGTTGTCTTTGATTTTGTAGCTTCCAAGGGTTACCCTTGGGAGGAGTTCAAGCTACTCGGGACTTTTCCCAGGAGAGATGTAAGTACCGTAAATAAATGTGTTTAGAATACTTTTTCCATTCCTTTACCCAATTGTCGTTCATGCTTAGGATGTTGAAGCTGAAAGTGAATCATGAAATTCTGCTCAGTACAGAAGCTGATTTACAGGTTGTGCTGTTGCATGTCTCTGAGATGGCCATCTACTGTAGATAGCTCCAGCAAAGGAAAGTCCCCCAATTTTCAAGATACTCTTCTAATTTTTCCCACCTTGTACTTTTCAGCTCATAGATTTGTACCTCTGATATTTAGGGCTCCACATGTGTCTGTCCCTAATTAAGAACCAATCTGAGGATTTTTGTATAACTATTTCAAGATTTGAATGTGAGAGCCAGCTTCCCAATGTCAAAACAAAAAACATTTGCTCTTTGATTAGATTATTCTATAATATTCTTTGTATTTAATTCTTGAGAACAATTAATCAGTGGAACCTTGCCTTAAGAAATTGTGGGTGCTCCAACACTTTTTTAGGAAGAGATTGGATAACCATTTGTCTGCAATGGTATAGGATCTCCTGCTTGAGCAGGGGGTTGGACTAGAAGACTTCCAAGATACTTTCCAACTCTGTTATTCTGTCTGTATTGGCTCTCAAACAAATCTATTTTATCACAGGATAAATATTAACTTGTGTGTTCACCACAGCAAGGAAGGGTAAAAATCAATAGATTCCTGCTAATAGTAGTTCATTTGATTAATTATTTTTATCAATAGCTTTGGATGCTTCCTCACTTGATATTAGATCTTGATGGGTGGAGAGAACCAAACCCAAGGGCATCCATCAATCCTTGACCTTAACTTAGTCTTATTCATTTTACATCAGAATAGTGCCATTTGCTAACCTTCTTCCTGTAATGAAATACTGATCACCAGGAGAACAGTGTTTTTTTTCTCAACCTAAGGATGGTGAATGGCACTTTAACCTGGCTGTAACAAACAGCTGTCAATCATTCACCAAACAAGATAGGAGGAACCATTCATCTCAACTGAGAATGCATTTGCAGAACAGCTGTTGCTGCTACATCATCAACTTTGGTTCCTACAGCTCTTGGATCCATCTTACTTTTGTCAGTACCAAAACAGCAAGACTGATTTCTGAAGCAGCCACCTGCATGGAGTTGGTAGAGAGGTCCTAGGAATTAGTCTCTATCCCAGGAAGGTCTCCAAATGATGATGGATATATTTGAAAAATGGAATGGGATTGCTTAGATTGATATATGTAATGAAAGAAACCCTTCTGTGGCATTACTTTTAAATTCTATAAATAAATGTAATAATCAGACAAGCATAACAGAAGTTACTCTTGATACATAGGACAAAGTACAAGACCAAAAGTTGGGGTGGGCAACTATGGCAATTTATGACCTTTGATTAGATTAGATTAGATTGGACTCCCAGAATTTCTGAATCAGCATGGTTGGCTTAGGAATTCTGGGAATTGAAGTCCACAGGTTGTAAAGTTGCCCTAGTTTTCCTGACCAAGATAATATCTTTATTGGGACCAACTGAAAAGACAGAAAAGTGAGCAAGGTTTTGAAAACTTTACAGCTTATTCACTACTTCACTACTTTTAGTTTCTCCTTCTAAAGGTATTACTTGATTGTTTCTTTTGGATTTTTCTAGTGATATCCTTTAATGACAAGATCTCTGATAACTACTTGAAAAGAGTTATGGCGTGGGTTTTGTATGGCATGGCATTTGAAACACAAGACAAGAGGCCCTTAACATCTCACAAGAGCATTGGCATGTCTTAACAGCCTGCACCTGCAAGTTTCTTTTGTAATCAAAATTAAACCTTGTATTTCTTTTTTTGTGCCGCATTTCCTCTTTTAAATTCAAGCAATGAAATCCACTTATTTGGGAGTACTATATACCGGAGACTTAAGCTCTTTATTTACTGTATCTGGAGGCCTTAGTAAGTTAAGACTTCTACAGTATTTCACATTTATTTACCTGAGCTGTAGCTTAGGATCAGTTGGCACCTAAGTTACTTAAGGTTATTCAAATGCATTTAAAATGTTGCTTAATAATTCAAAACCAGTTTGTTTTGTTTAGAGTATTACGATTCTAAAAATCCCTTTAATTAGTCAATTCCAACAGCAGCTTAAATAAACAAGGATAAGGAAAAGGCATCTATTTCTTACCCTTCCATTTCAAAATAGCAGTTAAAATAAATTTAACGGAGGAGAATACAGTGCATCCAGTCAAGAGAAGGATTTAGGTTGATTTAGAACCAGATTGTAACTGGATGATTGCAGGACTATAAAATATAGGTGAGGGATTAAAAGGACTTGGTTGGGAGCAGGTGTTCGCTTGGTATGTTGAATACCAACTGTATTGTAGAAGGAGATGGACAGAAAAAGAAGCAAAAGGCTGTTGTAACATGTATCACATTTCTGAACCTAAAAATGATGAATTACTGGATCAGTTCTTTTAGACCAGCATTCTACAACAACAATCCAACTTAGAAGTTGGATATAAAAATGATTGGCGTTTGTGTGGGGAGGGTGTGAAAAAGAGAATGGATTTTATTTTCTGCTTTCCCCCACATTTTCCATTGTTTTATCCTTTTATATCATAGCTCTATCCTTCTGTATCTAGCTACATTGCAAGTTCCATTGAGGACAGTAAAAATTCACCTTTTTTTAATTACTTCCAAACATACTCCTGATTACTCTATGAACTACCTGAGACAGAGTAAGATTCACTGTCTAGTGGTCATTTCTCAATACTCTAATGAATATTGAATACTACAAAAAACTGTCATCAAGATAAGAGTATTCTGTTTAAATGCCTCTGCCCTATTTTCTCATGCTTAGTTTTTACTTTATGAATTTTTGCTAGAAGAAAGTGTAGAAGCAAAATGCCAAGAAATAGCCTTGGCAACATTAAGAAATTAACATTGCTGTGTCTGCTAACTAGAAAATTTAATGATCTCCTGCTGTTTTGGTAATTGGACAAGTAAATGCATCTTAATAAGGCTCTGATCCTTAGTGATCCTATACCCCAAACTTTGTTCATTCCGATAGGGCTTACGCTGTCAGAACTGCTTGAGAATCTGTAAATTACTAAGACATTTTTATATACATGTTGTTGGTCTAAACTGTACATCAGTTATATTGTAGCATCTGGGAATGTTGTGTTCCCCACTCTGAATCTTCTTGAGAAAGATTTCCTCACAGTGATAATTCTAAATGGTGTCTTTAAGCTAATAGCTACCTCCTTTTTATTACGCAATCTGTATTCAATTGTCTTTGTCTCAGGCTCTCAGTTTGATCATAAACATTTTATGTGCACCATTTTTCATAGTTCAGAATGCGAGATAAATTAATTTATGATGTAAAATGTCCTCAAACTTAACCAACTGGGAAAAAAACACCTTTTCTTATCTCTTAGAATGCACATGTACAGTATTTGTAGTAAAAAGAATTCAGAAAATGAATGCATAATGTATTGACATTTAGCAATTCTTGGAAGAAATGGTACAATAGATTTAAAGTCCATTTTAAATGCATTCCAAATTCAGGAATTATATACAAAACATAAATTATTGACTTGTAGAGGCCAGTTAATTCAACTGTGACCAAAGGGTGAATATCAGACTTGTGATTGAGCTGTTTCCTTTGAAAGAGAGTTCATTATAATTCACGTAGACCTCAGCTTATGTCCACAATTGGTACTGGAACTTCCATCACTAAGCAGTGCAGTTGTTAAATCAGTTAAATCATCATGTGACTGAGACCGATTTTACAACCTTCTATTGCTGCGGTCATTACGTGACTCAGAAGCTACTGGGAAGGTCACAGATAGCAATCTTGTGACCTCGGTACGTTATAATCATCAGAAATATGTGCATTTTATCAAATCCATAAATCACGACTACATGATTGCAGAGATGTTTCAACACTCATCAGTATAAAGACTGATCATAAGTAACCTTTTTCAGCGCCATCGTAACAATGAACTAAGTTGCTAAGCACATTGCTTTTACCGGCAGACTGCCTGTAATTGTAATAATAATAATAATAATAATAATATTTTAATTTTTATACCGCCCTTCTCCCGAAGGACTCAGGGCGGTTAATAGCCAGATAAAATACAATACAATACAATACAATAAAATCACTATTAAAAAACTTATTCGATGTGGCCAATAAATTAAATTATAAAATACATATTATAAAATAAAACCCCATTTAAAATCCAATTTTTTTAAAAAAAAACTTTTTTATGCCAGTCCTGCTCGGAAGAATAAAGACGTCTTCAGCTCACGGCGAAAGGTCCGGAGGTCAGGAAGTTGTCAAAGTCCTGGGGGAAGCTCATTCCAGAGGGTAGGTGCCCCCACAGAGAAGGCTCTCCCCCTGGGGGTCACCAGCCAACACTGTTTGGCTGACGGCACCCTGAGGAGACCCTCTCTGTGGGAGCGCACCGGGCGGTGGGAGGCATGTGGTAACAGAAGGCGGTCCCGAAGATATCCCGGTCCTTGTAGTAAATCACTTGCAGATACCTTTTCATGCAAGCCAAAATAAAATATTAGCACCATGCAAATCCTTCAGAAAAGAGCCTGGGGAAAAAAATGAAGCAAAGTGATAGTGCCTGAAGTGCACATGCATGTGGAGACAGCCAGGAGCATCTTCTAACGTACTCTTTTTCCATGGTTTAAATGGGCCTTTTCCTTGTCCCCAAAAGGATTGAATCTTAGAATTCACTTTTTAAAAATCAGTGGGCCTAAATTAATTCCTCTTGATCTCAGTGCACATTATGTCTTGAAGGGTTTTATTTACTGACACTCCAGTATAAAAATTACAACATTTTCTGATTAGCTAGACAGTATAGAAACCTCTAATCGTTTATCTTACAATGGGCAATTTATTTATTGATATCTATAGAAATTAATAGTATTTTTTTAATTTTTAAAAGATTTGATTCTAGTATCTCGGGTAATATAGATTAAATAAGATAATGAAAATGCTGTTCGTTCAAACAATATTGTTAACAAATGTTGTATCTGTAAATATTGCCTCTACGTTACATCTGATAGATAATATTTGGCTCTTAGCACAGTATATGTTAAAAATGCATCTTCATCATCTATCAATTGATCCTAAAATAATTTTTCCCCCCCCTTTTTTTTATATCACCATTCTTTCCTTTATTTTTAAGTCAATTTAGCATGGGGAAAAGAATTGAATCTCTTTTTAGATACTACATTCCATTGCTTTCTAACTGATATAATTGTTTCCAGAGATACTAGAATTCTGTTGTCTTTAGATCGTAATACTGACCATCCAACCATAGGTGCTACATACATGTATCCAAAGTTGTCAAATCATAAAATTAACACCATTTATTGCTTCCAATATTTAACATTTAATATTTAATATTTATTTAGGTAAATTTGATGAAATTTGATATATCAAATAATTAATATCCACTTCTTATTGTCTACAATGATGTTCACAAAGTCACAGCATCAAAGCTAGTCAAGCATGAATGGAAAGAACATTTCAATGTTCACAGAGGTTTTATACAGGGAGCTTGTTCTAGCTAACAACTAGAACCTCCCCTGCAGATTTCAACATATAAGATATTGCAAGCAACATAAATCATCTTTAGTTATTTGAGTTTAACACTTTGAAGACAAGCACCCTGAACAACAGTTGCAAGCAAATAAGCATTTACTATAACCATTTAGTAGCACAGTGTATGCTTCAAAATGACTCAGAAGGGTTTTCGACCTTTCTCAGACCCAAAGTTTAGATTAGTGTAGTCCACCTTTTTTTCAGACTTCCACATGAGTATGAGAAAAAAGTGCAGTTACTTTAATGGCTCTTTAATGAGTTGATTCTTTAAAGCAACCACATCTTTAAAGATGTGATTACAGTGTTCTTTTCTTACAGATGTAAAGATCCTGCAAAAGAAGAGCTGCTTTAATGTATAGCAGCTAATGATCCTATAAAGTCCAAAATCTTTCTTGTGAATTGTTTTCAGATCATGCTATTCAGCCGTTTTCTTTAATAATCAGGATCTGACACTTTCAACAATTGTCTTTCCTTTCTTCCATTCATCGTAGTTTAGTGAGTTTCTTAAGCATTAGTAAACCATTGGTACATTTGTTTTTCTAAACCAAATTGAGCAGCCCTACAATGTGTACAGTATATTCTTACTTTGTATATTAGAGCTCAACAACAACATTCACAGAAGGAATATTTGTCACCCAGATTAGATTCACTGTTTGTGTCAGATTAATAATAAGATTTTTTTAAAGTTCTGGTCCTTCACCAGGTGTGCATTTTAAGTGATTCTCACAACACTTATACCTTGATAAGAAGGATTAGGAAAGAAAGTTAAAGGATTCTTTGTCTACTAAATTCAACAGAGTAATTCATGCATGTGTAAAAAAGCAAAGGAAGTTTGCCTGCTCGAAAATTGGATCCTGTTCTTGGGTGTTAACAGAGGTGATGACTATGATCCTTGTTACTCATGTCTGACATGAGTATATTCATGTCATTGCTTAAAATGACCTGCCTTGGGCTGTTTGCCATTACTTCACCTTATTCACACACACCCATGCCAGTAAGAGGCTATATCCAGTAAACAATCAAGTGATACAGTTGTGTTTAGTGTTAAACAACAAAATAAAAAGAGCTTTATTAAAACAACTTTAAAAACTGAGTAGGAAAAGGAAATAGTTGTTAATATATAATATTCATGATTTTTTTTAAAAAAAATCCCTAATCCAAATCAGGTTTACATTTGTACCTATATGTAATAAATCATATCACAAAAAGATTTTTGTTGAGATTTCTTAGACATTATAAAAATATAATTTATTGGTCAAAAATGGCTTAAAAGCCATACCTTGATGACATTTTCCATGTTTTATGTGCTTGAACCTAAAGACTATGACTGACAATTCTGAAGCTGTTGTCTAGGACAATATGTGCACAATGAATGGTACAGGAAAAAGACAATTGGTGTACTCCTTGAGAAAGTGAAACTTGGCAAGGATATGGCCAAACCTTTCTTGTGACATTATTAGATACATATTTAAAGAAAGGATTGGCAGGAGTGTGACTTGCATTGGAGGTATCATTTCAGTCCGTATAGGGAATATTTAAATGTCAATCAGCTCAGGTTTCATGAAATTATTTGAATGAATATTATACTTATCTATTAAATAGGTGTGTAATCAGAAGTAGTTATATATCTATAAGGCTGACTTCCTTGTGCCCAGTAAGCTATATTGTATATACACATACATGCATATGCACCATGTACCTGTAAAATATCCTGGTAAACTCAGTGTTTTAAAATAGATTAGCTTAACATCTGTAAAAGTGACTACTATGTAATTTACATGCCAGCTTCAATTCCCAAGATTTATTAGATATAGACACATTCCAAAAAAGTGGAGTGCTCAAGCAGTTGGATATGACTTAAAAGACAGTCTAAAGAAAGGAAGAAGGATGCGGTAGCTCAGTGGTTAAGATGCTGAGCTTGTCATTCAAAAGGTCGGCAGTTCAGCAGTTCAAATCCCTAGTGCCGTGTAACAGGGTGAGCTCCCGTTACTTGTCCCAGCTTCTGCCAACTTTGCAGTTCGAAAGCACATAAAAAATGCAAGTAGAAAAATAGGGACCACCTTTGGTGGGAAGGTAACAGCGTTCTGTGCGCCTTTGGCGTTTAGATATGCCAGCCACATGACCACAGTGCTGGCTCTTCGGCTTTGAAACAGAGATGAGCACCGCCCCCTAGGGTCAGGAACAACTAGCACATATGTGCGAGGGGAACCTTTACCTTAAAAAAAGGAAGAATGTCTCCTTCCAGAGGGAATGAGGAAGTGTTTGGGTAGAAGTTAGTGTGGGTTTTCTAAATGCCTGCCAACTACTTAGAGGAAAGTTCATATTTGGCAATTGATAGAGGCTAACAGAGACTACGTGTTTCCTGCATTGTGAAAATTGGGAATTCAGAGGAAATTTCTTCTTTTGGAATGAGCAGGTTATTTATCTTTTAGCTTTCCAACTCTGCTCTTCTCAGAATGGGTATTTTGTTACTGTCTTTGCCATCATGGCAGCCATTTTGTGAATTGACAGCTTCTGTAGCAGAATGATCATGATGATGCCTGGATGTTTTTACAAAGCTTCCAAGATTCTTACCAGCCCAAACGTAGCCATAGAATCATGATATTCTCCAGAATTGAATGTAGTCTTTAAAATACCTAGTCACCAAATCAGTGAGATGGGCGCCATAAAAATTTAATAGCACGCCACTATTAACCACTATTCAGAAATGTCTAATTGAGTTTGTGGGGCTTACTACCAGTTAAATGGTAAAAATTATTACAAAGTCACTCTCCAGAGAGGTTGGCTGCTTAAATAATAAATTGCAAAGTAGCAATTAAAGTTACCTTCCAGCATTATTATCTAAGGCTGACTAGAGTAGGAAAAATCATTTTTACAGTGAAAGAATTCAACTGTAATCTGTTTGAAAACATATCTCATTTGTTTAAGTAAATTTATAACAAATTTTATCAGAGTGCCTTATATCCCAAAAACGTGCGCCCAAAATTAGGAACAGGACTGAGATTGGACTTTTTCTCTTGGTTTCTGTTCTTGATTAATTTTAGTTAAGAGTGATCTACCGAGAGAGAGTCTATATTTCAGGAAATCCTTATATTCTCAGTCAAAAAATATAGAAAGATAGGAAGACCATAATAAGACAGATTTCTCTGTCACCCTGGATACTGGTTGAATAGGCCCCAAAAGATTGTTATCATTTTTTATTATTGAATAGAATAGAATAGAATAGAATATTTTAATTTATAGACTGCCCTTCTCCCGAAGGACTCAGGGCGGTGTACAGCCAGGATAAAATACCGGGGGGGGGGGGGAGACATACAAAGCTAAAAACAACCCTTAAAAAACCTATTCAATATGGCTACTTTAGATAAAATATTTCCCTATAAAATTTACAAAAAATTTAAAACCCATAAAATCAATTTGATAATTTTAAAATTTAAGCGAGTCCAGCAAGACGAAATAAGTAGGTTTTAAGTTCGCGGCGGAAGGTCCTAAGGTCAGGTAGTTGTCGAAGTCCAGGGGGAAGCTTGTTCCATAGGGTAGGAGCCCCCACAGAGAAGGCCCTCCGCCTGGGGGCCACCAGTCGACATTGCTTGGCTGACAGCACCCTGAGGAGCCCCTCTCTGTGAGAGTGCACCGGTCATTGGGAGATAGACGTTGGCAGTAGACGGTCCCGTAGGTATCCCGTCCTAAGCCATGAAGCGCTTTAAAGGTAGTAACTAACACTTGAAGCGCACCCGAAAGACAACAGGCAGCCAGTGCAGTCTGCGCAGGATAGGTGTTACATGGGAGCACTGAACCGCTCCCTCAATAACACGCGCAGCCGCATTCTGGACTAACTGGAGTCTCCCGGTGCTCTTCAAGGGGACCCCCATGTAGAGAGCATTGCAATAGTCCAGGCGAGAAGTAACGAGAGCATGAGTGACCGTGCATAGGGCATCCCGGTCCAGGAAGGGACGCAACTGGCGGATCAGGCGAACCTGATAGAAAGCTCTCCTGGAGACGGTTGTCAAATGGTCTTCGAAAGACAACCACCCATCCAGGAGTACGCCCAAGTTGCGCACCCTTTCCATCGGGGCCAATGACTCGCCCCCAAAAGACAGCCGTGGCTGCAGCTGACTGTACCGGGGTGGCAGCATCCACAGCCACTCCGTCTTGGAGGGATTAAGTTTGAGCCTGTTCCTCCCCATCCAGACCCATACGGCTTCCAGACACCGGGACAGTACTTCAATAGCTTCGTTGGGGTGGCCTGGGGTAGAAAAGTACAGCTGCGTGTCATCAGCATACAGTTGGTATCTCACCCCAAAACCACTGATGATCTCACCCAGGCTTCATGTAGATGTTGAACAGGAGAGGCGAGAGAATCGACCCCTGCGGCACCCCACACGTCGCCTCGGAGTCGACCTCTGCCCCCCTGTCAACACCGTCTGCGTCCGGTGAGAGAGGTAGGAGGAGAACCACCGATAAACAGTGCCTCCCACTCCCAACCCCTCCAACCGGCGCAGCAGGATACCATGGTCGATCGTATCGAAAGCCGCTGAGAGGTCTAATAGGACCAGGGCAGAGGAGTAACCCTTATCCCTGGCCCTCCAGAGATCATCCACCAATGCGACCAAAGCCGTCTCCGTACTTTATCCGGGCCGAAAGCCGGACTGGAATGGGTCTAGATAGACAGTTTCATCCAGGTACTGGGGTAGCTGACATGCCACCACACTCTCTACAACCTTTGCCGTAAAGCGAAGGTTGGAGACCAGACGATAATTTCCTAAAACAGCTGGGTCCAGGGAAGGCTTCTTGAGGAGAGGTCTCACCACCGCCTCTTTCAAGGCGGCGGGAAAGACCCCCTCCCGCAAAGAAGCATTTATAATCCCCTGGAGCCAGCCTCGTGTCACCTCCTGTGTGGCCAGCACCAACCAGGAGGGGCACGGGTCCAGTAAACATGTGGTGGCATTCAGTCTTCCCAGCAACCTGTCCATTTCCTCGGGAGTCACAGGGTCAAAACCATCCCAAACAGTCTCAACAAGACAGGTCTCGAAACTCTCGTCCGGATCTACCCAATTTTGATCCAATCCGTCCAGAAGCTGAACGATTTTATCGTATAGATAACCGTTAAACTCCTCGGCACGCCCTTGTAATGGGTCCCCCCGCCCCTCCTGTTGAAGGAGAGAGCGGGTCACCCGAAACAGGGGGGCCGGGCAGTTATCTGCCGACGCAATGAGGGAGAAAACGTAAGAACATTTCGCATCCCTCAATGCCACTAGGTAGGTCCTAATATAGGACCTAACTAGTGTCCGGTCAGACTCAGAACAGCTGGATCTCCAGGCACTCTCTAGGCGTCTTCTCTGGCGTTTCATCTCCCTCAGCTCCTCGGAAAACCAAGGAGCTGGTTGAGACCGGCGCCGGGTCAGAGGCCGCAAAGGCACGACACGGTCCAAAGCTCCAGCCGCAGCCTGTTCCCAGGCCGCGACTAGCTCTTCAGTCGTGCCGTGGGCCAGGTTCTCGGGAAACAGCCCAAGCTCCGTCAGGAACCTCTCAGGGTCCATCAGGCGCCTGGGACGGAACCAACGTATTGGTTCCGTCTCCCTGCGGCGGTGGGTAGCGGTCTGAAAGTCCAGACGAAGGAGAAAATGATCTGACCGTGACAAAGGTTCGATAACTAAATCATTTAAAATCAGATCATTCAACCACTAGCCAGAGATAAAAACCAAGTCTAGGGTGCCTCCCCCAATGTGAGTAGGGCCATCAATTAATTGAGTCAGGTCCATGGCCATCATGGAAGCCATGAACTCCCGAGCGGTCGAGGATGCCGTGCCAGTTGATGGCAAGTTGAAATCCCCCATGACCAACAGTCTAGGGGTTTCAACGGCCAACCCAGCCAGCAACTCCAACAGCTCGGGCAGGGCTGTTATCACGCAGCAAGGAGCCAGGTACGTGATCAACAAGCCCACCTGAGTCCTACGACCCCACTTCACATAGAGGGTTTCACACCCAGCTATCTGAGGCACAGTGGTCTCCCTCGGTTCCAGACTCTCCCTAATAATAACCGCCACCCCTACCTTGGGCCCCCGGCTGATGGAATGCTCGGAAACCTGGTGGGCACATCTCTACTAGGGGAACCCCCCCTTCCTATTGCTTGGAGTAGGAGATGTTGCATACCTTTTAAGACATTTCTTCTGGTCAAACATTAAACATTTTATTTTCCATGCTAAAGCAATTTATTTACATGCCACAAATAACAAAGTAAATGCTGCAGAAGGGATCTAGCATGATAATTAAGTACAATGACGACCTATATGAACAGCAAATGCCAGTGAGCTAAAACAAAGCAACAACAGCTTTATTTGTTGACAGATGTAAGAGCCATATTGTTAGTTAATTGGGTAATGGTGTAAACATTTGCAAACTATGTGGTCCCTAGGTGAATTAAAAAAAAACATCAGCAGGCACTCTGAAAATCCAAGGTGAAAGACAGCAAATCTTTTCCTAGCACAGGTACGCAAATAAATCTCCAAAGTTGAAAGCATCTGAGAAAAGGACATCGTTCAGAGTTGTTATTAAGGGTAAAGTGGAGTTTGCCAATCCAGGAATTCTGATTAGGATGTGCATTGTTAATCACACTGAAATGAAAAATAGATTTCCATCTGGTTACAGTCTGGAGGATAGTGTTTATTAACCCAGTCTTGCATTTCGAATCAGTTTTTGCCTGATACACAGAAGACATTCTCATTTTACTTACCTTTCTCTGATTTTGCAATACAGGCGTTGAGGGATTTGGGAAGTGAGTGGATTTAATTAGATACAGCCTTGGACTAAATACAAGCAGCTAATTTCTTTTCTCAGGTGCACTCCTCTTGTTGTCCAGAGAATGAGCCTGTATTAATAGCAGTGAAATGTTAAGGCTTCGGATACGGAAACAAAGAGCTTCCTTTCTGTAATTGCAAACTACAATTCAGTATTTTGGTTGTTTTGTAGAAACACAGTAGGTTTTATGTGATCTTATCTCTTTTAACTGATCTATTTTCTGGAAACCAGGCTTTCTTTGTAGATAATACTCTATTGTAAATGCTTTTTCAGTGGAACCTTAAAATACTTAATGATTATAAAATAGAACATAGAATGTTAGAGTTGGAAGGGACCTTGGAAGTCTTCTAATCCAGGAGTCTCCAACCTTGGCGACTTTAAGCCTGGCGGATTTCAACACCCAGAATTCCCCAGCCAGCTTTGCTGGCTGGGGAATTCTAGGAGTTGAAGTCCACCAGGCTTAAAGTCGCCAAGGTTGGAGACCCCTGTTTTAATCCAACCCCCTGCTCAAGCTGGAGACCTTGTACCAGTTCAGATAAATGGTTATCCAGTCTCTTTTTGAAAGCCTCCAGTGAAAGCACCCACAACTTTCTTGTTACAGTGTAACGATAATATAATGTAAATGGTTTAAGGGATAAATGCTATATGATTCCAGGTTTCAAAGGATACTCTCATTAAAAGGCATAATAAATATTTGCTATTAGTCCATAATAGGTACGTCCAGTTACTGTAACTGCATTTGTGAATGTAGTAACTAACCTCTGTTGCCTATAGAGGCTGATAACACAAAACATGCTCAAACTTTTCTACCTCTTCTAGTAAACTACATTTTACTTCTTGTATCATTCCCAGATACACTTGCAATATAAAATATAATTAGCAGTATCAGTTTTAACTGTATTTTCTCCTTCTGTTTTCCTTCTACCAAAGATATTGTGTATTTCATTTAAAGATGAAAAAAGGCTAGAAAAACTGATTTTATTTTATATTTTCAAAAGTAATGGAGAAATAATATTATTTCTTCATCAAGCAGATTTTGGGGTCCAGGGGAATCTTTACATTTGATGACTCCATTTCCATATATTCAGACTGCTCCTTCATCACGTCTAACATAGCAAAATGTAAAAATGACTTCAGCATACTTTCTCCCTTTTTCTCTCTCGGCCAAACTTGAGAATTCAGAGATATACACAGTATTTTGTAACCTTAGATTAACCTAATAAAGATATGGCTGTAATGTGGATTTGGAGATTATTTTTTTTCTGGTCAGCGTTCATCTTTCCAAAATGTAGATATATAATAGAGTAGCACAAGATACTTTGCAAATTATTTACATAATAAACTGTGTCAACTTTCCTGTATTCTGATGCATTTTAACTATATATGACTATACAACATTTAGTGGACAACAATCACACAGCCTGTGAGTAGCAAGCCAGGACAAATTTTATATACCGGTATATACTTTTATATATTTAAACTTAGACTACATTAAATCAGTCAAAGGGAATTCATATTATCATTCCCTAGTAATTAATAATTTTTCAATTTTGTAACATTTATAGTTAGAATGCAGCAGAAACCTTGAATAGTATGGGTTGCATGCCATGTACTTCTGGGCTAAGTATTAACTGTTGGAAAAATCATATACCTTGGATTTGTAAAAATAGATTATCCAATTAAAATCTCTGTCATATAATAGAATTTCCAGTGATGTACCTTTAATCCAAGTGCTGTTGGATGCAAGGTAATATAAGCATAGAATGAGATTTTTGTGAAATTTGAACAGAATAATGAATTCATACCTTGCAAAGTAAAACAATGACATGATGTATCTCATATGTGCATTTGGAAACCAATTAAATTAAGGGAATACTTTGGTGTGTATATTCTGTAAGCAGTAATATTTTTCTGTCCCCAAATTATAAAGCTGTCAATAGTTTCATCAGAGTGCAAATATTTTTAGATTCTGTTAAAAAAATACAAAGCTTTTGGAAGGTAAGATGAAGGATACAGCTAACTATTTATTTTGTATGTTTTGCTGCAAATGCTATTATGAGCATGATAACAAAGCTATTTCCTGACTCTCTTAAATATACCAACTAACAAGCAAACCCATCAAACTAATCGTGGAATGTTTATTAGTCTGTTTTTGAAAGGATAACTGAAGGCTACCACCTATACTTTTGTTTTCAGGTTGTCTTGTTCTTTTTTATTTTCACAGGTAACCCAACTGGATCCAAATAAATCATTATTGGAGTTAAAATTGTACCCTCAAGAAACACTTTTTCTAGAGGCAAAAGAATAGATGAAGCCAGATTGGAGGACTAAGTAATTATTTGATAATGAATAAGGCACGGCGAACGCTTTATCCAAATCACTGTGTCCTATCATTTAAATCAGATCAATGTCCCAACTCTGCCACTTTCAAGAAGCTGGGAAGAAAGAATAAACATAGTTCCATAAAAATTTCCCATACATGAGTATGTGTTTTCAACCTCATTTAAAAGAGCAGAGAAAATACTTTGCTACAATACTGAACACTAGAATCTGTTGCTCACTTACCATCTGGCTTTTGTTATAACTAATACACTGTTAAAATGTGAGTGATTGTCCAGTAGAATTTTTACTCCTCAATTACCCCTTTTTTCACCAAGAATTCTTGGACATTTCTGCCTGTACTTTTGACACTAGAATACTGTATATTTGATATCTTGCTAAACCAGTGCTCTCATATATGTGCATTTTCTTTCTGTGTTTGAAATTCGATTTTGCCACCTAATTTTTTTTAAGGCAGAAAAACAATAAATGGGACATTTTCATCCTTGGAGATTTAACAGTATTGTAGTAGTAGAAAGCAGAGGGTGTTTCTTTCCTCTATACTTTCTGACTCTTTCATAAGATGTAAGGTTTTGTTTGGAGAAGATAGTTTGACATATATGCAAGATATTTATTTACTGATTTTTATTTTTATTTTGCTTTGAATCTCGATCCAGATTCAGTTTGGGGAGTATTTTCCATTACATTGCAGTGTGTTGAACTGCTGATGATATGAGTATCTAAATAATGTTTAAAAAAAGGAACTGTAGTGAATGACTAGTACCCACAGCTAACAGTTCAGAAAAAACAGGTGTTGGCTATGAATGTCCAAAGCAGCACAAATAGTAAAGTTCTTTGCTCATCATTGTAAAAGAATTACAGGACTCCTCTCCCATCCCCCATCCCCTCCTGTGTTTTATTTCTTTTTGCTTTTTTCCCATTCTGACACTGGTTTGTATTATTTTTCTTGCAGTTTAAAGCACCTTGTTTGTTTCACCAAACAATAAAAATGTAAAATTACAGTGTATTAAGAAATGTTTGCAGATTTTGATTATGGACATGAGAAACGCATCCATCCATCCATCCAGGGGATTGGTCTATTCAGGGGGTTAGAAAGTTTGGAACATTTGAATCAGCATGCTGCTTGAAGCTACATCAAAATAGATTTGTAAGCTTTTTTTTTTAAATGTGAATTACAAACTGTAGGCTTAGACTGTGGCATACAAAAGCACCATGGAAAATTCATTTTCTAAATAATACATTTGTTCTCCATTATTTCTCATTTGACATATCTTCTTTATTGTAGCAGACTGCTATTCTCTTCTAAGAATTAATACAAACTGGAAAAAATATGCATTTTTATGCATAATTATGCATTTTTGTCTCATTCTCTTTTGGCTGGAGTAATGAACTTAAGAACTATGTTAAGTGTTTAAGGATACAGATACATTATTTTTTACCAAATATGGAAAAAGTGGAGAAGATATGTGTCTTATAAAATTCAGTTAGGACATATATTAGAAGAACTACTCTATTTGTGTCAATCAAAATTGTTGTATGTTTTAATCACCCATGGTGCACACAAATACATAAATAAATGCTCAACTTGCCAAGGAAGACATTTATAATGGAAAATTCAACTGCTCACTTATGCTGAACAAGTTGAAAATGGAAATAACAAACGTAAAGATTTCTTTTTTCCATAGATAAGCTGGAAAATGGAATCTATGCAGGGGTCTCCAAACTTGCAAAGCTGGCTGGGGAATTCTGGGAGTTGAAGTCCACCAGAATTAAAGTTGCCAAGGCTGGAGACCCCTGATCTAGTGTGTGTACCAATATATAAGTCCTGTGGAGTTCATTTAGAAAAAAAATGACTTACTTTATTTTTTTTTCCATTGAAATCAGTGGGGCTTAACAGTGTTTTACAGCATGCAGAAAAGCCGTTTTTTTGACTGCCAATGACAAGGTGTAATGTACACATCTTAACCAAATAGTCCCATTAAATATTGTAGAAGAAAATGGAATTTGGATTGTAATTTCAATTAGCAGATCCTGAAGATGCCCTTTCACATTGTTCTATTTTTTTTAAACATTCTTCTTGCTGAAATATTGATATGCATCGTATTAAGGAGATCATCTGAGAACGAAAAGATTCTTTCTGTTGGTAGAAGGAGCCAGGCAGGTTTTCAAGAGTACAGGAAACCTAGGTGAGCAACAAGTATTGGAAAATTGTTATTAATCAATAATTGACTATTTTAAATCAGTTTTTAAACTACACTTTAATCGCCTTTTGATTAGTTCTGCCCCATGCTTCCCTTTTATCAATTCTGACTTCAACATTTCTTTGTATCAGATGAGGAAAAAAAACGTTATTTCTCACATCTTAAAAATGAGGTTCTAATCTAAGGCACAGGTTAGCTTAATATGTGGCTTTGGGAATGGGATTTTTCAGTGAACAAAGTCATAAATCCAAGGCAAATGCCTTAACAACTTTCAGAAATGATCACCGTTCCATATTTCAACCAATTCGTTTCCTGTATCCTTCCACAAGAACGGTCAGCATTTGTGAGCTTATTAATATTTTGTGGCTGGTAATGTAGACATCCAATATGACATTAGTTTTGGTCTCCTTTGTGGAATCTAGTTATCATTTAGGCCACATCAAAGTGCCCATTTATTATTGCTGTTCTCTTTGACTAAGTGAATATGGAGGGCTACAAAGATACATCTTCCTCTTGAAATAAAATATCGGTACTTAGTTCTCAATTCTCCATGTTTGGATTGTTAATATTTGTTACCATTTTAAAAAAAGTGATTAAAAATATTTTGCAGATGTGGAGCTATACTGCTACTTGATCCTTTCATATCAGTAGCATTTTATAGATAATTTATTATGCTTCTCTTTTCTATGTCACACACACACACACACACTATTTTACTCGGAACAGGTACCTGTCTGGAATAGGCTCTAATGCTGGGAAAGAAAGAAAAGAAGAGGACACTCAGCAGCCAAATAGATGAACTCAGTTCCAGGGTCCATGGGTGCACCACTGTAGAACTGAAGAATCCAGTTAGGGATAGATCATCACAGAAAAAAAAATCCATGTGGTCACTAGGAGCTGCACACACAGAGGTTCACCAGCTTTATGCAAACTATTATTGCATCCCACACTTAAATGGTTATTGAACATTATATCTTGGATGCACCTTTTGTAACACCAGATCTTTTGTATAACTGGATTTATATCTTGAATACATTAGTATTAAAACTTAAGGAATTATTCTTGTCAATTAGAGAAATTAGGAGTTCCCTTTTCCTGTTCAGTCTAATGGAAAAAGTGGGAAGTTCTTTTGACTGTACATCTTCTAACATTCCTAGCTTTTTAATTTTAAGTTTAAATTAATACTTGAGCAGATGCAAAACCCAAGTATATCAATCAGGGTTGGTATTCACTTTACCTTTGCTCCTGGTTCGCAAATGTGAGCGCGCCCTTGCGTTCGCTCATGCGCAACACCTCTACACATGCACAGGACCTTCTGCACATGCGCAGAGCATCAAAAACAGGACATGATGATGTCCAGGCGGGTAGGTGGAGACTCCCACAGTCACTGCTACTGGTTCGCCCAAACGGGATAGCCGGCTGAATACCACCACTGATATCCATTCTTATGTCTTTGTGTGTGTTCTATTTTGTTCATTTAGTGCAGGAGTCTCCAACCTTGACAACTTTAAGACTTGTGGACTTCAACTCCCAGAGTCCCAGAATTCTGGGAGTTGAAGTCCACAAGACTTAAAGTTGCCAAGTTTGGAGACCCCTGATTTAGTGCAGGATTGTTTTGTTAAACTGCCTTTTTAAAATTACATTTTAATTTACCTTGTGAAATTAGAAATATAAGTATATTACTCGAAATAGATACGGTAGTCTTCAATTTTTGGGATCGTTCAAAATTACAACAGTGTTGGAAAAAAGTTTTGTGCACAAAGTTAGGACTGGTCCTTGCACTCCCAGGTTCACATGGTCGCAGTTCAGGTACATGAACAATTTTTTTGAATATAACATTTTGGCCATAGCGTTGTCCTAAAGGTGCTTTTTCAAGAGGCAACTGGTTTTTCTTTGAAGACGTTTTGCTTCAAAGCCAGAAAGTCCAGTTGCCTCTTGAAAAAGCACCTTTGGGACAACCATGACCTGGATGACTGAGAATCTCCATAAACATTTGGCCCGTGAGTTGATGCCTAATGTGTTTTAAAAATCAGACACATTGAAAGACTTGTGAGCACTTTAATATTGGATCAAAAATGGGGACAATGCTCCAAGGATGATGGAGAAAGCAAACTGAACATAGTGTTCTTCCAGGCTTCCAAAGGAAACAACAAAATAAACATCATGGATCAGTAGCGGTACAAAAATGAAGTCTGAAATAGATGCTCTTCACTGAGTTTCTAACACGAAGGTTTGCTGACAGCTGATGGGATTTTTCTATATTATAAAAAATAAAGGCATGTATTTGAAAGCTGTGTACAAAGTTATGCCTTGATTTGTTTTATTTATATAATTTTTATTCTGTTTTTAATGATTAACAGCCCAAGATCAGGAGTACAGGTGAATGAAGTCTTAGAAATTGGAAAGTAAGTCTGTATAACGGGAAATACCATTTTCACCGCATTCTCACCACCTGGCTACACAATATAGATGTGTCATTAAGAATTAAATTGGTTAGAAATGGAAGTATTCCGACTTCAGTGTCCCCTCTCCACCTCTCAAGCATGTGTGCATTTTAAAGAAATAGATGCAAACCTCACATAAGAGATACGTTGAATTAACTTTTAGTCTTAGTAATTGACTTCCTCTCTATGGACAAGAGAAGTGATGTTGATGCAGGTAAGTCCTCAACTTACAACCATTTCTGTTGCTAAGAGACATTTGTTAAGTAAATTTTGGCCCATTTTACGACCTCTCTTGCCACAGTTGTTTAGTGAATTGTTGCCATTTTTAAGTTAGTAACATGGTTGTTAAGTGAATCTGGCTTTCCTATTGACTGCCTGTCAAGAAGATTTCAAAAAATGATCACGTGACCCCGGGACACTGCAACTGTCATAAATACAAGTCGGTTGAAAAGCGTCTGAATTTTGATTACAGGATCATGGGGATGTTGCAATGAAAAGTGTAAAAAACAGTCACAAGTCACTTTTTTCAGTTGTAATTTTGAACAATCACTAAATGAATTGTTGTAAGTCGAAGAGTACCTGTATTGAAATACCTTCTTGAAGATGTTTCTGCAGAATTATAATTTGTTCTCACTCTTACTAACTTTTTAACCAAAAATATATTGCAGTATCTGCCATGCTCCCATGCGGTTGTCTTTGTTTCTTCTCAGCTTTTGAATTTGTTACATTTAAATTGTCCTTAGCTGTTCCTGGGTTAAGGCAGTGCTTTCCTGCTTATTCCAACAATGTCCAGGGATATTCTAAATAGGGACAGATCTTTACGTCTTGTTACCTTGGAGGCAAGTTAGTTGACTGCAGAGTCTGGGAACAGACAAAAAAAAATAAAAGTAGGAATTTGACACAGTAGGCAACAAATTCTTAGATTTACATAGTTTAATTGTTGCAGAGATGTAACAATTGCTGTGAGAACTTACATATTTAAGAATTGCATTAGAGGATTTTGGAGTTCTAATAGAAATCTCACTCAATGGATTATTCCAGCAGATGGAAGATTGGAAGTGGATGCCTTGGTAGGTAAAGTCTCAAAAAGACTAAATAAGATAGTCACAGAGCTAAAAATTCAGCTTAATTCTTTATTAAAAATAGGTAATATAAGTCCATTTTGCAAACTGAAAAAAATGTTAAATAAAAACTAATAGAGGAACATAACTGCAATTTACTGTATATATACAACTAGAACCTACAGCAAAATAATGCAGAATGAAGGTTCTTATTTACTGCTCCAGTTTTTACTGCTCCAGTTGGTGATCCACCATGGTCTCCTCTAGAAATCATTCTATTCTTTCTCTTACCTAGTTTTCCATATCTGCCACCCCCAGAAGGTAGACCAGACCAGAAAACCAAAGCTTTCTAGTTATGAATGCTTGTGCTATTTTTGTTATAAGCCTACAGTAACAGAATTAGGTTACGGTGAACAGAATCCTGCAAGTCTGAATAAGTTTCTCCACCCCACCCCACTCTGCCCCAGTTCAGATTTCTTTTTATTTGGTCTTTACTAAATTGTCTGATGGATATTTTTTTTTAAAGATTGTATATGTGAGCATGTGTGGCAGCAGTTTATTAGACTTAAAGCAGGGGTATCTAACCTTGGCCACTTTTAAGACCTGTGGACCTCAATTCCCAGAATTCGCCAGCCAGTCATGGGGCTGTTTTAAAGTTTATTAAACTGTTACATTTCCTAAACATTTTGATTATCCCTATTTTTGAATTATCTCACAAATGTACAGTCGTGCATGGTTGTTGCTGGTTTCATTTTGGTAAAATTATTTTCAATAATCTCATGATGTGATGGAATGTAGTAAGAAGATGAAGTCCCAGGAGGGAGGAGGTACATTTCAGAAAACTAAGTGGCAACCCAGTTCAGGTGTTACATATGAGAGAGAGTTCACTGAGTTATTCTGAAGATGCAGATAGCAGAGTGCTCAGTCTGGCAATATTTTGTCTATAGCATGAAAACAATAAAGAACTCAGTTTGAAAGAATCACCACATTCTATTCTTGGTTTTAGGCCTGGCACATCATGGTAAGATATTAGCATAAAGGCACCAACTTCATTTACTGTCTTTTACACTTTTTTTGTTAGAGTATGTTGGAAGATACAAGTGTGACTGTCATTCTGGAAATAATAGCAAATATGAAAGTAAATCAAATTATCCATGGAGTCCTTAACTCACTAGAGAAATTTCTTGTCTTCCTTTGAACCTTTGTTCCTGCTGTTGATCTTACTTGTTTTATGAATCACCATTGACAGTTAGCCAGAATGGAACACTCCCACTGCATGTGCTTCATTCACCTGGCAAGATTTACTGTTCCTTTTCTTTGTACCACATAAATGCTGTCTTTAAGGAGTGATACTTCCACAATAGCCAAATGTGCAGCAGTACTGATATGGACTGAATGTTCAACAGCAAGTAGATCCTTATGAATGACATGAGGAAAGGCAGGTTGCCTTTAAAATCTCGTATGGAAGCAACATGTCCTTTTGCATGTCTGTCCGGTAATCCAGAGCAACTATGGTTTCAGATAACCACCGTAAAGCCTGAATGGGTGCAAAGAAGAGAGGTGTTAGGGAAATACATTGCAACCAAGCATATTGTTTGGCATGGTGAAAAAAAAATACTATTTTACAATCTAAATGCATATCCCCATACTTACAATATGTAAAAGTTGAAAATATATTGTACTTATTGTTTAATTTATGTTCGTGATCAAGTAATTCCTTCTCCAGCATATCCCTAATACACACACACACCCTCTCTCTCTCTCTCTCTCTCTCTCTCTCTCTCTCTCTCTGAATCAAAAAGACTCCAATAAAAAAACCTGTTCATTTTCTTATTGTACTAGGTTGGACAAAGCAGGCCTAAGTTTGTGTGTTGCACAACCTTCCAACGAGTTGTGTCTTGTTCCTGGACAGCCTGCCTCACTGCAAGAAAATATTTCTTTAAATGCTGCGGTGTGTGTGTGTGCCTATCCCCATCCTAAAGATCATGTACATTTCCAGGGGAAGTGATACAACACCCCTCCTTTGTGGGCGGGCAAACCCCTAGGCTGGTTCCACCCAGCCTTCAGCTCTGGGATCTCAGACTAAACTAACCTGAGGGGTCATTCAAAGTTTACTTTCTCAGAGTTATAAGCAGGAGTTCCCAAATACTTAAAGGGTCTTTACATCTTAAACAGCTGTGTCCCAAATAAGGGTGTCTCATCTTCTCAACTTCTGTTTGCATTGGAGAATGAAGGGATGGGGGATGGGATGCTCCAGTTCATCCTCAGGAATGTGCAGGAGGACAGCAATCCGCTTAGAAGGACAGTTCTAAACATTTGCCCCCCTCCAAGCTCAGGGCAAGCTTCTAGCCCACCAGAATTTAGGCTTACAGATATCTATTTGATTTAAGGGAATCTTATTGCTTACTATAATTGTTCTTCCAAATATAAAGTAATGCTTCCTTGTTTTCAAAGAAAATCACATCATGTAGGTACCCAAAGTTTCTCCATTGCAGAATTTATTATTTGTGCTACAAGAGGGTAGCCAGAGGCAGCTAGAAAGATGCATGTTTTTTCCCCCCAGGACTGAGAAAGCAACTTAACATTGTGAGTTATTTGGGCACATTGTACCCTTTAAACTGTTTTAGGGTTTCTAAGACATCTTTGGAGAACTAAGTGTTGTTGTTTTTTACTCATTTAAGCATTGGCAGTTAATTAGATTTTCAAGCTTCTTCATCCACTTTACATCAAATCTGTATCACAGAAGTGAACGTTTTCTATAGATTCATAAAGAAATATAGATGTTCGATGTCTGCAATGGTATGAAAACCCTGAAAATGAAGTAAACATCTGAAGGGCCTAGAATACAAGTCCAAGGATTTCTGAGTACCAATCAGTTGTTTTTCACTCCTGCACAAGGAGAGCCAGTCTACAATTTGTCAGAGTGATTGTTTGCCTCAGGCACCAGATTAGAGATGTCATAAAGGGGAGAAAATTCTAAGTTATTTTAGCTAATTGGCTACTGAAAAATTAATTCCAAGGGTGAGCAAAGGTAACTGAGATTTTCCTCCCCCTATGCACTGAGTAGTAAAATGTCAACTTACATGCATCCTTGGGCAATAAAACAGGGTATGCCAGCTTTGTGTGTTGATCTCAGTACTTGACCAGCCACTTTCTGAAGAGTGAAATCAAATCTCCATGGACCAGTTCTTTCAGCATGTTGATAGAATATTTAAAAAGAAAGTTAATTTTTATCTACTTTTTGTCACACATACACATTCTTTCTGGGATTGGTGGCAGTTGTAGTCTAAAACTCTTGGAGGGTAATAGTCAAGGAAAACTACTTTAGATGCTATCAGATCCAGTTTCTCTTTCATTATTGCCTCCTTGACCCTATTGGATGAGAACAAATTATACATGCAAATCTATATATGTGTTTGAAAAGATGTACATAACTGGTGAAGAGCAGCGTTTTCTTGGATTTCTAAGTTAAAGAAGATTGTGATGCCTTTTGCATTTCTTCCCCATAATTTTCATTAAGAACATTCCGGGCTGTTTATCTAGTTGACTTACTAGGGCAATAATTAATTTTCAAATAAAAGATACATTACATAAAACTGTCACAAATCTGTGTTTAAATTCCTTACTTGACTGTTTAAGCCATCAGCAAATCTTATTGGTCTCTTGTACAATGAAGCTAATCAAACCAAACTATAATTCAAACAGCCAAGAAATCCAGGTACAGGGAAACATAGATTATTATTTGGTACTAAGGCATTGCTCTGTCTTGCTTAGAGCCAGCTGTTCTGACTGGTAATGCATCTTTAATAGCTTTTTCCCTGCAGATCTATATGTGGGATTCTCAGTCATCCAGGTGAAGAGGCAACTGGACTTTCTAGTTTTTCTTTGAAGCTGAAGAAGCTTTTTGGATGAGAAACAAAACGTCTTCAAAGAAAACCAGAAAGTCCAGTTGCCTCTTGAAAAAGCACCTTTGGGACTGCAGATCTATAAAATAGAAATCTCAGAAATCCTGGTTGAGAAGTTAATGAGTTGTCATCCTAACATATCTAAGGTACCAGGCTGGGGAAGGCTGAACTACGATTCTTGGGTGGGTGGTGGGAAATGTTCCAGTCCTGTTTCCAGAAAAGAAATTGAACTGGAGAAATTAGTACATTTTTCTTTGAGCATGTTATTGGTGATTTCATAGATGCATCCATATAGATTTCCTGGCAATGATACAGAAGTAGGGTAAAGTTGTTTGGAAACATCATAGACTCATAGGGTTGGACGGGACCTTGGAGATCTTCTTGTCCAATTTTCTGCCCAAGGAAGGAGTCCTCATACCACCTCAGACAAATAATTGTCTTTTCTTTTCTTGAAAACTTCCAGCAGTGAAGCACTCACAACTCCAGGAAGCAAGCAATTCCTAATAGTTCCCACAGTTAGGAAATTCCTGCGTATTTCCAGATTGGATCTCCCTTTGATGCGCTTCCATCCATTGCTTCTTTTCCTGTCTTCAGGTGCTTTGGAGAATAAATTGATGCCTCCTGCCCTGTAGCAGTCCTTCAACTATTGAAAGACTGCTATCATGTCTCCCTTCTTCGTTAAACTAAATATACCTAGTACCTTTAGCTTTTCTTCATAGGATTTAGCCTTTGGACATTTTATCATCTTTGTTGCTTTGCTCTCTTTCTAGGGCCTCAGCATCTTTTTGTATTGTGGTGATCAGAACTGGATGCAGTGTTCCAAATGTGAACTCAGCTTACTATGAAGCCCTGGCATTTTCTGAGGTGTCTCAACCAAACACTAGCCACAGATTATTTGCTTTCGGAGATCAGCCAAGGTCATCCAGGTGTTGCCATCTAGACAACATTCGAAATACAAAGTGCTTAGTCTGTACTTTGGAATGGAGCAACTCAGAGGTCATCTCCATCACTCAGCTTCTAGGCCTGTCTGCCCAGTCTATTTTTATTTTTTTATTAAGTTTTTACAGTTAAACAATTCTTATTCACCACTTACACATGACTGGGACAATTTTATATCCTCCTATTAGTATTCACCTATGTTCTATACATTTATACTAATTTTACATTCTATTTAGAGTTCTATCCCCTTTTTTTCTTCTATTTTCGATCCAGTTGTACAATTTCTCCCATATTACATAAAAATCCGAATCCATCAGTCCTTTCAATTCAAGAGTCATTTTGTCTTTTTTGGTGCAGTCCAATACTTTTTAAATTTTTAAATCTTCAGAGGGTATGTTTTGACTTCTCCAACATTGTGCGAAAGCCAATCTTGCCACAGTTATGTGCAGAATAATATATGCTGGGTTGTTCTTTTTTTCGTATTTCCTTTTCATTATTCCTAGAACAAATAATTCTGGTGTATATTCTATCTTGAAGCCTATTACTTCCTGTATCCAACTATGTACCTTCATCCAATATTTTTTTAGTTTTGGATCATAACCACCATATATGAAAGAAGGTACCTATCTTTTGTCCACATTTCCAACATTTGGGATTAAAATTTGGATATATTTTTGCCAATCTAGAGGGTGCCAAATACCAATGGTAAAACATTTTATATTGATTTTCTTTATATTCTACCCAGTCTAATGAGGACAATTTCCCTATTTTCATTTTGCTGCCAATCAACTATCAGCTTTGGCAATGTAACTTGTGTATGGTGCTAAAGTAAGAGTTTTTGAACTCCGGTGTGTTGGACAAGCCATTTCTCATAATACACAGTCAAACAGTTAAACCTGACCAACACTTAATTATTGTATTAAATTATGTGGGCCCAGTCATGTAGGTACATATTCATTACATATGTCTGTACCATTTATTCAACCAATACAAGAGCTACAGGAAAAATATGCCAGAATATTTAAAAATATGCCAGCATTCATTGCACTCTGGAAGGTTTCCACCCACCCTAGTTAAGTGGAACTGCTTTTGGTAAGGTACTGTGTAGAACGCAGCCTGAACATGCTCAGAATTCCTGTTTCTTTGTTAACGTTTTATATGTTTCATTTGGCTGGTTCAGCAAAACTCCTCTCCTGGTACAGCTATTCTCCAGTTTGAGCGTAAGTCATCTTCACTGGTTTCCTAGTCACAAAAAACAATCCTCAGCAATGAAGAAGTAGCTTGAATATGATTCTGATTTCTCTCACTTTGTTCCCTCCATTTTGCTGCCTCCCTCCATTTTTTTTGTAGTGAGAGAGACACACTTGGAATCAGAGTGGTTGTGACATTTAGGTAGCAGGCCATTGTGTGAAACCTTGAAAGTTTAAAAAACAAGTGCCATAGAACTCAGAGGGCTTAAAGCAACCCCCTTTGTGGAGCAAAGGACTGAGTTTTGATTCAGGACAATGGTGTTTCTCAAATTTCTTCCCAAAACCTGCACCCATCTGTGATTTGAATGCAATCGCTTTTCTCTCCCTCTGCAATTCATTTGGCAAAGACGAAGCAGATGCAAGAGACGGGGGCTGAATTTTAATGATCGAGTTTTACCTGAAACAAAACAAAACAAGCAAAAATAAAACAACACAAAACAGAGCAAGCGAGCAAGAGTGGGCGAGGGAACCCATTGGATCCTTTTAGAGACAAAACAAAACACATGTTTGAAGTTAAAGAGAAGGATTGGGGATAATATAAAATATCATTTAAAAGGGCTCCAATCATTAGGCAGCGCAAAGAGCTCAGCTAATGAGCCTCTCATAAATGAGGGAAGTGCCGCTTTCCCTTGGTTTTCTGCTCGGCTTGCCACAAAATTGCCTACCTGGGGTGGCTGATTACACAATTTGTACTGCATGATAAGATGTGGGGAGGGGGAGCCCTCATTTTGAGTTTCTCAATAGGTCAGCATCAAACCACCAGATGTTTCAGATCTCCATTGATGTCTTTGGTTTCATTTTGGAAGTGGGGGAGGGAACAGCAAGGGAGAAATGTCCTAACATTGCTTTACTAAACTCTGGTGCCCCAGCTTTGCAATTCTTGATTTGGCAACACCTTTTGATAAAGGGAAAAAGACAAATGGTATACTTGATGCTTTTATGAAGGGTAGATATTAATTATCTACACCCAATTATTCCTGTTTTTTGCTGGTTTCTGCTGTGTTTTAGAGTGTAGTAATTGTACATTTGGATATATACAGGACTCTCTTCTTTTAACTGGGGCAACAACTAGTCCTTGTAGAGGATGAGGAGAGAAGATATCAAGCAGACTTCTCTTACAAAGCATTAGCAGAAGAAATGTTTCCCTAATCCTCCTCCTCTGGTTGTTTTTCATGAGATAATTTGGATTTCATGAGACAATTTGCCTTCGACAAGACCTAAGTTTAACTCATAGAATCATCTATTTGTAATGTCCTTCCTGTTAAAGACTACTTCAGCTTTAATTGCAATAATACTAGAGCAACCAATAGATTTAAACTTAATGTCAACAGCTTTAATCTAGATTGCAGAAAATATGACTTCTGTAACAGAATCATCAGTGCTTGGAACACTTTACCTGGCTCTGTGGTCTCTTCTCATAATCCTAAAAGCTTTAACCAAGAACTTTCTACTATTGACCTCACCCCATTCCTAAGAGGACCATAAGGGGCGTGCATAAGCGCACAAACGTGCCTACCGTTCCTGTCCTATCGTTTTTCTTTTCTTCTTCCTATATATATATATATGTTTATACCTCCTAATATTTACTCATATATATGTTTATATACTATATAATCTTTTTGTATGATACTTACATATATTGTTGTGACAAAATAAATAAATAAATAAATAAAAAATAAATAGATAGATTTGCAATTCCAGTCAGGAAAACCAAAGCACCTATAGCTGAGACCCTCAAAACTGAGTGGCCCTTGAGAGTTGCACATAGCAGGGGTCTCCAACCTTGGTCCTTTTAAGACTTGTGGACTTCAACTCCCAGAGCAAAGCTGGCTGAGGAACTCTGGGAGTTGAAGTCCACAAGTCTTAAAGGGACCAAGGTTGGAGACCCCTGCTTTAAGGGATTGTACATCTCCCAGTGCTCATACTCTTGCATCTCGTTTCCCATAAATGTTCATTGTCATCTTCCTTTCAGCTCTTTGGCAATTTGTGGGACTCTTGTAGAATAGGATGCAGTTAGTTACCAATCCCATCTCTGGGCAAATGGAAATCCTTGCCTGCTAACTTTTTTGTTTAACCACAAATGTTTAAAGCTGGTAAATGATAGGCTGCCATGACCTTCCTTGGAAACACTGCCGACCACCAAGAACATTAGATCAGGGGTCTCCAATCTTAGTCCCTTTAAGCAAAGCTGGCTGAGGTACTCTGGGAGTTGAAGTCCACAAGTCTTAAAAGGACCAAGGTTGGAGACCCCTGCATTAGATTGACCAATGCTAAAATAAATCCCCAGAATCACCTTGGTGACTTTGCAGATAAAAGGCAAAATGTTGTGGGCCATGTGCTGGGAACCATGTTACTTCCCTCTGGTGTATATTGGCACACATGATTATAACAGCTGTTTAGAATCCTACTGATCTCTCCCTGCCCACCTCTGCAACTTGTAAGTTTGTGGCCACAAACTTTAGGAATTGAAGGCTCAGGAATCTTTCTTCTCCCTATGTAAGGCTTTGCCTGATTCTTGAGTTGGTGCTTCAGATTTTCCTCAGTACGTTAAAGGAGCAGAGGAAGTACATTATCCTGGGCTCTTTCAGGTAAATATCAAGGGGGATGAGAGGGACTCCTAATGCCTGGCTTTGACTGCTTTAGTTGCATCTAAGGGCTTAGTGCAGTTTGAAAAAGAAAAAGAAATTTAAAAAAAGGTGGAAGAAAGTGGTAATGGAGCCCATAGCCAGTTCCCAGCCTTTGCTGTAATACTTTGTACCCAAACTGTTGCTTCTGTTCCACCTTCAAGCGTGGATAGAGCTTTGTACTTCTCCCAAACACACACATATACTTTATTCTCTTCTCTCTGAGCTCCTTCTTCTTTCTCCTCCTCCTCCTCCTCCCACTCCACCCTATTCACATTACCTCAAAGTGCATTTAAGCATCAATAAGGTGCGAAGGGAAAATTGTCTGTCACGTTAATCCAGGCCTGAGGGGCTGGGAAATATAAAAGAGAGAGAGAGAAAGAGAAAAGGAATGGTTCTTTAAGAGCCTAAAAATCCATACAATAGCTGTGGGAATGCTGGTCAGGCCCTTTCCTCCCCACTGCCTCCGTGGTGATCCCTCAATTAGCACGCAGGGCCTGATTCTATAGGAGGCCTTGTCTTTCAAGGTGAGCCTGTTTGTTTGGGGAAGGGGAGCCTCTTGTCAGATTGGCTAAATTTGCCTCCAGAGCAGACCAAGGGAGCTCAGCCTGCAATGTCTGGCAGAATTTGGGGCAGATGAGGGAGAAGAGCTCTCTCAACTTCAGGAGGGTATTGGAGATGTAGAGTGGTGATGAGGTCAAGAAAGCCCACAGCACCCTTCCTCCCTCCCTCCCTCCCTCAATTTCACTGTCACTGGAAGGGTGTTACCACTACTTGTTGTGTCTCAAGGACCTCCGCCACAGGCCTTCCAAGTTTAAAAGTTTTCACTGACCTTGTCTTTGGATGACACGAGAGAAGGAAAGTGGGCTGATTAATTGGGATAGATCCCCCTTAATTTAAGCAGAGCTGTGTTGTGTAGAGGGCTCTGCTTAATAGCGGGAAGCAATCTGCATATTTCTTGTTTTGGAAAGAGGTGTGGATTACGGTGTCTCATATCATAAAGGGTTACAATGCTTCTGAATTCATTTTTCAAAAAGACTTTACATTGTATACACTTTAGACCCTCCTGCTGGTAGCAGAACGCCACGAACTTACTTTGAATTAGTTCAAAGTTGGAGTGGGGGGGACACAAATTGAAACAAAAAAATAAATAAATCAGAAAATTGCCTTTTAAAACCCCACGAAGTTTGTTGTCATGACACCTATCACCTTGTGCCCGTTCCCTCTTCCCTCGGGCTTTAAGGGCCAGTCCGAATTGGGCGACTCGCTTCAGGTTTTTCTAAAAGTGTTTTTATGGCACGAGCCGAGGTTTTGCTCCCAAACGTTTGATTTTTGCCATTCTAAAGGAGGCCTGGGGGAAGCGGTGCCTTTATGGAAGGCCTCTTTGGGGCGAAAAAGTTGGCAGGAAGGAACGGTTGTTGAATGGAAAAGAACGTTTACAGCAATTTCAAATCTTTTTACTACCGGTTCTGTGGGTGTGGCTTGGTGGGCGTGGCATGGCTTGGTGGGCGTGGTAGGGGAAGGATACTGCATTTCCTCCCAATCAGCTGGGACTTGGGAGGCAGAGAATAGATGGGGGCGGGGCCAGTCAGAATTTTTACTACCAGTTCTCCGAATTACTCAAATTTTCCGCTACCGTTCTCCAGGACTGATCAGAACCTGCTGAAATCCACCTCCGGTTTACCGGCCGTCCAGCGGGGGACCCCGATTTAATGGGAGGCTTAGCAAAACGTCCCACCTTGCAATTTCAGCGATCTCGGCCGGACCCGCCTTTGCACACCACGGAGGACTTTCCTGGCTGGGCCGTGTCCAGCTCAGAGCAGGGCAGGCGGAGGGTCTCCTCGCGGCCATCCTCCTGCTCTCAAGAGGCCCCATCTTTGCACCTTTCCGGACCAGCGGCGGCTGGAAGAAAGCCCTCCCAGTCGAGGGCCGAAGCCTCCAAGGGGGCGTCGTGGGGGAGGGAAGGGAAGCGCACCCGCAGCCTCGCCAGCGCTCGGGGAGCCTGGTCGGGGTGGGGCTTCTCAGCTGGCCGGGCTGAGCCCTGGAGGAGCAGCGCGGAGAGACGGGAGCCGGCGGGGGAGGCAGTGGCGCAGAGAGAGAGAGAGAACAACGGTTGCGTTAAAACTGTTCCTTAGTCACTTTTAATTAGCCCCCTCGATTTAATTAGCAAAGTTGAAACATGCAATTAAAATTAGCTCAGTTTAGCGGGTCTTCAAGGGAAACCGGGGGAGGAAGCGCGGCGGGAGCCGTCAGGCGGGCGGGCGAAAGGTGGGAACTCGCTCCGAGGAGGGAAGGAGGCCAAGAGCCTCGGAGGGGTAGCCCCGGCCGACCCCGGCTCCCTTTCGACGAGAGAAAGACGTGCTGGGCTCGGCCCGAGGAAAAGGCAGCCCTTCTCGGCTCCGACTATCAGAGCCCAGCCAAGCTGAGACGATCCGGGGCAGCAAAAGCAACCCTCTGCGGCTCAGCCATTCCCTGCGAGAGCCGACCGGTCCCCCTGTCTCCCTTCCTTCTCCAGGGACCGTGCATTTCAAGGCCCGTCTCTCGAAATCGTGAAAGCGGGGAGCGATGGGGATTGTAGTCCGATGCTCCGGAAGTAGCCAGCTTGCCTGATTTTTTTTTCCTTCACGAATACGAACCCAAATTCCGAGGCCGGCCTGTCTACAGGCCGCACTATGAGCCCAACCTCCTTTTGCTTGGGAAGGGCTGCCGGTGCTCCCCAACTCTGGCCATCCGGGGCAGGTGTGAGCCGAGGCCCTGAGAAAGCTACTGCACTAACCCGGGGCGCGAGCCTGGCTCTTCGAGGTTCCCAAGCGGGAGACACTCGACTTTTCTTTTAACTGGACAGGGGGGGGGGCAGTCGGAGAAATGTGATCGGAAGTAACAAGAGTGAAGATTTTGGATTGCCGTCAGCCACCCACTGAGTTCTGGTGGCGTTTCTCCATCCCTTTTCGAGAAGAGTTCTCTGTTTTCAGATTCAAGCTCTTATAAACGACGCATTCTGAAAACGTGTACATTTATCGGAGAGGTGGCTGGCAACAATTTCAGAAAGCGTGGGAGAAGGAGGGAGGGAGGAAAGAAAGGGGAGGGAGGAAAGAAAGGGAAGGAAGGAGGGGAGGGAAGGAGGAAGGAAAGAAGGAGGAAGGAAGGAAGGAAGGAGGGGAAGGCTGGTTCGCGCTGACTGTTCGGAATGGAAGGGCTGAGACGTGATGTAGAAGAACACAATGTGCTGGGAAACAGATGCCGAGTTGCCTGGGCCCATGGAACCCACACACCCCGCGAGGCTTTTCTTTTGTAGGGTATCAGCCAAATGTAGACCGTGGGGATCTTGGAGAAATTATTTACGTCAGTGACGCAAAAGCAAAAGAAAACAAAATAAAGCTTTCCTTTTTCAAAATCCTTAAACCCAACTGAATAACAGCTACAGAAAGACAAAACAACAACAACACTGTAGCCTCACACAAGCCAAGGTTGAACGCTTAAGGACTGAAATGAAGCCCACCGGAGGCTTTCTGTAGCGGAATTCATCTTCGGGGGCAGGGATTAATTATTCTGGAATTGGGGTGAGTCAAGATTCAGTTAGCTTCATTCAGCGACCGTGAAAGGGGTCGAAGACATACCATCCTGTCAGTTTAACTCTCACCTCTTCTTCGGTTACCACCCCCAAAAGAAGTTTGGAAAAGAAAACACCGAATACCTGCACAGTGAAATGTGGTTGACTTCTCCCCCACTCCCTTTCCCCGAAGCACGAGTGCCAATAAGTGCTGTGTGAGACACTGAGGCGCCAATCCCAGTATCCAAAAAGCTTTCCAGGAAAACAAACAAACAAACAAACAAACGATACTGAGGCCGTGGTAACAACTGGATATTTTTTCTTCTAACCCAATGCTTTTTTTTTAAAATTCTCCTTTTTATAGATCGATGCTCTGTGATGATGCATTGATGGCCAAGTCTTTGTAGGCACTGGCGACATGGGACGAGGCAAGAATTATCGTAATCTTATCCCCAAATGCCGAGAGTATTTTATTTTACTTTTAGTTCATTTTTTAAAGAACTAAAATTCTTTTTTTTAAGGATTCAGAAAAACGTGATGCAGGGTCATATAAGATAATTAACAGGTGTGTGTGTGTGTGGGGGGAGTAAGCATTTACATTTACAGTCAGGGAAACGCCTGGATCAGGTAGAAAACGCGAAGGTTTGTCCCGTGCCCCTTCCCAAGTTTTTCTTTTCCTTTTTGGCACAACAGATTAATGGCTGGGGAAATTGCGGGTCCAAGTCGGGATGGTGCAGATTCCTGGCCGGCGAGGAAGGACTCTGAGGCAAACAATGAGCCCCGACTCAAAAGCTCACTTCTGGGAGAAAATGCGAAAGGTTTTGACCTCCAGCCTTGCATCTGCCGGGAAGCCTTCAGCGTCCCTGCCTGGACCTTGCTCGACAGGACGCGGCCGGACGCCCAATTGCTGGCCATGGCTGGGAAACTGCGGCTGGAAGGTCAAGTCCACGGAGGCCACCAGATTAGGGAAGGCCGGTAGGTGAATCTTTGGGCAGAACAGCAGATCAGCCTCTTTACCGATTTGCTGGATTTTCACCGAGTAGCCATGTCTCTCAGGAGGAGACATTTGGGCAAATCTGACGGCTCAAGAGAAAAGTAGGCGGAGAGTCCTCAGGTCCTGAATCCGGTCTTCTCCATCGGAGGATTCGGTCTCTCCCCCCACCCCCCTTCGTGGTCTCAGTGCGCCCTGACCAAAACCACCTGTGGGCCCCATCTCCCCGCCCAGCCCCCACCTGCATAAATGGTACACAGAAGGAAGTTGCGCTGGTTCGATCCCAAAGGCAATTATCAAGGAGCCTTTTTGATGGGCGAGGAGGAGCTACCACGTTTGGTCCAATATACGTTGGGGGGAAAAGGCTGAACGCTCCTTTGAAACTCCCAATGGAGAGTTCCCGGGTCCGCAAGGCTCTGAAGCCGCTAATTTACAGGCAAATTCTAGGTAAACCAGTTTCTAGTCCTCATTGAGGTCAGTCTATATCGCATATGTGGCATTTGCGCGAAGCCTAGTCTAGTGTTCAGATGATGAGGATAACGGTAATAATAATAATTCAAGTTGAAGGAGGTTGTGTTGATTGGAGACTTTTTAATATAGAGAAAAGCAAAAAAAAAAAATCACTCTCCACCTTATATGGACTCTCCACCTCATCTGCATTAATCGGTTTTTTCCAAATCAATCTAAGTTGCAACCACTCCCTGGTTTGGGAAGGAACAGGGAGTTTTCCCAAAGTTGGCACCGGGACCTTTTCCCTCTTTTTAAAAATGACCATTTTTAATCATATTTTTTAATGTTTCCAGTTTCGCCTGCATGTCAAATCGCCTCAACTTTTAATACTAAGCCTGGATGAAGGCGGGAGGGAGCGCCTACTTTATTTTATTTAGGCGGAGAAAGCATGCTAGGGGAGGTGGGCGGGCGGGTTGGGTAATTTTCATTCTTGTAATATTGGTTTGGGGATAATTACTTTTAATGTCAAAAAGATTTAGTTTAATATCATCTCTATTAGGCTGCTGGGCGGATAATTAAAAGTGAAGCTGATAGCAGGAGGGAAAACAGATGGGATTTGCTTACTTTGATTCAGTAGGTAAATAATGAAAAAGTCAGTGGCAAAACCCCCACGAACAATTGAAACCTTAAAGATCGCTAACATTATTGGAAGCCCTGGCGAAGTAGCTCCTTGAAGGGGGACCGGATGAATATATGCCAAACGAGAACTATATTTCTTCCGCGTCTTCTCTTTCTCCTCCCCTGCCTCCTGCCTTGGGGAAGAACTACCCTCGCTTTTAGACAGTAGAAATAATCTTTTAATTAAGAGTTTGCCCGTACAAATAGGAATTTGATTCCACCTGGAAACTTTTGGCGAAAATAAGGGGCATTTTAGAATTATCTGAATCAATATCTATATGCCGGAGAGGGGAGCGAGGAGGCTTTTAAAAATGTGTTTGGATAAATCCTAGCTACGTGTACCTTTAAAGGAGAGAAATAGTTACCTGACATTTAGTATAAAATAATAACAACAATAATAGCTATATCCCATTGATGAATATAGCTCTTAGTCCCGTCACTTCTGCTTAAAGTCCAGTGGGCCAGACTTTGTTCAAAGTAAAATTGTTTCCAACTGCATGTAATATCCAAAAGTACGGGGGAAAAGATCAGATAAGTGTACAAATGTGTCTGCTGAATACTTATAATTCTGCTCATTATGTCTGCTCATAATTAATTACCTGTATTGTTTAAAAGGAAGAAACGACACATTCACAAAGCTCTTGACTACTTGGCGATTACAGCAACATTTGGGAGGCTGGGGGCAGGGAGTAGAAAATATAAAACCAACCATTAAAAAAAATCGTGCCAATAATTTTTATGCTGACTATTAATAGGAATTATAGTTAACAGCATGGATTCAACTCATGTTCTGTTATTGGGAAGAGAGAAAAGTCATTTTAAGACCCCCGAGACTTGGGCTGGGTGGATGATGGAGAGTTCCCTGCTTTTTTTTTTCCTGGTTAATTTTCCCGGCTCCTTCAATCCGTCCGCTGCAGGGTTGCCTGTAATTCTGGGAAACTACAGATTGAAGCGTTGGGGGTCGGGATTAGGGTTGGTTGTATTGAATGCTTCTGTTTTTCTCTGCAAGACTTACTCTCCACCACCGCCGGGCGGACTTGGCTCCCTCCATTGGAGAAAAAGGTACCCATTTTCCGCCAGGGTTGCCTGTCACTGTCCACACGTTCTCTCCTTCCAGTGCTCCTTTCGTGCACAGGTTGAAATATCCCCGGTCCTTCTGGCTCGAAGGCAGCGGGGGAGTCCTGCTTGGAGCATCGGGGCAGGGGAGTGTGGGCGAAAGAGCGAAAGTGTCGTCTCTATCCTGCCCCCCCTGCAAGTCCAACTCAGCTACTGTTGCTCTCCGCTGGGTCTCCTTGATGCAGGACACACACACACACACACCCGCGAAGAGCGAGTGAACGTGCTCAGCCTGAAGGTGAGCTCTCGGAGCTTCGAGGTTGGGAAGCCTTGACAGAGTCGCCTCCCGACGTAGGGCACGGGTTATGCGTCCTAAAGCTATCTCGGAGCTCTCCAGAGAATATTTGGCCTGGCGCTGTCATTCTTAAGGCACTCAGTAGGGGGAAGTTCATCCCGAAATAAAAGCTAGAGTCTCACATATTTAACTCCGTTATTGAATTAACCAGAAACCCATTTGATGGGTTCGCACGACTCATCGAACTGTACATTAACCAAATGGCTTGCATTCGTACAACCTCTAAGTCCTTTGTAGAGAAAGGGAGGGTGGGGGAGAGAAGCAAAGCAACCAACCAAGACCGAAACCTGTCGAAGTTCGGTTCATTGCAAATGCAGACTCTAAATTAGCAACGGGCCCGGTCAAAGGGAGTTGTGTGAACGCACGTAGTGTCTGTTTTTGTCTAAGATTCGCGACTCCCTGTTCCTTGTTTTTAACAGTTGTCGAATCCCAGATTGTATGAGCCAGTCTGGACCGAATTTGGAGTGTAGCCTGAAGCTTCTTTGCGGAGAAAGTCCCGAAAAAGACGCAGGAAACGGCGCCGAACCCAACAGGGCTCCAGTTCCAGGAAGACTTTGCAGGGAGAAACCAGGCACCCGAAAAACACCCACAAACACCCACACAATTTGCGGACTGGTTTAAAAAGACGTGGCACCATAAAGCGCCAGTTCCAAGAAGTCTGCGGGCGAAGGGATCCAGATTTCAGCCTGCAACGACATAGTTACTCTGAAGCCGGGCACTTCGTGGAGTCTGGACTCTTTAGGGAGATGGGGGGAGAGGGGGAGCAGGTACTCAGGGCGCTACTTAGGGAAGGACCCAAGTATCCGAAGCATTTACAAGAGCAGAGGGAGACGCGTGTTTCATTGGAGAAATAAAAGCAACCCCAAAAAAATGCGTGGAAAAATACGTGCCAAGAAACCAAACGGAGCGTCAGGGGGACCCCGGGCCCGCTCCTCGAGCCTCCCGAAGGACCTGCCTTTAATATTCAGGCAGGGAATTCCCGTTTAGAGGATCGAGGGCGGCCGCGGAGGTGGGTGGGTGGGTGGGGAGAGTTTTTTCGCTGCGCGGGAAAGCAGCGAGCATAAAGCCTCTGGCAGGGGCGGGAATCGCTGGTTCGTTCGGGAGCCTTGGCGGGCCTCTCCACGAGCCTCTTGCCTCGAGGGGACCGGAGGCGGAGCTGCCGGCGTTTTCCTGGCGAAGAGTCGCCAGGAAAAGAAGAAGCGAAGCGGCGACCTTTGAGGCTCCCTTAAAAACCATTAAAAGAAAAGAGAAGCAAAAGCTCGGTTAGCTGGTGTCTCAGCGGCGCTGGCGTCGCCGCGGGAAAGGGCTCAGCCCGAGAAATGGAAATGGGGGGGGGGGGACGGTGGGAGAGAAGGAGGAGTGTAGAAGGAGGTTCCCTCCTCGATGTTCATCGATATATATATATATATTGGAGAAACGAAAAAACAGGTCCAGCAGAGTCAGGCCCCTCACGCAAGGAAGAGGCGCGCAGCCGGGAGCCTGCAGTTAGGGAGTTTCACCTAGATATATTTGTGGGGGGGGAGGGAATGTATGTCTTCGAGATCTGCTCCGAGTTCCAAAACGTTTGTTAAGAAGCCAATCTTGATTTTAATACGTTACCTTAATGAATGGGGCAGACGTTTTTCTTAGTTAATTCCACAGGGGAGATGTCCAGCATGGCCCAGCCACTGTGGTGATGATATAAAGCCCCAAATAGCACTTTTAAAATAAAAGTACTAAAATTCGGCCCTGATTTTAAATTGCTCATACTTTGGCCTACGAAGATTATCCCTCCCTCCCTTCGTTCCTTCGTTCCTTCCCAAAGCAAGGGTACATAGAAAAATCTGTTTACCAGATTATTCAGCGTCTGGACACTCATTAGAAAGATGTAACGTCTCTTACCTTTTCATTAATTTAAGACTTAGGCAGCCACTTAATTCTTAACCTGAACTGTCTATACGGATAAGCAAAATTCATGCTGTGTATATATGACATCCAAATGGTTAATTATAGTAGTAGTTGTCATCCAACTAGATAATTATAGGATTTGGGATTTAAAAGACTGGAATTTGTGCTGGCCTTAATTTTTTTTAAACTGAGAAAGGCATGAAATAAGGAGTTCAAATAAATATCGATATATATTGTTTCACACCCCTTTATGAAATGATTTAGAATTAAATCAGGAAGATTCTTACACTCAAACAAGACAAGATTAGGCCCAGTTATTTCTGCAAAGAGCCTGGTCACTGGAACAATTCTTCCTATTGGTGGAAGTTTTGCTATTGGGCAGGTGAAGATAAGTAACAGTCTGGGTCTGTTTGATATCTCTTTTTTAAAATCACGAACTGTACTTAATTGTATCGTATCAATTCATGTTGCAAAATGACATTGTTCATTGTGAATATTTCTTCTTGTGGGCTAGGAAACAATCAGCATTTTTATTCCATGCAGATCTTGTTTTTGTTTTAGATATCACTGATAGGGAAAAGTCTAGGCAAGCTTTGATTACCTTCAATGCAGTCATCTTTCTCTGTCTCTCTTTCTCTCAACAGAGCTATAAAATGTTGGTTCCAAGTACATACCTGAGCTCTTCCTTCTCAAAAGCCCTTCAGGTTTAAAATAAAACCAGATCACATTTCCTGTCTGAACTTTACAGTAGAAAGCAAAAGAACGAATCTCCTGGAAACTAGAATCCGAACCAGATGCTCATTTCAGAGATTCCGCTGATCTGTCTTTATAGGAGATCCTTCTTCTAAAACTCTCTAAACTGTTTTGGGTGGAGAAGGAAACCAACTGACCAATAGATCTACTATTGAGACGTTGGTTTGTTAAACCTCCGGCTGCTGTTTCTGTTTTTAAAAATTTCTCTGCTTCCAATGGCCAGAGTATAGTTTCCCTGCCCCATAGCTTCCTCTGCAAAGAGCGGGACTCCTGTGTTGGCCAGCTTCATTCTGGCTCCTTGGTGACAATTAAAAAATAAGGGGGGGGGATTCCGAAATAATGCGACCCACCCCCCAACTTGAGAAGAGAAGCCAAGCGGGAGAGGGACGCGCATTATTCCGGCCAAGTAAATTCCTCTTCAGTAGGCCAACTGCGGAGAAACCAATCTTGCCATTGAAAGGCACCCCCGCCCTGGCTCCAGGCAAGTTCTTGGCCATATCCGCGGCGCTGTGCTTTCCTCCGCTGTGGAAAGGGGTGTTCAGCTCTAACGCTTCCACTTTTCTGGGAAGGGATTTTTAATGAATTAAGACATTAATTTAACTAAATCTCGGTGACTTCTAACAAAATCTGAGGAGCGAGTTTTTACTCCCTTGAACACACGTGTAAGAAACAAAGTAACCGTTGCAAAGAAAAGAAAATCTCCTATGCCAGGAGCTTTCCTCTGGAAAGATAGGCTGTCACTTTTCCTACTCCGGAGATGGTTCTTATGTAAAAGATTTCCCAAGTATGCCTAGTAGAGATTGCTTTGCCAACCTTACAAGTTTTTTGGAAATACACGTAAGACATGGGTATAAGTTTTCTTGACCATTTCCCCCCCTTGGGGACAGGATAGGCGTTTTATTCGCCGGCGTAGAAAGGGGGGGGGGGAAACCTGCACTAACACACTTAATTACCAACATTTCGAAACTGTCTTCTGTCTGGGAGAAACCGTCTAAAGCTGCCCAGACCATTTTCTCGGGCTATATTAACTTGGAAACGGGTTGCCTTACTTGCTCCAAATGGACTGGCCGCTGATCTGGGTGACTTCTTCGAAACAAGCAAGTCCCAAGGAGTGTGACGTCAGGCACTGCATGTCAGGCAAATGATAGTCGACAACAAAAACAATATTGTTTAAAAAGCGAATGAATCCAGTGGTAGCGTGTATAATTTGCTCACGGATCGATTCCCTGTTTTAATTGTCCTACAGCAAAGTCCGAAACAGTCTTGACTGACTTTTAGTTAAACGAACAATTAATAATTGAATCTGAGAGGGGGAAAAAGAGAAGAAAGTATGTAATAAGTAACGCCGTCAGTGAGTCTCCCCTTTTCTTTCCCAAATATAAAATGTAATACAGTACCTCACCGGTATTCTCTTTGAGGGCAGCCGCTGAACCTGAAGATGTAGAAGGCATAAGAGAAAAGGAAAAATTAGTCTATGCTGTAAAATGAAACCATCAGGACAACCATCCTATTAGTGGCAACTTTTCTATCTGATCTTGACAAGTGACACCCCAGGAAAATGTGAGGTTCAAAGAGCACAATCAATCGGCCGAGCAACTACTGTTTTCAATGGATTTTATAAATGCCCGGACAAGGTAACAGAAAATTTGGGATAGAGAGCGAGAGAGAGAAAGAGAGAGAGAAGAGAAGAAGAAAAAGAAGAAGGGGGAGAAATGAAAACTATTTGCTGTGGGTTCCCCCCCCCCATGAATCTTCCCCTCCCCCTGTGGACCCTTTTTAGCGCCCCCCTCCCCTTAAAACTGTTTATTTGAAAGAAGCTTCGGGTGGACACTGTAGACATCCGAGTGGCCAATCAGAAAAGCTCTTTCCCCTTTCGGCCAATGGCAGGCGCCACATTGTTGTCAAATGTTGTCTAATGGATACGTAAGGCGCAACAATAGAGCAAGCGCTCGCGGGCGGTTCGGCGAAGATTTCTATCTCTTGGCAACTCTCGCTCTCTTTAGTGGCGCACATGCAAAGTTGGGGCTGAGGAAAGGGGGGTCCGGACTGGGTTCGGCTGCCTGTTGAAGGCGGCTTTGGTTGGTGGGGCTATAGCTGGAGGAAGGGAGAGACAGAGGAGGCTGAGAAAAATTAAGAGGGCGGCTGAGACAGGAGCGGGGGCGCGAATCAGGAAGTTGGAAATTGTTGCACTCTGAAGTCTGAAACCTGGCGGGGGTCAGAGGAATCCTCTGTCTTCTGCCACGGTTAGCTTGGCTGGCGTGCGGATTGTGACAAGCTGTAATCTTGGACAGGCACTGGGACCGCTGCGTCTCCGGGGGCTTGTGCGCGCTTCTGTCAGGACAGTGTTTTGTAACATTGGCAGGCGAAAGAGCGCAGCTGTTCTCCTTTCCTCGGATCCTGGCAGGAGCGGTTGCCGTCGGGTTCCGCCGTAAGTTCTTGCCAGAGAAGAAATCAGCGGGAGCGAGCCGGGGCGAGTTCTGCTTCGCCGCGTTCTTGAGAAGAGATGGAATGGCTGGGGAGCCATTTCGGTGTTTTCGGAGCTTGGGGGCTTTGATTCGGGGGGAGCAAGGAAGCCCCGACTTCCTCTACCCTAGGATCCACGTTCATTCTGTGGGGCGTTGAGCCAGAGCAACCAAAAAGATCGGGGGCCGTTGTTTGTTTGCTTCCTCGAAGAGTAAACGCCGTTTACTTCTCCGAAGTTAGGTAACGCAGATGCGCTCTAGAGTGGGGAGTGGGGAGGGGGGTGATTGTGGAGGAAGGACTGAGACGCATCGGACTTTTTGGAGGAAAAAAAGTTCTCGATTTTTGTAATTTTACCGGCTTCAGAGTGGCGTGGAAGGACTGAGGCTATTAGACAAGCTGAGCAACCCGTTAGGCTGTCGCGGAACGGCGGGTTCTTCCAGGAAGGGCTTGGCGTTTCCGTCGCCCCGTTGAACCCGCGGAAGTCTTGTTGAGGTATTAAAGGAGCATCGGTGGGGAGAGGGCCCTGCGCTTTTGCGCCTTCCCTGGAAGCCACGGCACCCCTTCTTGGTCAAGATGGAACTGAGGTCTGAGATGACCAGCGTACCCACGGCGCCCTCTGCGGTGCCCCCCAGTTCGGTGGCGGCGGCGGCGGCGGCGGCCGCGGCGGCCAGCCTGCCGGTGAGCGTAGCCGGGAGCCTTTTGCGAGGCCCGCCGTTGCTCCTGCGAGCTGCCGAGAAGTATCCGCGCACCCCCAAGTGCGCTCGCTGCCGCAACCACGGCGTGGTGTCGGCGCTCAAGGGCCACAAGCGCTACTGCCGCTGGAAGGACTGCCTGTGCGCCAAGTGCACGCTGATCGCCGAGCGGCAACGCGTCATGGCCGCCCAGGTGGCGCTGCGGCGGCAACAGGCTCAGGAGGAGAACGAGGCCCGCGAGCTGCAGCTGCTCTATGGCACGGCCGAGGGGCTGGCCCTGGCCGCGGCCAACGGTATCATCCCGCCGCGGCCCGCCTATGAAGTCTTCGGCTCCGTGTGCAGCGCCGATGGAGGCTCGGGGGGTTCAGGTGAGGAGCTAGCGCGCACCCCAACCCTGAGGCGTCGGCGACGAGCGAAAAGGCGCTCGTTTCCCCCGTCGCCCCGGGATTCGAACCCTCCCCCTAAGTAAAAGTGACAGGCGACTGGGAGTCCTGTGCAAGTTCGGAAAAAGCCAGCTTTTGGGTTCCCGGGCCCTGTTTAAAGCCCTACGGCCTCAGGAGTTCTACACGAAGTTTAAATGGGACTGGCCGCCGGGGAGGAAAGGGCCCAGGGCTGAGCTTCCCAATCTTTCTTTAGGCAGCCTTGAGCACAAAAAAGGAGCCCTTCTGCCCGGATGCTTCTGTCCACTTCCCCACATTCCACCGTTTGCTTCTTCTCAATCCACCTGGACTTTTTCCCGCGCTCTCTCCGTTCATTCCCCTTCCACGCAACCATCAATATAGCTCGCTCTTTAGCACGATTTCTAGACCTCAAATCAGAGCGTTTGCAGCCGTTCAGGATTTCTTCACGATCTGTAAGATAAGGAGTTCCCAGGTCGTTGACGGAGTTATTATTTTTTTTAAAAAAAGAATCCTAGTCGCTGCCTTTAACAATGAAACATTGGTCAGGCATTTCTACATTGTAGTCCCACTTGTGTTTGCCGTGTCAAACGCAGTAAGGGCTCACACCGTTGCTTTTTCTTAGCTATGTCTTCTCTCTTTTGCTCCCTTTCTCTTTCCCCCCGTATTCATAAAGTCTTCCACACCCGTTTGGGGTCCACTTAGTGTCCCTGTAATTGTTTGAAGCCATTGGATTCACTTCCAGGTAAGTTAGTGTTGCTACATAGTAAACTGCCCCTTGAAAATATAGAGGCCTGTCACAGCTGGCATCGAATTGAGCCTACCCCAACCTGGGGCTGCCTTCCAAGTTTTCTTCAGCGATGCTACTAGAAGTTATGATGGGAGTTGTGTTCCCATCCATCTAAGGGGCCCAGATCAGGCAACCTTTTTCTTGCAGGTTCTTTAGGGGTGGGTGGGTGGGTGGGGGTCTCCTTGGCCGTCCCAAGTCAGAGAGGCGACAAGAGAGAAGAGAGCGCCTCCTAGCGACCACAACAATTTAGCCCTGCCAGGAGACGCCCTAGCTAGCTGCAGTGGCGAGATTTGATTTCGTATCCTAAAGTAGCTCCTTAGGAAGGTCGCCAAGGTGAGGCGACGGTCCCCCGGCAGGTGCCATCTGGGGAGGGGAAGAAAGAGGAGATATGGGATGGAGGGCAAATTGGGAGAGCAACCTGAAGCCACCAGAGACAGCGGAAAGTGGGGATGGAGAGAAGAGTGGATGAAATCAGGTTAGGGTAGAGGAGTCCATGTGGGACAGAAAGACGAGTAGCCGCTGAATTACGCTCCTTGATTGCTCTAAACTGCCGAAAAGATCCCAGCTTAAGTGCACTCGCTTTCCCATTTCTGTCAAGGTAAAGTACCTAATAGGTCCCTATTCGGCACTTGGGGGGGGGGCCGAGGCGGGACACGCTGGCAGGGAGAGCCTCGTCCAGCTCGTTCTTTCTGTCTCTCTTGCCAGAAGTCAAGTTGCAGAAATTTGACTTGTTCCCCAAGTCGCTTCTCACCAGCCGCTCCGTGACCCCTCAACAGAACAAGCCTTTATCGCCGGATGGGACGGACGGCGCGCCAGGCACCTCATCCCCGGAGCCGACTCGTCACGGCTGTGGTTCGGGCTCGGAGAACGGCGACGGCGAGTCCTCCGTCAGCTCGCCAGTCTCCAAAGGCGCCAAAGACGGCAGCGGGGGCGGCGGAGCCGAGGAGGAGAGTACCGGCTCCGTCAGTCCACTGGGCTCCGACTCGGGTTGCTCTGAAATAGAACGGGACGAAGCAGGCGCTCCCTCGCCTGGTTTGGCCGTTGCTGCAGCGGCCGCCGTGGCAGGGAGCAGCCGACAGCAGCGGACGCCGTTGGACATCCTGACGCGCGTGTTTCCCGCGCACAAACGCAGCGTGCTGGAGCTGGTCCTGGCCGGCTGCGGCGGCGACGTGGTGCAGGCTATCGAGCAGATCCTTAACAACCACCACCACCATCACCGGGCAGCAGGCGGCAGCCCAGGCCAAACACTTTCCGCCACCTCTGGACTCAGCTCGGTAGGGCCGGACAAGGCGGGCGACGAGAGCTGGGCGCGGGCTGCAGGAGACGCGCCGGGGACCTTGGGTGGCCTGCAGCCTTCGCCGGCTGGCGGAACCTCGCATCACCGCCCTCTTTTGGCCGGCGCCATGACCCCGGCCATCGGCGCGCTGGGCAGCCGCTCCGCCTTCTCGCCTCTGCAACCCAACGCTACCCATTTCGGAGCGGCGGCTGAGGCCGGCGCTTATCCCTTAGGCACGCACTTGAGTTTGAGCCCGCTGCGCCTGGCTTACTCGGCCGCAGCGGCGCACAGTCGCGGCCTGGCCTTCATGACCCCTTACTCCACGGCGGGGCTAATGCCCACGCTGGGCTTCCGGCCGCCTATGGAGTACGCCTTCAGCGACCTCATGCGAGACAGATCAGCCGCGGCGGCGGCGGCGGCCGCGGCTGCTGCCGCTGCAGCCGGCGTGCACAAGGAACAGGCATACCCAAACGGCCTTTACGGGCCCTTGGTGAATAGCGCCCCAGACAAACAGTAGGCCGCAAAGCCGGTGGCTGGATTTTCTATGTACATATATGCATAGAGAGATAGAAATATATACGATATAAACTTGTGCCCAGGCGTACATCCGAGAGGTGCGCAAAGGGCAACTGAGGCAGCGAATTCTCGGAAGGCGGCGGGGGAGCGACCTGGTCTAACCGAGGGCTCGATTCCCCGCCGGTATCGCAGCGGGTCTTAAACGCCGCTTATCCTCAGACACGAAACGCGCCAGTTAGAAATAAGTTCCCCGGAAAGTGAAGCAGCGGAGTAGTCCAAGTTGGAGCCGAGGTGGTGGTTGTGGTGGGGCTACAGCACTTTTCGCGGAGCAAGCGAGGAGGAGGAGGAGGAGGAGGAGGAAGAGGAGATTCGCAGTCTCGTCGGCAGCCGACTGAAGGGGACATATTGCCAGTGATTTAAGGCGAGGCAGAATTTTGCAAAAATGTTATGGGCCGAGATGTGCAACGTGTCTATGGGCAGGACTGTTGCCGAATTCTTCTGTCGGTTTCTGTGAGTAACAATGGGAAGTCACCTTGTCCCTCCCCAAGCCTTGGTTTCGCCTGACTTTTAGGTGATCCGGGTTTCATTTCACTCTCATGTGTTGCAACCACAAGTGGTCAAATGTGTGGAACTTGGCGAACCTCTAAGTGTGTTGATTAAGCAAAACGAGTAAATGCCTTTTTACTGTTTAAAGTTGTCCCTCATTATTATATTTTGCATATAGCTGTATAACATGGATATTCCCCCCCCCCCGGGCGGCATCCATACATTCTATCTGTATCTCTATACCTGCCAGTGTATAGCATAATGTTAAACATGGGAATTTAAATTATTAATGTAATTTGTAGGCGAAGGTATTATTAATGGTAAATGAAACGGTTAGTCAGTTTTCATTTTGCAAACACATCGTCATAGAGTTTAAACATACTGTAAAAAAAATTAACTCTTCGTTTTGTCTATTCCCAGGGGAAATATAATGTGTAAATAAGGTTAAAAAGTAAATATATTTGTAATTGTCCTTTCCTTTGGACTCCATCCAAAGGCTGTTGTTGACCCGGATTTAATGAATGATCCGAACAAAAATGCTGTCTGGTTTCAGCGTAACAAATTTCTTGCCATTTCAAACAGTTTTTTGAGTTTGTTTTTCCCTTCTGTTTTCATTTCATAGAAAACTAGAAATAAATATTATTTTGTATTAAAACCTGCCATAGTAATAACTTCTGCTGTTTCATTTATTTGCAGTATTTTAGCTTCTAAGGGCAATTCCAATTTACGTCAAATGAAGAACTGATTTCAGATGATTTTTTGGTAATCCTGGCAGCTTCAATTAAACTGGTCACTCTAAAATAGGCGATTCTGTCAGTAATAGGTAACCAATTCTGCGGTTCAAATACACATTATATTATAGTTACAGTGTTCTTACTGCAAGAGTTTGGAAATCTCTTTCAAAGGTAGAACAATTTTTCCCATAAAGGGTGATGTTTCTAGTAGTGAACCTAAGGATTGATATTCTGCAGATGTGAATGATCCTGTCCTTTGGTCTTCTGAAACACCACTCCTGGTCACTCCTGGTGAGAATAAGCCCATTTATATTCAGTAGGATTTATTTTTGAACCAATTGCATTTGCGCATAACTCTGTAAAATATTATTTTACTGCTTTCAATCATAATGACAAAATCCAGCAATTTAAACCTGGGATATTATTTGTATCAAGTTTACTAATAAGAGCATCTATTCCTCTTCCCCTGCATTTTGAAATTTACATTCTACTTTTTAATTTTCAATCAGACAGGAACACACCTTGAATTTCTGGTCTAGGAGGCTTCCTAGCTCTTGGCCAGTAGATTGTCTATAAGAAAACTGACTGATAAAGGACAGTGGAAATTTTATTTAAACCAAGCTCTCTGGACACTTTTTGGTTTTTATAAAAGCTAATTTACAGAAATCTGACAAGATATTTTTCATTCTGTATGCTGACTGGCCATTATTATTGGAGTGTTTGGTACTATATATCAATCGGTCCTAATTGCCCTTCATGGAAATAAATCCCAATGGTCTAAAAATCATTCAGGATTTGGAGGAAAAAAACAATAACCAAAGCTCCCTTTTTTCTATGTTGCTAAATAAAGCTATGAAGCAAAAGAGCTGGTAGGAATCTCCTACTGTACCTCCCTAAGGATGATGTTTCTGTAGGATGGATTTTTCTTTCTGTCCTGTGGAGTATTTGGCCCAGGAAAACTATTACTCACAAAGAACAAGTTCAATGCATGGTTGAATTAAGACAGTAAAAGCTCCTAAAATTGGTTGGTATGGAAACCTAATCCCACCCAACTGTTCTGTAGCACAGCTGGACTGTTTACTTTCTCACTTCAAATATAACTGTGTAAACATTGGCTTGAAACTGACGGCTCTGCTTCTATAACCAGTTAATATAATGTTGCTGGAGAAAATGTGAATTCCTTGGAGGTTATTGGGACAATATAATAATAATAATAAATACATTCTTGGGTAGGACTTGAGCTGTTGTTTTTACCAGCCCCAGACTGTAAATCGAATTGAGGATTAAATAATAACAACAACAACACAGTAATAATGGTACAATACAATAAAAGAGACAATATGCAGTTAGTCAATTGCAATTTTCTCTCCTTTTTTCCTATAATAAAATGCCACTGAAATATTTTTGATGGGTGTGTGAGAATGAGTGAAGGAGAGTGCAAGTGAGAATGACTAATCTCAAGCATAGGTGCTGAGGCTCTTGAATTTAAGGGGACTTACCGTTTGGCAAATATATTTAGGCTTCCAACTCATGTATGATCAATATGATCAATTACCTTTGAAGTTATTTTTTTGGCTCTGACCTCAAGCCATAATAATGACTAAATTAATATAAGTAGGGAAACTTTTAAGAAAAGTTTGAAGTTTCAAAAGTGATTGAAACATAATATTGCCACAATAAAATGGATTAATATTGAAGAACTTTAAAAGTGATCTAATTCGATTGACTTTTCTAATTCCAATTTAATTAAAAAAAGGAATTGTCTGTTGGATTGTAAACTGGGAATAGCTGAAAATGTAAGAAGGTTTGGAAACATAAGCTGAAATCTTGTTCGAAGTGTGTCCACACAATTCTGTGGGAGTCTCAGCTGTGCAAAGGTAACTATGGAACACTTTCTTACCTATAAAAATAAAATGGACAACTTTCTTTTTTCAAAAGCAGAGGAACTGGTAACTTAAGTTTCTTTCTCCCTCTACATTTCTTTGCCTTACAGCAATGTCTGTCTACTAAAAAAAGAAATTAAGATGGTAATCACAACTATGTAATTGAATCCTCACCCTTCATTCCAATTCATTAGGAATAACAGAATAACAGTTGGAAGGACCTTGACAGTCTTCTAGTCCAACCCTCTGCTCAAGCAGGAGATTGTATATCATTTCAGACAAATGGTTGTCCAATTTTCTCTCCTTTTTTCCTATAATAAAATGCCACTGAAATATTTTTGATGGGTGTGTGAGAATGAGTGAAGGAGAGTGCAAGTGAGAATGACTAATCTCAAGCATAGGTGCTGAGGCTCTTGAATTTAAGGGGACTTACCGTTTGGCAAATATATTTAGGCTTCCAACTCATGTATGATCAATATGATCAATTACCTTTGAAGTTATTTTTTTGGCTCTGACCTCAAGCCATAATAATGACTAAATTAATATAAGTAGGGAAACTTTTAAGAAAAGTTTGAAGTTTCAAAAGTGATTGAAACATAATATTGCCACAATAAAATGGATTAATATTGAAGAACTTTAAAAGTGATCTAATTCGATTGACTTTTCTAATTCCAATTTAATTAAAAAAAGGAATTGTCTGTTGGATTGTAAACTGGGAATAGCTGAAAATGTAAGAAGGTTTGGAAACATAAGCTGAAATCTTGTTCGAAGTGTGTCCACACAATTCTGTGGGAGTCTCAGCTGTGCAAAGGTAACTATGGAACACTTTCTTACCTATAAAAATAAATGGACAACTTTCTTTTTTTTCAAAAGCAGAGGAACTGGTAACTTAAGTTTCTTTCTCCCTCTACATTTCTTTGCCTTACAGCAATGTCTGTCTACTAAAAAAAGAAATTAAGATGGTAATCACAACTATGTAATTGAATCCTCACCCTTCATTCCAATTCATTAGGAATAACAGAATAACAGTTGGAAGGGACCTTGACAGTCTTCTAGTCCAACCCTCTGCTCAAGCAGGAGATTGTATATCATTTCAGACAAATGGTTGTCCAATTTTTTCTCAAAAATCTCCAGTGATGGAGCACCCAGAATTTCTAGAGGCAAGCAGTTCCATTGATAAATTGTTCTCATTATCAGGAAAGTTCTCCTTATTTCTAGGTTGGCTCTCCTTAATAAGTTTCCATCTGTTATTTCTTGTCCTGTCCTCAGCTACTTTGGAGAATAGTTTGATACCCCCCCCCCCGGTTCTTTGTGACAGCCCTTAAATCCTGGAAGACTATCATGTCACCCCTAGTCCTTCTCCCTGCTAGACTAAACATAACCAGCTTTTCATAATCAGCTGCAACTTTTTTTCATATGTTTCCAGTCTCCTAATCGACTTTGTTGCTCTTCTTCGCACTTTCTCTAGAGCCTCTAGAAAATCTTTTTGAACTTTGGTGACCAAAACTGGACTCAATATTCCAAGTGTGGCATTACCCAAACAGTATAAAGTCCTATTAATACTTCATGCGATTTTGATACTATCCATCTGTTGATGCAGTCTAGGATGTATTGGCATTTTAGGCAGTTGCAACACAGTACTGGCTTATATTTAAGTGGTTGTCCACTAGAAGTCCAAGATCCCTCTCACAGTTATTGCTATTGAGCAAAATATCACCTATTCTATACCTGTGCATTTGATTTTTCTTGCCAACTTATAAAACCTGACCCTTCTCACCACTAAATTGCAATTTATTGGATAGGGCCCAGAGTTCAAGGGGGTCAAGATCCTTCTAAATTATTGGCTGTTCCCCCCAGCTTGAAGTTGTCTGCAAATTTGATGAGTTTCCCTTCTACCTTCTCATTTAAATAGTTTATGAAGATGTTGAAGAAGAGGATTGGGCCTAAGACGCAACCACAGGATACTCCACTACATGTCTCCTTCTGTGTAGATGTAGCTCTATTAAGGATTACAAGTTGAATGGGTTGGTCAGCCAGTTATGAATCCATTTGTAAATATATGTAAAGGGAAGGGTTTCAATTACTTTGTTGTACCTACCACCTTGACTTTTTTTGACCCCACTGCACATATTCCTGTTGAATAGAAAGAATAAGTGGAATACATTGATTTAGTTTCCCTGGATCCTTTTTTTTTGAGAAACTTCTCATGACATGGCTATTCAGAGTTTGTAAAAGATCTCCAATTGTATATGGTCTCACTTATAAAGTCTTAGAGATGTCATATATTAAACTCAGGAGCATTCATCAGCTTAGAATTTCAAGTGGCCAAAATGTTGCTAAGACAATCCTGCCAATGTCTCACAATCATTTCCCCCTATTAGTTTGGACAGCTCAAAGGTGAGTAGTGGACCTTAAAGGTGGAAGACACCTTTCTTGGGAGCATGGGACAAGGAACCTATAGACTTTTCCATGGCCCAAGATGATCGGCTGAATTGAATAGAGGCAGATAAAAATCCAGAGAGGATAGAAGTGGATGGCAGGCTTGAAGATCCAACAAAAAACACTTCTCTCCAAAACTTTGCTGTAAGTCGAATTAGATTGCTTCTAAACATAGACAGCAATCCATCTAATAAAACTGCAACTGAAAATTGCCAGATCCAATGGATTTCAGCTTATTTCTGTTAAACCCACAGTTTGCAGTCATTTTCCTGCAAAAAAAAATACAGGTTTTATATGATTGCTCTATATTTTGTGCGATAATGGTGAATTTTCCTATAGCAACTCTAGAAGCCTCTAAGAAGAAGGGGCTACATTCTTCCTTTTTCCTTGGCATCACCTCTACATGCTAACTCTTGATGTAAGAAAGATGGAAACACATTGGCTTTGCATTTGTTGATCCAAATTGTGCTTTACCTGACTGTGGCTTAAAGCATTGCATAAACTGCCCAAATGTAGCTGTTAAACCAGAATCTATGGTTTAATGTGCTGCATAAATTCAGCCACTTGCAGTTTATTTAGTATTCAATGGTTAAACAAACTACGTGTGTTGTGTGAACACAGCCAATGTGGAGCAATCATTTGGAAAATGATTGGTATTGAAAATGATGACAATTCTTTCACAAGTTACAAGGGCTAGATTAAGTCCTAGGCTCACCAAATCACAGATCAAGACTTGCTTTTCTGTCGAGTTATAGTGTATTGTTGCACATTGCTTCCCAGTCTCTTTTATGGGAGTGGAAGAAAGTTATGTAGTAGTAGATCTCACTTCTCAGAAGGGAGTTGAAAAGCATTTTCTCAACCAGCACAAGTGTACACTTTGTTTAAAAAATGCAAGCTGTGGAATTAAATTCAACACAGCAAGAATAAATAATTTGTAAAATGGATAGGCAGCGTGCCAAGCATTTGCAAACTTTCTTGTTAATTAAATCTTAATCCGTTGAGTTGCATTTTCACTGCCTGGCTGTGTATTGAGAGTAAAACATGCCGAGGAAGTTTATTATCTGCCCTTGTGTTTAATAGAAATCAGCCATAATCCACAGCATAATATACTAACAATTTAGTAGCAAAATGACATTCCTTATCCAAAATGAACTTGTTTCTTTCTCACTACCTGAACAATTACGTTATTAAAAGGAAGGGACGCAGAGCAACCATGGAAGTTGATTCATAAAGAAATTTAGCACAGATCTGAGAACCCAGAATTGCCTTTCTGAGGCCCAATTGGACCCTAATCCCAGATTTCTGTTGAGTAAGTTTCTCAGTAGATGGCATACAGTACATTTTACATTCAGTGATACTATTTTTTGCTTCACTCGGGGAACAAACTAATGGTTTCCTTGCTGCATTAAGTAAAAGATGCAGAACTTTATTTATTATTGAACTTATATCTCACTTTCTCCTTTATTCCAACATTCAAGACTGAATATATTTTAAAACAAAGCACACAATAAAGTAAAATTAACAACGTTAAAATCAAAACCCAAGTTAAAAACAAGCAATCAAATCATTTAATTACCACTTACAAATTTGGCGAAAGAAGTGTGATTTATCATCTTCCTAAATACTGAAAAGGAAGAGCCAAAGTGACTCCTTGGGGATCATGTTCTACTCCGAACCAATGTAAGAAAAGGTTCTTCCCATATAACCGACAGTTGACTTTCCTGCAATGGGGCATCTGCAGAAAGGCCTTCCTGTTGATCTAAGTAAAAGGCAGGGTGCATAGTGGAAGAGAAGATACCTTAGATCAGAGGTAGTCAACCCCTACCACCACTTTTGTATCTCTGTTAGTAGTAAAATTTTCTAACCGCCCAACGGTTCAGGGGGAGATGCGCAAGCTATTCTGGGACGAGGCTCTTCTGTTTGCGGTCGCACTATAGCACCATTTAGTTTCACTTACATATAACGTGAACTAAACTTATGCGCGGGCGATACAAATAGTATATTTTCAGAAATTTAAATTGTCACAGGGAATTTTATGAAAACCTAATGAAAATGTTTTTAAATAATGCTATGAAATTTTTTAAAAAAATCAAATTAAAAAAAAGGAAAGTACTTCAGTATCAGACAAAACCCCTACCTCCCACCATGAAAGCTGGAACGCCCACTAGTGGGCGGTAGGGACCAGGTTGACTACCGCTGCCTTAGATATTAAGCTAATTAGGGCTTTAAAGGTCTAAGGTTGACAACTTGTAACTGATGGCTAGGCAGATCTCTCAATATGAAGATCATATACTTGCCAACAGCCTCGGTTCTGTATTATGTCCCAGACTCAATTTGCAAACTCTTTTTCAAGGTTACCCTTACATATATACTAGTATAATATTTATAATATATGCTATATAATAACGAGATAATATTTTATACATAATAATGACAGGGCATATTATAATCAAGATGTGAGAAGCTTTTACTATTTTTGACTAACTCAGGGTAGACTAACCACAACCATGCAACACACTTTGCCACAATGCCCTCCACAAAATCCAGTGATAGTTGAAGAAGGGACTAGCATAGATTTCATTATCTATTAATACTAACAAGGGATTCTTATTAAGAATCCGCATATGCCTCAGTCTGTGGTTTCGAATATAATGTACTGTTAAAGATTTCTTTTAACCTTAATTTCATTTTAAGGTTTTAGTTCTGTGACTATTACTAAATGCACAGTAAGCAAGAAGTGAAATTTAGAAGCTATCTTAAAAAGCACCAGATCAATGCATTTCAAGAACCAGAAGCCATTTGTCTATGAAATTATCATGGCCGATATAAAATTTAGATGCGTTCTAAATTTATTCTAATCAATACACTTAAATTCTGTGCAGACTCTTTACACTGTTTTTATGTGATCATTGTTGTATAAGCACCTCACCATTTTGGAATTCAGTTCAAAACTTGCTTTTCAAGTTTCAAAATGTAGCCTTCATGAAAGCAACTGTACATTTTTGGAATAAATCAAGCGCAGCAAGTTATTTGTAACCAATGAGGCAATTTCCAGTGTCATCCTTTGTTGCTGAACAAATCTCTTACTTCTGATCACATGAGAGAAAGGTATATGCTTTTTGTAAATATTAAAAAAAACCCTTCTAATTAACACTTCAAAGTGTTAATTGTCAATCCCCATTCTTGTTTTTCAAAGACATTTCTTTTCCAAATGCTGCTCATGAAATGTCAGAAACCATAATGTTCGTGACCCTTGCTATTATAACATTGTGTTCAGTTATAGCTATAAAAATGATAGATGGCAATAAAACAAGGATTAGGAAGGCTTATACCACAGTGTTCCATTTTTAATCGACTTGTACAGGTAAAAACTGTGTGTCATAATTACACAGAAGACTACGGTAAAAGTCATTAAGAACCACTGCTGCATTACTTTCGTTTTGTTTTTTAAATGGATATTACTTAAGTCCTAACTACAGTACATTGCATTAGCATGAACATCTTTAGCTCCTAACTGTATTCTCTGGTACAAATATTGCTTCAGTCCAAATGTTTTGAGTTGAGTGGTCCATGTGTGCATCAGGGAACTACAATCGTATACAAATATTCTGAAATTACATATAAATAAATGAATTACACTCCAAAATTTATGGAAAATTATACCTTGAAGTTTAAAAATGTGCCTATGGGAAATTTTAAAATACCTGTTTCTGGTTAGAGTGTATATCTCTACTCTCTGTTGTTTCATCTTTTGGACATTACTTTTTTTCTAGTTACTGAATTACAGAAACCTGCAAGGAGGAGAGATTAGTTAAATAATTTTTTTACCTTTCAGATTGTTTTTAATTTATAACAGTCTTCTCCAAACTGGCACCATCCAGATATGTTGGGAATATCTGGCCATGTTTGCTGGGGAACACTGGAAAATGTACTCCACACAGATAAAAAGTTACCAGGCTGATTTAGAAGCAGGGTGATTTGCAATGCTACAAAAAACTGCTGACAGATATACATGAAAAATATACATTCATCTTTCAACTGGTAGAAAATGTATTTTTCTTTTGGAAGTCAAATTTCCCGGTTGTAGATATGAAAACAGAGGTGAGATTTTAAATGTAGCAATTGTCTAAAAGTATGAAGCATACTACCACTGGTTCACAAATGATTATTTCAGGATTTCATGCATTACATTTATATCCTGATTCTTTCTAAGAAAATTTGCCAACTTACAGAATGTAGACAACCCAAGTTGGGTAGTTTCCTGTATGTTTTCTTTGTGTTATCACCGTTCTTAAATATCTTCAAATGTAATACAAACTATAACAAGCCATGTAAATGAAGAAAGTTTGAAGACAATAAAAGAACATTTTTCTAGACAATAATATGAGGCACAGAGATTTCAGAAATAGAAGCCATATTCTGGATTATACCTTTGGATATGGCTATGCATTTCGATGAGTCATTTTCTCTAAGACACCTTAGTACCCAACTGGATCAACTAATTATGAGACACGTTTTTCTTGATTTCCCAGGGCTTATGTACACAACAATCAAAAGGAAAACATTAAGAGGACCATCTATTTTTGTTATTTTGTGTAAATGGAGTCTTCCCCCATTTTGGCATCTGCCTGTAGGACAGCTAAGTGACTTCTACAAGGACTTATTTCAAACACACCTGTAGTTTTGCAACTTCATCAAATATGTATGAGAAATTATCTGTCCCTATTCCTGTACCAAACTGGAAGCATATCTAGTTAGTCCATGTATGTAGCATAGATAAAGCTTTAATATTTACAACTTTTAGGAATAATTCTAAATTTCGCCCAGGTGGAATTGAGGGGCTGTGTCTACTAAATTATCCTGGATTGGCTGGCTCTGCTTACCATCACTCATACCTTACTCAGCTCCAAATTGGACCACTTAGTGCACTCTACATGGAGCTGCCCTTGAAGAGTATGCACTGCTAGAGCAGTATATATTATACCTCTGTTCTGTGACCTGCATTGGTTGTATTTGCTTCCAGGTCCAATTCAAGGTGCTGTTTTTAATTTTTAAAGTCCCTTAGGACATGGGACTGAGCTGTCCCTGGTTTCATCAGCCCACCCCATTAGATCTGGCACAGAAGGCATGCTAGGGACCTACATTTGGTGAGCCCCAGGAAATTTATGACTTACACTGATGATAAACCTCTCCTTCAGAAGATGAGGTAAGGCACCAAAGGATTAGCTATCCTTAACTTGATGTTAAACCAGCATTATAAAAAAAAAAAAAATAATGGCTACCAACTTGCCTTCCATTGAGGACCTGTATACTGCACGAATCAAGAAGAGGGCCGTGAAAATATTTGCAGATCCCTCGCATCCTGGACATAAACTGTTTCAACTCCTACCCTCAAAACGACGCTATAGAGCACTGCACACCAGAACAACTAGACACAAGAACAGTTTTTTCCCGAAGGCCATCACTCTGCTAAACAAATAATTCCCTCAACACTGTCAGACTATTTACTGAATCTGCACTACTATTAATTGTTTCATAGTTCTCATCACCAATCTCTTTCCACTTATGACTGTATGACTATAACTTGTTGCTGGCAATCCTTATGATTTATATTGCTATATTGATCATCAATTGTGTTGTAAATGTTGTACCTTGATGAACGTATCTTTTCTTTTACGTACACTGAGAGCATATGCACCAAGACAAATTCCTTGTGTGTCCAATCACACTTGGCCAATAAAAATAAATTCTATTAGAAAGGTTCATTTAAGGAACTGGAAGTATCTGAAATACTTCAGATCTGAAGTATCTGAAAGGGGGGAAATGGCATTTAAAAACAATTTTAATAAATAAGACTAACAGGAAGAGAATTTTAATGAGAAAAGAACTCAAGATGGGTGTGGGTTCCTAAAAAGGGATACACTAAAAGCACAACTTCAAACAACTTGAAGAAAAAGGTAAAAGAAATAGTCCATGTGGCTGGTCAAAAAGCCTCTAGAAAACCCAACTGCAAAAATATGTCTTAGTTGGAAAGAGGACACATTATTAATGAAAGGCACATACTATAAAGGTAGTGCAGAATATTGGAAAGTATTTCAGGAGGGCTAAAGGTCAAAATGTCCTGAAGTTGGGAAAGGATGTCAAGAAGAACCAAAAAAGGTTTCTTTAGATGTTTTCAAAACAAAAGGAAAAGGAAAAAATATTTCTGCTACTCATTTAAGATGGCAACATAATAAAGGCAAGTGAAACTATTTGATTTTTACTTGGGTTCAATTTTCTTTAAGAAATGGGTATGAGTTCTACCAGACCTGGTAACTGAAGAGCAGGATAAAAAACCAGGATTGAAGCTTGAGGTATGGTAGGTAGAAACACGGGCAAGTAATGCTCATTTATTTTGAGTTATCTATCTTTTTTTAGAATTTGTCTCTTACAATTCCCTTCTCCATTTTTTTTTTTTTGCCAAAATCCTATAGATTTCAGAGATTCTTTCAAGGACTCTTTTGGCTGTCATTTGTCTTCTCATGAATCATGAGGAAAGGATAGTTGGTGGCTTCTAACAGACTTGGTTATCCTTCTATGAGGTCCTTCACATAGGTGCCTGGAAGACAACACACTTCCCTTAATGTCAGATCAGGTTGGCGCATAAATGCTGCTGTTCTCTTAGCAAGAATCACCCACCACAATATACTTCTCCTTTCTCAGGGCAGCTCCTGGAGATCTTTGATTGGGCCCAAATATTCTGTGGCATGATTTACTCAGGGGGCTGTGGATTATCCTCTGAAAGGGGCATTTGGTACTGATTCTTACATTTCATTGGTACCCATTGTCTCATGAACCTTTTGTCTGTTTGGGTCACATGCAGGAGTGAAATCCAGCAGGTTCTGACAGGTTCTGGAGAACCGGTAGCGGAAATTTTGAGTAGTTTGGAAAACCAACAAATACCACCTCTGGCTGGCTCCAGCGTGGGGTGGGAATGGAGATTTTGCAATATCCTTCCCCTGGAGTGGGGTGAGAATGGAGATTGCCATGCCATGCCACGCCCACCAAACTATGCCCACCACGCCACACCACGCCCACCAAGCCATGCCCACAGGACTGGTAGTAAAAAAATTTGAATTTCACCACTGGTCACATGCATCCATATGTTTGCTTCTGACAAAGTGTGGATGTGTTTATGGTACTCTCTTCGCTTCTCTGCCCCTCTTGGATTGATTCAACTGCTCTGTCCAGGAACCTCTTTTCTAGTCCTTCTGCATTTCAGCGTATCAACTCTCTCAAGTCCTTTCCAATAAAAAGGAAAAGAAAACCTCACACTACGCTTGCATTTGCCACAAATACGGCTTGGATAGGATTCAGGTAGACAAACAGACATTGCACACAATTGGCAGATCCCAATGATCCTTTCTTCACTGTCTTTGTTGTTTGCAGCCTTCTCTATCAACTTTCATAGCCAAATGGTCATGAATTTCCAGAAGCTGCTTCTCTGGATGAGAAGTAATCTGAATTGAAAAAAAAAAGGATTAATCAATTAATCAGTCACCCAATCAACCATCAGCAAACCATTCAGGCTATCAGGTACAGGATGGAGAATACCTATCTTGGCAATAGTACTTGGAAAAAAAGATTCTGGAATAATGGTTCCTTGGAAATGAAATATACAAAACAGTGTGATGTGGCTACCAGAAGGGCAAACACAATTTTAGGCAGCATCAACAGAAATGTGCCTTCAGTATTGTGGAAAGTAAAAATTTCAATTTATTTTGTCTTTGTCAGATCCCTCTAAATCAGAGGTCCCCAAACTTGGCAGCTTTAAGACTTGTGGACTTCAACTCCCAGAATTCTCCAGCCAGCATAGCATAGCTGGCTGGAGAATTCTGGGAGTTCAAGTCCACAAGTCTTAAAGCTGCCAAGTTTGGGGACCTCTGCTGTAAATCAATGTTTCTTAAAGTGTAGTTCTAGAGACCAGGCGTGTTCCCCAAGATCCCCTGAGGGGTCCACATAATTAAATTTGCCAGCTTATGTTAAAAAATAAATACAACATTAAACTCCATCAAACAATCACGAGAAGCAGTAGCAATAGCAAAGGCATCAATTCTAATTTTTAATACAATGGCTGTAAGGCTGGGATAAGTGGTCATGGGGACAATCCATCTATGTCAATGCTAGGAGTAAAAAACAGCTTGATAACACACAATCAGTCAAATACTGAAAAATATATTTCATACAAAAAAAGCTCTTTTGGGGTCTCCAATAATTCTTAAAAGTGTGAGAAGGTTCCCGAGAGAAAAACAAGTTTAAGAAACACTGTCCCTAAAATATTATGGAAAAGCAATGGAAAAATTCAGATAAATTGGAACAGATTGAGAGAAGGGCAATGAGATTTCTCACTAGAGACTTAGCTTACAGGTCTTTGAAGGAAATCGAAGGAGGCGGAAATGTTTAGCCTTAAAAGACAAAACAAACAAGTGAGAGAACAACATTCTTCAAATAATAGAAAGGCTATCACACGGAAAGCCCCCCCTTTTTTTTAAATCAGCCCCAAGGTGCTGAAATGGAATAATACATTTAAACTACAGAAAGGCAGATGCTGTTTAAATGTTACTAAATGCCTCTTAATGATACAATATGAGCAGTTAGACAGCAGAACCAATATTTCAGGGAGACAATGCATTCTCCTTTGCTGGATGTGTTCAGACAAACCATTCCTGCACTGATCAAGATTTTTAAACTGGATTTCTGCACTAAGCTATGGAATGGTCTTAATGCTTAAACCATCCCTTTCAAAACTATGATACAACAATTCTAAGAAGCTTCATCTCCAGAACTTTTTTTTTAATGCCAATGATATTGTCATAATTCCTTGAGGAAAAGTATCTTCATCATTTTAGGAACTGAAATATAGCTGTTTCTTTTAAGTTGGGTCTATGATAAGAATGAGAGACTCAGCGTTGGAATATAAGAGAAAATGAGACTAACTGGGTCCATGAACATATATGCCATGGATATCAATCTTCAGCAGGTTGTTGAAGCCATTAACTTGAACAAGGAATCATCCCATGTGTGTCTACTCTAATCATGATTATTAAATGTATTATGCATAGAGCACATTAATTATTAAAAATCATTTTAAAATTGCAGCTTGTGTAAGAGAATGAAAAATATCTATGCAGATCTGGGATTTGGGGCTAAGGGGACAGGAAAATGGAATTTTAACCATAAACTTCTAAAGCACGCAAGAGGGTTAGAGAGGAATGCTTGGCTGCAATCTCTAGCATCAATAATGAAATAATAAGAGAAGCAAGTCCTGAGGAAGATTGGTATTATCTACTCTGGAGAGTAGTGAGGATCCAGGAAATTTAGCTGTCTCTGGATTCCTTGCTGGAAGAAAGATATCTTGACCTGATGATGTTCTATGTGGTTGACAGCCATGGAGACATGATATCAGGTGTTCCACTATTTGAGGGGCTGCCACAGAGAGCAGGGGGTCAACATATTTTGCAAAGCACCTGAAGAGATTCAACCTAGAAATAAGGAGAAATTTTCTGACAGTGATAACAATGGAACAGCTTGCCTTCAGAAGTTTTGGGAGCTTCATCACTGGAAGCTTTCAAGACGAGACTGGACAGCCATCTGTCAGAAATGGTGTAGGGTCTCCTGCTTGGATGGGGTTGGGGGGGTTGGACTAGATGACCTACAAGGACCCTTCCAACTCTGTTATTCTATTCTAAATGAAGTGTTATTTCCTGCTCAAAAGTGTTGACAGCACCAGTTAGCACCAGCATCAGCTATAAAAGGCAAAACAAACTATCTCTTTTCCCTGAATGTTGAGTTCAAAGTGTGATGGATAGATAGAAATCTAGCATTTGCTAGATTTACGCTAAATGATAATCTTTGAATGGGCTTTTCCTGATTATGGAAATCTCTCCTTCTTCTGATATATTTAGTAACGGTTTTATTCATCCAGGCTTTGGGTTGAAATGGTGCTGTTGCAAAGGTATTACATATTCTATTCATATTTCTGTTCTTGCTATCCTATTGTTATACAACTCAAATACTGTGGCCACCTAATGAGAAGGAAGGACTCACTGGAGAAGAGCCTAATGCTGGGAAAGATTGAGGGCAAAAGAAGAAGGGGATGGCAGAGAATGAGGTGGCTGTATGGAGTCACTGAAGCAATAGGCGTGAGCTTAAATGGACTCCAGAGGAAGGTAGAGGACAGAAAGGCCTGGAGGAACATTGTCCATGTGGTTGCGATGGGTCAGACATGACTTTGCAACTAACAAAATTGTTGTACATTCTTTGTATTCATGATGTAATTTTATGTGGCTTTATTTTTATAATGTTATTTATTTATTTGTATTATTTATTACTTTATTATTTTTACAAATAACTCAATGCGGCAAACATATCCAACACACTTCCTTCTTCCTATTTTCCCCACAACAATCACTCTGTGAGGTGAGTTGGGCTGAGAGAGAGTGAATGGCTCAAGCCTCAAGGTCATCTAGCCAACTTTCCTGGCTAAGGCAGAACTAGAAATTAGAGTCTCCCCCTTTCTAGCTTGGTGTCCTAACTACTAACCACCTGGTGTCCTGGTGTCCTAACCACTAGACCAAACTGGCTCTCCAGGTTTTAAATAAAGCCCTCCAGCAGAGGGCTTTATTTTTGTAATAAAAAGCAAATTGCAGATTTAATCCATCCACCCATCATGCACATTGGATAGCAGGTGTTAAAGTCACTGAGGAGGGGGGGAATAGGAGAACCAAATCATGTCAAAGACACAGGAAACTTTCCACTGGATTTGAGAGCTATCAAGAGACAGCTAATTGTGCCCCATTGTGTAGGAAATTGCACAAATTAGATACCATAGCTGAAAATCTACTGTCCCAGATACTCTGATCTTTGATGATAATAGGCATGAAGCAGAGGGTTTTTTTTTAATTGGCCAATAGCATTGTAAGCTTCCGAGAAGTCCAAAGAAACTATTATTTGATGATATTATTATTGGAAATAGGTCTTCTGGAAATGGTGTCTCTAGTTCATGAACTTGGAATAAACATTTGACTGATACATGAAGCAGAAACGCAGTTTGTATTCATTTTGTGAATGCAGGCATGCGAATGTTGCACCTCAGATATTGCACCTTAAACCAGGGCTCTCCAACCTTGGCAACTTTAAGACTTGTGGACTTCAACTTTGGGAGTCTTAAAGTTTCCAAGGTTGGAGACCCCTGCCTTAAACCAAGCATATATTTTCCTAGGATCACATGGCAATTCACAAAGTCCCTAGGATTTCATAGGCGCAGTCCTGCGCGTTCTTGGGTGATGTGCACATTCTTTATGATCTTCCACATTGCCTTGTCCCTACATGGAAAAGTAGTTATTTCCAATGTTTATCTCACGTATTCAGCCGGATAAACCAACAAGAGCATTTTATGTTTCTCTCATTTAAACCATTTTTTGAAGAAATGTAAGAATTCAGTAGATACCTCTGGGACATTTTCAGTGAAGCCATTAATTATGGAAGAGACCATATCTGAACCAGTGGTGAAATCTGAATCAATTTACTACCGGTTCGCTGGCTGCACATGCGTGCTGCGTGCAGGCATGCGCACTGTGCGCCACACACCAAATGTGAGATGTGCACACAGTGCACACCAAAAGGAGGCATGGGGTAAGTAGAACAGCGCGCGGGGGGGGGTGATCAGCTGTGGCGCACAATCTTTTTTTTACTTTTAAAAGCATTTTTTTACAACTTATTTGGCTGAATAGGTTGTAAAAAATGGTTTTAAAAGTAAAAAACATGCTCTGACGATCGGGTGGCTCAGCTGTGATCGTCAGAGCCTTTTTTTTAACCTTTTAAAAGCATTTTTTAAAAGAAGCAGCAAGTGGGCAAGCGGGTGACTGGACAATTGGGTGGGCATGGGTGTGGGGTGGGCAGGGATTTTTGCTACCAGTTCTCTGAACCACCCGCCACCATTACTACCGGATCAGCTGATCCGGTCTGAACTGGAAACACTTCACCCCGATCTGAACAATAAAAAGTGCCTACATCATTTGGACATTTTGTTAGCTATTTCTTCAGATAGTTAACCAAAATTTCAAAAAAATGATTCTGGACTAAGAGGTTCCTCAGCAACAATAGCTCTATTTTAAGAGTCCCCTTTTCTGCATTGCTGTATCATTTTTTTAAGGATGAATTTTTGTGCAGAGATGCGTATCTTCCTCCCCAGAGGCTGCCTGTTCAAAATTGGAAGGGACAATCTATAGCAAAAAGTGTCAGTGATCTAGACAGTTGTGCAAGGATTTTAACAGCTTTATGTTAAAATGTAGTTGGGATATTTTAACGGGTGGCATGCTAACTATTCGGGAGATCAGGGTAGATTCTTGGAGTAGGTGGAGGTATGAATGATCACAAAATCAGCCTTTGGAGTTTGCTGCCACTGTGTGGCTGAAATCTGCTATAGCAGAAAACAGGTAACAGAATAAAAATTAAGTGTGCCTGGAAATGTTAAAAGTGTTTCGCCAACGCAGTGTGTTCTTTTCCAAATGAGTTGGACTACAACTCCCATTTTAAATTCACTACTTGTGCTTGAGGTTTATGCTTGGAATCCTTTCAAGGTGGTTCCAGTTTGTTTGAAAGCAAAATGTTGTACAAAGCTTCTCTCGATTCATGGGTGGTTTAGGGACTCACTTTAACTTATCTCGGAGAATTAAGAAAATAAAAACAAGGAGTAGAAAAAGTGAAATAATGTGATAATAAGTAGACTTTTCATAGCAATACTTTTGTCCTGCGTTTTACCTGTTTCAACAGAATCTACCATTTGCAATCGTTTAAAGTTTAATAATAAAACAATCAGTTTGCCAAACTAATTCTTTAAAAGCCTTTGCAGTTCTTTGAAAATAATACCTTATGTGAATAAAACTGTCTTATCAAAACCCAGCATTTCCTTCTGCATTGTATCAAAGTGGTTGAATTTTCGTGGGACAGGAGCTGGGAGGTAGCATTTATTCTTGTACCTGAAAACCTTGATTGACCAGTATTTTTTTCCACTGAAGTATCATGGATAACTTTATCTCAACACCAATATTAGAATTTAGTTTACCCCTTTTTTTCCACTGGTAATTTTTTCCTTTTTTTTTTTTTGCTACTCTCTGTGGTGGTCTTGGTAAGAGATCAAATAACTAATGATTTTTACCCTTCTTCTTTCCACAGTACATCTTAGCTATTCTCTGGAAACCTTTGTGTGTGTGTGTGTGTGTGTGCAATGGAGAGACCTAAAAAAAGTGCTTATTGCATCTGGAAGAGAGTGACAATTGCCTACAAAATTTGTGATCCCTATATCACTGGCCCTTGTTCCCTCTACTATTGGTTCCCCACTCCGAATTGGAATGTTCTTGGGGGAAATCAGAACAACATAATCTGCTCGGCTGCCATCAGTAAAGTATCAGACTTTGGCCTCTGCCTAAAATAAAAAATAATTATTTTTCCAAGCATAATTTGCTACCAAGTAATTTTTCTTTCAGACTCAATTTTCCCCAAGTCTCCCTAAGATCTATTATGAGAAAATGATGCATTTACGAGAATTCCAGCAACTAAATTAATTCTCTATGGTCAACCAATATATCCCCCGTCGTACATTATGGCAAACTTTTTTTTCCTTTCTTCTTTTTTATTACCTTTTTGTGAGTCTCTTCCCTGTTAAGGAAGAAGCTTGCAGGGGTCTGCCTGTAAAAGTATCTTCTGAATTTTTACTAGTGTAAGAACTATGTGTTATCTCCATATTCTGATCTTGGCCTCCAACAGGGGCTTCCTTTGAGTTTTTCCTGCATCTTTTAGTAAAACTGAATTGAATAAGCCCCACCAACTTAATTTGTCCTGAAATGAATACATACTGGTTTACAAATAGAACATTTAAAAAAGGATCTGAAGGCTTGATTTTGGCTGCTCAATTATTTCTATTTGAAATAATGCAATCAAGGCCAGAATTGAAAAATTGTCAAATGATTCAAAAGGCAGATTAGGCAAAGAGGCAGACAAAACATATAGATCATATCCTCAGATCATGTAAGAAGATCACACAAATTGATTATAAACAACAACATAAAGCCGTTGCCAACATGCTTCACTGGAACTTTGGTAAAAATCATCATCTGCCAATAATGAAAAATTGGTAGGAGCACCAACAAGAAAACAGCTGAAAATGAACAGATCAAAATATTGTGGGATTTCCAAATACAATCTGATAAAGTCTTGCTCCATAACAAACAGGATGAAAAGAAGAAAGTAGGATAATTGATGTGACAATAGCAGTGGATAGTAGAATGGAAGATAAAGAATTGGAGAAGATTATAAAGTATCAAATTCTGAAGATCGAAATGAAAGCTTATGGCATAAATTCGCTAATGGCGTCTGTGGTTATTGGCACATTGGGTGTTATACTAAAAAATCTTGGACAGCACTTATAAGATCTGCACATTGATAAAATTTCCATCTGTCAATTACAAAAAGCCACACTGTTTAGATCTGTCCAAGGAGCTGCTGATACAGTTCTAGAGAGGAACTATTGAATCTATCATCTGCATCTCTATAACTATCTGGTTTGGTTCTGCAATCCAACAAGACAGATGCAAACTTCAGAGGATAATTAGAACTGCAGAAAAAACAATTACTACCAACTGGCCTTCCATTTGGGACCTGTATACTGCACAAGTCAAAAAAAGGGCTGTGAAAATATTTACAGATCCCTTGCATCTTGGACATAAATTGTTTCAACGCCTACCATCAAAATGACGCTATAGAGCACAGCACACCAAGACAACTAGATACAAGAACAATTTTTCACTGAATGCCATCACTCTGCTAAACAAATAATTCCTTCAACACCATCAAACTATTCACATTAGGCTGCATTACTATTGCAGTCCTTTCATCGTTCTTGCCGTCCATCCCCTCCCATTTGTGACTGCATGACTGTAACTTTGTTGCTTGTATCCTTGTTGATTGGTTGATTGAGATTGATTGTTTCCTAGTATGATTTGATTGCTTATTGTACCGTATGACTGTCACTGGGTGTTGTGCCCTGTGATTCTTGATGAGTGTATCTTGTCTTTTTATGTACACTGAAAGCATATGCACCAAAGACAAATTCCTTGTGTGTCCAATCACACTTGGCCAATAAAGAATTCTATTCTATTCTATTCTATTCTATTCTATTCTATTCTATTCTATTCTATTCTATTCTATTCTATTCTATTCTATTCTATTTGCACATATACTATACTAATACATTACAACATCCTAGATTTTGGGGAAGAACATGATGTATATGAAGGCCAATACTAGATAAAGAACTGGCAGCTGTGATTTCACATGATTGTATATATAATAAGCAAAAATATTTACAGGGAATACTGTGCACTAAAATATACCTCCTCCCTGCTGATAAAACTATAAAATAATTTTAGAACTACAATGTCTGATATTTGATCTGACAAATTATGACAAATGATTTATATAATTATTCTTATTTTAACTTGCCATCTATAATTAGGCAGTTTAATCATTATAACACACAGTATGCTAATTTTATAATCTTAAGGATTAGATAGACTAGCTGTATTTCAGTATAGCATATGTCAAGAATTGTAGCTCTCTAGCTAGCAAGTCGGTAACAATGTGTTTTGCTAAGCCATCAATCTATACTAAAACTCCCCGGTGGCCTTTCTGGGCTCTTGATTCCACAGACAGTTTCCTTCAACTAATTCTTGTTCGACAGAATTTTGTGTCTTGTATCTGTCAGTGTTTCTTTCCTGGAATCCATGCCTTCCCCCTTATTTGAAATGTTAATCCTGTCATGGCGTAACCAGCATCAGAGCATGCCTGGATAATTTTTTTTTAACCAATCCTAGCATGTAAATTAATAGTTCTCATCCCATGAAAAGCTTTGCCACCCTTTTTTTCCTGATAAGTAGCTTGCAAAGGAAGAATTTGGATTCAGAATGCCACCCACAAAGAAAAACAAATGAAACGAAACAAAAAAAAAAATCTCTTTCTTCCCATCCCTCAATTCTAGACAAAATATTCTTGCAAACTACAGTGGAACCTCCGTTCCAGAGGTGGGTTTCAGCAGCTTCTGACCAGTTCTGGAGAACCAGTAGTGGAACTTTTGAGTAGTTAGGAGAACCAGTAGTAAAAATTCTGACTGGCCCCGCCCCCATCTATTCTCTGCCTCCCAAGTCCCAGCTGATCGGGAGGAAATGGGGATTTTGCAGTAACCTTCCCCAGCCACGCCCACCAAGCCACGCCCAGTAAGCCATGCCACACTCACCAAGCCACACCCACAGAACTGGTAGTAAAAAAATTTGAAATCCACCACTGCTCTGTTCCTCCCAGATTTAGGAACTTGATGACAATGGGAGAGTCCAAGATGTTGGAAAATTCATTAAAGGTATGACTTGGCAAACCATTCAGTGGAACTGGATGTACAAAAAATGGCAGAAGCAACAATCTGAAATAAAAATGAAAAAGTATAAGAGATGGTTGAAGCAGGATTTCATGCTGGGTTAATAATTTTATGTTACAGAGAGATGAGGTAATGCCTACTCAACCAAGAATGAGCTTCTCTGGTCCAATGAATTGCATTCTAGGATGATGAAAGAACCTGCAAGAGACTTTCAGATCTGTTACAGCTAAGTGTCTATGGAAGATGAGTGAAATGATGGGCAGCTGGAGAAGAATATCTTAAATATTTTTCAAAAGGGAAAAACAGAAACCAGATTTACAAAGCAGTCAGTATAACATTGATAATCTGAGAACATTCTAGATGAGAGTAAAAATAGTTTGAACTTTTAAGTTTCAAGCACTTTGAAACTAATACATACATATTTAGAACTGCAAATAGAAATGGAACAACTATGGCAAAAGAAAGCAAAGGTAACACCATTAGTAATACTGTGTCGGCCCAAAAAAATTGGAGTACCACTTGAACACCATCAGAATTGACGAGTTCACTATCATCTTTACTCAGAACAGTTTACATTTTGCCACGATACCTGTAACAACATCAAACAACCACACCTGCCTATTCCAGGTCCTTGGGAAGGACTTGATAAGTGGGCAAAAATGCCAAATCCAGTCTAAAGATCGGGTCAACTGTGTGACGAACAATACTATTACTGAAGTGCCAATAAGGAAACTTGGTGCACCAAATTAGATAAGAAAAAGGAAAGATGGATGATAACAGTGATAGAGAACAGGAACAAACTATTATATACTGTTCAGTGATAACACCATGATATACATGACATTATTGTGGCTTCTACTACAGGCTTATAATTTGACCCTGAGCCCAGGAAAAATGATATGTTTTGTTACCACATGTATTCAAGGGAGGCTGGATAGCACTTTCTGAAATTACTTTAACTCTCTGGACTTCTTAATTCACCAAAGGATAAATCTTATAGTCAAACTACTCTCCCCCCACCCCCTCCAATGAAACTACTGGTTGATTCGTCAAATTTTGTAATAGTATTTATACCTTGCCTATTTTACTTTAAGCAAAAAGACCTACTTATCAGTAAGATTTTGAAATGCTTTCTCTTCTTTTTGGTATTTGTTATTAACTTTGTTTAAAACCTATTTTCTTTTAAATACATCACTTTGTTTTGGATCAATTTGGAATATATGTTGCTTATAGGTATTAAAACTATATCATTTTTAATACCTATGTTATCAATAACATGTATTGCCTCTGTGTTCAAATCTCTGTAGAGAACATTTCTAGAAGATTCAAAACATTTCAGACATTTCAGGACAGAAGTCTGACATAAGGAGAAACTTATGAAGGAAGAATATTTTACTAATAAAACCTGTAATATTCTTTAATCAATCTTTTTTTTATTTATTTACATTTATATCCCGCCCTTCTCCGAAGACTCAGGGCGGCTTACAGTGTATAAGGCAATAGTCTCATTCTATTTGTATATTTTTTTTACAAAGCCAACTTATTGCCCCCCCAACAATCTGGGTCCTCATTTTACCTACCTGATAAAGGATGGAAGGCTGAGTCAATCTTGGGCCGGGCTTGAACCTGCAGTAATTGCAGGCTGCTGTGTTTTATTAACAGGCTTCTACAGCCTGAGCTACCACGGCCCCTTTCTCTCTAAGAGTGATTTGAGCAAGTCTGTGCCCATTTTAACTATTTCTCTTTTTCAGTAACAGATAAGTGTACATAAACCTTGCATATATCACCAAAAATACCCAAATAATTTTTTGGCTTCATGCTTCTGTGAGCAAAGCGTGGTCGGAGCTGCCATCTCTCTATAAATACTGGTGGGAAGGTGGGGAGTGTTGCTGTGAGCGGGTTGGTTGCCTGTGTGGTTGCATCTTGATTGGTAGATGGAGTGGGTGGAAACTAGCCTTAGTCAACAAACGAGTCCCAGCCACGAAAATTGACACTGGACCCAGGATAACACACAACACCACCACCAATCATCCTCACCAGATTCAAACCCAAACCCATCCCACAGACGAAACACAACCACCATCCAGAAGCCAAACCATGCTGGCACCACTGGTTGCTGTGCCCGCCTCCGATCCCCACACAAAGCAAGCTGACACACGCCAGGAACACATGACAAGACCTCAGGCTCGGACCCAAACCAAAACCCGGGATGCTGCATCACAGCCATCTGCTCAAGACATCACATCACAGAACTCCAGAGGCCATAACACTAAAGCTCAGGAACAAAAGACTAGGACCACACCCACACAGGATGCTACGAAATAGCCGACCAATCTGCAAACACCCACTCCATCTACCAATCAAGATGCAACCACACAGCCAACCAACCCGCTCACAGCAACACACACCACCTTCCCACCAGTATTTATAGAGAGAGGCAGCTCCGACCACGCTTTGCTCACAGAAGCACAAAGCCGAAAGCACCAGCCTGAAGATTATGAGTGAGACCTCATCGAAATGTCGCCAAGATACTCTCAACCTTACACGGGAGAAGACCCAAATATGCCAAGACCTACATACTTATACCCATGAAAACCTATGAAAACACACACACAACACACACACACACACACACACAATTAAAAAAAATGTTAGACTCTGACTTATTTGCTATATTAGTCCACTGATTAGTCAGAATCTTATAAAAATGGGATCAAATCACTTAATTTTTTTTAATTTGAATTTATATCCCGCCCTTCTCCGAAGACTCAGGGCGGCTTACACAGTGTTAAGCAATAGTCTTCATCCATTTGTATATTATATACAAAGTCAACTTTTATTGCCCCCAACAATCTGGGTCCTCATTTTACCTACCTTATAAAGGATGGAAGGCTGAGTCAACCTTGGACCTGGTGGGACTTGAACTTGCAGTAATTGCAAGCAGCTGTGTTAATAACAGACAGACTTAGTGTGCTGAGCCACCAGAGGCCCACCTGAAGCAATGGTGTTGCTTCACAAATTTTTAATTCAACACGGCTCCTTCACCACAGACACAACCTTCCAGTTTCTGTGGCTGATACCACAGCCACAGAATTGTTTACAATTTAAACAAAAACTTTCAATTTTCTTCTGTCGCATCAGTCATATTTTACATAATCTCTAATGGAAGAGATTGAAATAAGAATAAATATATTATTATTTCAATTTCTTCCATTAGAGATTACAGGTAGAATATGAATATAAACATATTCTTATTATCTAAATATTGTTATTTTTGAAATACGAGAAAAACCATTTAAGAGAGCTCTTAATTTTTCATAATTTTCATAAACCATAATTTTTATGGTTTAAAACAACCCCTTAACTGATCTTGATGATTGGGGGTAAGTGTTGGAAATTACATATAATAAGATACAATTAGTTCTCAACTTACACCCACAATTGAGCTCAAAATTTATATTGCTAAGTGAAATATTTGTTAAGTGAGTTTTATCCCATTTCATGACTTTTCTTGCCACAGTTGTTAAGTGAGTCACTGCGGTTGTTATTAAGGGAATCTGTCTTCCTCCATTGACTTTGATTGTCAGTAGGTCGCAAAAGGGGATCACATGACCCTGGCATGCTGCAACGGTCATAAGTATGAACCAGTTGCCAAGCATCTGAATTTTGATCATGTGACTATGGGGATGCTACAATGGTTATAGGAGTGAAAAATGCTCACAAATCACCGTTTTCAGTGCTGTTGTAACTTTGAACAGTCATTAAATGAACTGTTGTAAGTCGAGGACAATCTGTAGCTATGCACCAATCTTCTGCCTGCAATAATATTATTATTTGTTGAAAAGCACTGTTTTCTAACTGCTTAAAAAAACACATCCAATGGCCAAATGAACAGTTCTCAGAAGACAGAATCTGTTGTATTTCGGTGAGTCAATATGCACCTAATTTTACCTTTGACCCCTGCAAACACACACACACACACACACACACACACACACACACAGAGTCACACACATAAACATATACAAAAAGGGTCCAAAAATATTCTTCTCTCACCCATTTGGTCCAGTGGTGGGTTTCACAATTTTTTACTACCGGTTCTGTGGGTATGGCCTGGTGGGTGTGGCGTGACGTGGCTTGGTGGGCGTGGCAGGGGAAAGATACTGTAAAATTTCCATTCCCACCCCACTCCAGGGGAAGGATACTGCAAAATCACCATTTCCTCCTGATCAGCTGGGACTTGGGAGGCAGAGAATAAATGGGGACAGGGCCAGTCAGAATTTTTACTACCAGTTCTCCGAACTACTCAAAATTTCCACTACTGGTTCTCCAGAACTGGTCAGAATCTGCTGAAACCCATCTCTGATTTGGTCATATCACTGGAGTTATCTCCTAAAGCGCCCTCTCCCACCTATTAAACTAAGAATTTGAACAACAGCCCTCAGATTAAAAAAAGATTCTCCTACCTATTTTAGATTGAAAAATTCTTCATTGTATGCGCATTTGAATTACAAAGCTGGAAGAGGCAATACCTCTTGTGTTGAGAGATTGCCCTTCCTTGGAGCACTGGTGGCAGACTATTTGGGGAAGATTGTGTCCACATTAATGGCTGATTAATCAGTACCCATCCTCCTTGCATTTAGGGGATAATCAAGTATCTACCATGCTTTCAGGTATACTGTGGATTTTAAGAATAATTTCACAAATAAAACTAAGGTCACCTCCTTATATGACATGCATTACTTATAAGTACTGTTAATAGCAGCAGAGCATCTTTTAATGTTTATTTATACATTTCATTTATTAATGCATTCCATCCCGTTTGTATGTTATGTTCAGGTTGCAGTGCATACATTCAAACCCCTCCAACAAATAAACAACTAGAAACCTACTTCTCCGCCCCAGTGTACAGTAATCTGTTTATAAATGTATTGAAATCAGAAATATTTGTACTATAGAAATGCCTAAAGTCTTTGGTATGCTTCCAAGCCTATACATTCAGGCTGGCTTTATCCCATTTACTTTTGAGTTAATTTGATTAATTTGGAAGGATGCAATTGCAGTTGGGTGGGGAAAGATAGGGTTGCTGTAGCTAAATGCAGAATTCATATAAACACTAGAGGGCAACCAAAGACTGTGATAAAATCTTTCTTCACTCAAACCATCACTCAAAAACTAAATCACTCTCTGGCTCCCTGTCTGTTTACACTGTGTTGAATAAAATTTATTGACCACGTATTATGGCCAGTTGTGACATCAGAAACCAATATAATTAAATCTTATATTTATAGTCTGAGTAGGTCTTTCAAAGCATGCATGAATGTATTAAATAAAAAATGTATGATAAATTAACATTCTTCATGGTGGCCATGGTTTGTATTATTTTAGTCACTGAGCCAATTATACTTTCATAATTGTTCTACAAAGATACTACTCTTCCAGTGGTGGGATTCAAAATTTGTTACTACCGATTCTGTGGACATGGCTTGGTGTGCATGGCAAGGGAAGGATACTGTAAAATCTCCATTCCCTCCCCACTCCAGGGGAAGGATACTGCAAAATCCCCATTTCTTCCCGATCAGCTGGGACTCGGGAGGCAGAGAATAGATGGGGGCAGGGCCAGTCAGAGGTGGTATTTACCGGTTCTCCGAATTACTCAAAATTTCCACTACTGGTTCTCCAGAACTGGTCAGAACCTACTGAATACCACCTATGTACTCTTCATTTCATTATTTCAGACCAAATTTGCCCGTACTGTGTAAACAAATAATGATCTGTGCTAATAATTTAGGAAGAAATGTATTTCTAAATCGCATAGCATAGATTAATTAACCTTTCAATCATAAGATGTGGCTTTCTATAGGATTTTTGGTTCATATTGTATGCTTGTTTAACTAGATTGACTCTTGCATAATGGAGGCAAAGAAAAAAAAACATTTCATATGGTTCTGTTTTAGGCTAAGCTCTGAACCTTGTAAGAAAGAAGAAAAGCGTCATAACAATAAAAATTTGACAGGGAATCAGTTGGTTAAGGAAGTAGCAGGGTCACTTTTTCCTACATCTTTAAGCAGAGGCTACTGATGTGATTGCTTTAAATCTGAAGTTGAATTCAATACAGGTAATCCTCAAATTATAGCCATTTGTTTATTAAAAAAGGTGACTTATGACTGTTTTTCTGGTTATATGATCAAAATTTGGGTGCTTGGCAACTGGCATGTATTTATGACAGTTTCAATTTCCCTAGGTCAGGTGACCATCATTTATAACATTCCCAGCTGGCTTCTGACAAGCAAAGTCAATGAGGAAAGCCAGATTTGCTTATCAACCTCACAATTCAATGAACAACTGCAGTGGTTTGCTTAACAATGGTGGCAAAAAGGGTCATCAAATGGGGCCCAACTCACTTAACAACAGTCTGGCTTAGAACAGAAATTTTGAGCTCAGTTGTGGTCATAAATCGAGGACTATCTATAGTCACGATTTGCTCCTTTCAATTTCATGAGTCTAAGGACCTGAATCTGAGACTGGAACTTATTTCACTGGATGTATCATATTTAGCTGAGCAGGAGATGGTAATGCTGAGCTGCCTTAGTTGATCTTGAAAAGCTAAGCAAGGTGACTTAATTTATTAATGACTTACTTATGTAACTCGGTTGCAGTAAAATTGGAGCGATGAGTGTAATCTGTGGAAAACTGGCAGGGGTTCGTTATGAGAAGCAAAGAAAATAAATCCCGTGCTGGATATCTAGGTGCTTAGGATCTTCAGCTAGCAGACCTTAGATGTAAAAGCAACAAAATCCCCTCTGATGTTAAGATAAAAAAGAGAAGATAAAAGGGAAGAGGTCAGAGGGAAGAAATAAAGGGCAGTTGAATGAAGCCTGCTAGGAAATTGGAAACTTCCATTGGGGAGCTGACACTGAGGAGCTGGAGGGAAAAAAATCCCAAACACAGAGCTTGGAAAAAAGTATGTGGGTTCATGGTCTGCACCCCGATGCAGACAAATCTGATTCACAGAGACCAAGGAAAAGAAGAGTTAGCCAAAGGCTAAGGCTAAGAAATGGGGGATCCAAGGTATTAAAAGGGAGTAAGAGCTATCAATTAAGAGAAGTAATTGCTCAAGAGGACAGGAGAAAGGAGGCTTAAGATTTTAAATCCAAAGAACACACAGTAAGCATAAGAACATAAACAGTGATTGCTTATTTGTACCCTATGACTATCATTAAGTATTGTACCTTATGATTCTTGATGAATGTATCTTTTCTTTTATGTACACTGAGAGCATATGCACCAAGACAAATTCCTTGTGTGTCCACTCACACTTGGCCAATAAAAATTCTATTCTATTCTATTCTATTCTATTCTATTCTATTCTATTCTATTCTATTCTATTCTATTCTATTCTATTCTATTCTATTCTATTCTATTCTATTCTGTGCCAAACTGGAAAAGACCCGTAGTTCATCTAGTCCAGCATTCAATGTGGCCAACCAACTACACAAGGAACTCCACTAGTCTCCTGGAACAATGGCCTTGGGAGCCAGTCGCCTGGCCATCAAGGCACACTGAGCTTTCATGAGTTGGTCCAATTCTTTTTCGAGGGCAGCCAAACTAATAGCTAGGACTTCTCATGGTGGCAGATTCCAAACTTGAATTACAAGAGAGGTAGAAATTCCTCATGAGAAATGAGCAACTTAAGAAGAGACCATGGAAATAAAAGGCAAAGTATTCAAGTTGAGATGAAGTACATGGGAAAAAAAACCCACCACAATTTTTGGCAGTTGCTCTGCTGGCAACCCTCCTTGAAGTTTGTGTGTGTGTGTGTGTATGTGTATAAGAAATATAGTTCCACCTGTGCAAGGAATCACCTGGTGTGCTCACTGGGTGGAGGAGTGCCCAGTGTGGCTGGCTGGGAATGGGTTGTGACCAAGAGAGTCAAAGAATCAACTGGTTATGTTTGAGCTTGCAATGAAGAGTCCCAAAATAATTCCAGTAGTCAGGACGAAGACTTTTTGCAAGAGAGCAAACATGGACATTTGTACATATGGATGGTATGTGTCAAAACCTGCAAGGGGGCAGGAAAGGTGTCACATGGAAGTCTCACCTCCTTTGAATGTTTGTTCCTTTTAATGTAAGTTAAAATTTAGGGAGAGCAAAGGAAATCTGGGGAGGACTCTTAGCTCTTGTAACGAAAGGCTTGAATTAAAGGTGGTGTAAGAGATGCGGTGGCTCAGTGGCTAAGATGTTAAGCTTGTCGATCGAAAGGTCGGCAGTTCAACAGTTCGAATCCCTAGTGCTGCGTAACGGGGTGAGCTCCCGTTACTTGTCCCAGCTTCTGGCCAACCTAGCAGTTTTGAAATCACGTAAAAATGCAAGTAGAAAAATAGGGACCACCTTTGGTAGGAAGGTAACAGCATTCCGTGTGCCTTTGGCATTTAGTCATGCCAGCTGTATGACCACGGAGACATCTTCGGACAGCGCTGGCTCTTCAGCTTTGAAATGGAGATGAGCGCTGCCCTCTAGAGTCAGGAACGACTAGCACATATGTGCGAGGGAAACCTTTACCTTTTTATGATAGACTAGATTCTTCCCCCCCACCCCCGCTCTCATTAAGTAAAAGTATTGAGGAGGATGTTTTGGAACAATGTATACAACGGATGTGCAGATGGTGCAATCTCCAATCAACAAAAATAGGTGTTTAAACCAAGGACACTTTCAGAGGTAATGATGTGAATATCCAAGCAATTCAGTCTACATTTGACGGGTGGTACAGGATGTTCCCGTTTGAACAAGCTCTGGGAAACTTCCAGCTTTTGATGCATGTTTCAGTAGGATGCTGCACTGGTAAGATTCAGTCCTGCTTTTGACCAGATACATAACATCATACTGGCATAACTAGCATATTGGTGCAGCCACACAATGAAATGCAGATGCCTCATTTCAGTGGGAATCTGTGCACCGAAATGCTATATACACCTTTTAGATTTCTGCAGCAGCCACTGCTGTAAAATAAAAAATGAGTGAAAAAGAAAATGGCACTGATTTAATTTGTTTCCTATCAGGAAAATAACGGCATAGAACAAAACTTGTTTTCTCCAGAGGCACACACCTTGAATTGATGACCCCCTGCAGTTATTTAGACAACAACAATAATTTGCTTTGCTTTTATCTTCAAATTGCATCAACTGTCTGCAGTGACATTTAAGTTACACATGTGAAAGGACTGGCATTTTTAGATTGTATGAGCTTTACTGGATAGAAAAAAAATGATTGTGTCACGGGACATCTGTTTTATTGTTAATTAGATGAAATAGGAAAGAAATCAGAAGCACAGACTCTGAAACAATTTCATAGTTCCTGTTTAAAATCTTACTTTGATCCCTTGAAATTAATGATGCTTTGCAGATTTTTTCACATTTTGTTGTGAATTTCATTTAGGGAAGTTTCACGAACAAATGAGAAAGGGGGTTGTTATCCATCTGTGCTTCTGTCTTTACAATTCAATTACTTGCTGCCATCATAAGTATTTTTCCCTCTTTTAAAATTATCTGGAAATCAAATAAGCAATTTGTTTGCTTACCATTCCCCCAGCCCCAGCCTTTAACTGCTCATTGCAGCTTCTGTTCTGTGGTTCTTGCTTGCCCAGAACTACACAAATGAAAATATCAGAAGTCATTGAATGTTACCCATAGTTTTGTGATAAGATTGCACTTTTATCTTTAACAGCCAGGGCTGGCTTTACAATGGAACAATTACGTAGGGAACTTACTGAGAGCTGAGTGCAGCCTTCTGTTCACTTAGTAAGATAAGCTGCCTTTAGCTGTGGTGGACACTTCCATGGTTGGTTTTGAAAAAAGATCCAGCTGTTCTTCCATTTAGACTACTCACCATGAAATAGAAGAAGAAGAAGCCAACTTACGTGGACTCAGGCAACAAAGTGCTGAATATTGAACCACATCTTGTGACACTGCTGTTAAAATATATGTGATGTTGTCTACATTTTAGGAGAAGAAAGATGGGAGACCTGTTTTCTAGGGCTGAGAAAGAGTGACTGGCCCAAGGTCACCCAACAGGATTTGTACCTATGTCAGGACTAGAACTCACAGCCTCCTGGTTTCTAGCCTGATACCTTAACCATTACATCAAACTAGTTTGTATAGTTTTAAATATATATGACTTATATAAAGTGCTGTAATATAAGTCTTAATTTAAGTATCATTGAACTCAGTGAGACTTACTTTTGAACAGAGCCATGTGGGACAATTCACCATGGCCAATTCATCATGGCCAACTTGCTACAACCAACTTGCCACAGGACAACTCACTGCGGGACAAAGGTTACACTAATATCAAAGAAATGGTGGAATAGAATAATTAAAGAAAGGATGCAAAAGGAGGGACACAATGAAATGTAAATGGCAAAATTAACATATTTTTTATTTATTTGAAATAATTAAATATAATTGTTAAATTGTCCTACAGCAAATTGTCCCATGGCGAGTTGTTTGTGGCAAGTTGTCCCATTCCATGTGGGATTGCACTGTGCAGACTAAAGCATGAACTAATAGAAACGCCTGTTTCTCAGAAGGCTACGCAGCTGAAACTTGACTGTGTGCCCCTGAGTGAAACCCCAATATAACTGTTAGACAGTAACTAAAAAGCTATGAAATGGGTGAATCTAAATAAATTTGGCTTGTCTACTTTCAAAATAATCGCTTAAAATATATCTTAGTTTTAGTCACCTTGATAGAGTCCAAAATCTGTTTTGAATGCAATATTAACTCAAGATACTTATACACTACTACAATTTTCACTCTCAATTCTCTAGAAACAATTTGAAGATGACTGTACCTACAAATGAAAACCCTATTCCAGCTATTTGAGGAAATATCTGTCTCTTTATGAATATGATATATAACTATGAAAATGTTTAGATAAGATTCTCATAAAGATGCAGAAAGCATTCTATAGATACAGAAACTTAATTTTGGGGCATGCAGTAAAGGGTTTTCTTCTAGATCGCTGAAGCCAAATAACATGCAAAATCACTTACTCCTGCATGGTATGTGCATACCCTTAGATTTTCTGATACACTGATATTTTGACATCAACATTTTTCCAGAGTGGAGGTCTATGTTTTGCAGCACATGTTGGAACTGAAGCCAATTCATTAGTAACAGAATTAATTAGCAACAGAACAACAGAGTTGGAAGGGACCATGGAGATCTTCTAGTCCAACAGGAAACCTTATACCATTTCAGACAATGATTGTCAAATTTTTCTTAAAAACTTCCATTGTTGGAACACTCATAACTTCTGGAAGCAACTCATTCTACTGATTAATTGTTCTAACTGTCAGGAAATTTCTTGGTTCTCCATTACTTCTTTCCTTGATTAGTTTCCATCCACTGCTTCTTGTTCTTCCTTCAGGTGCTCTGGGAATAGGTTGAATCCCTCTTCTTTATGGCAGACCCTTAAGTATTGGAACACTGCTATCCTGTCCCCCCTACTCCTTCTTTCCAATAAACTAGACATACCCAATCCTACAATCATTCTTCATATGTTTTAGCCTCCAGTCCCGTAATCATCTTTGTTCTTCTCTGTACTCTTTCTGGAGTCTCAACATCTTTTTTTATATCGTGGCGAACAAAATTGGATGCAATTCCTCCTTGGTAAGATTTAGGAGATTTAAGGCATTATTTTATGCTTTTAATGACATTTTTGAGGGAAAAATAGGAAAATCTGATTCATAACACCAGAAAGGACAATAATATAATGACTTGACAATCATTCTATCCAAACTGCATCAGGACTTTGAAGGAAAAGGAACCTCCTTCCCTTAGTTATTTATATTTTAAAGATATGGACATTAATGAAAGCACATCTGCTTTCATGTACTTATCATCACGTCTACGTTGCCTTTTAGAAACCATTTGGTTTATTGTGTTTCACTGCACAACTTGTAGCCATAAATATTTTGATAATAATGTTCTATAAATGTTATGTTTAGGAGACTGTCATTCTATCACACCTTTGTAAGCAAGCCACCCACACAGTCTAAATATATCATCAAAAGTTCCCTGCAATGTAACAACTAGATTATTTTTTGTCTATATTTGGACAGAGACACATCCTGGTCAATCATAAAGGTACAAGGCCTATTTATCCACAATGAAACCAGTTTGATTGAAGAAAATACAGTTGCAGAAATTTATTTTGTTAAGGATTAGCAAAAGGTGTAGAGTAGATGGTCACTAAGATGGCCATCCTTGTCCATCATAATTCTATTAAAACTTGCTTCAGTGATAAGAGTCAAGAAATTATGGGACACCATCCTTGATGCTTCGCTGCATATCAAAGGTTCTGCGCATGCGCAAGATGGCGCGGCGCTGAAGATCCGGCTTCGGCGTTTGTGAGGCCCTCCGAGGCTGGCAACGCCTGAGCCGCCTACCTAGCTGCCTACTGCCCCTGGCCTGGATTACCATCTGTCCGGCAGCTGTGGGAGAGGTCTCCGGACATTTTTGTGCCCACAACTGCTGAGAACGGGGCCGGATAAGCAGGCAGTGGATTCCGGCGGCCATGTTTTTTCGGGCCTGGTGGTGGGGCGATGACTCTGCATTTTTTCGGCCGACTTTTCAGCCATGTTCCTTTAGCTTGCTCTTCGGGATTTGGTCTGCTTTTTGCTGGTCTGCTTCCTGGCGTTTACATCTTGGCGTCCTGGCTGTGCTGTGCCGTCCGGGTCTGGGTCCTCTTGCGCTGATCTGGACGATAGTGATAGCGGAGATGTTCCATCTGTCTCCTGCCACGTCGTCCATGGCCTCTCCCTGCTGCCAGATTGCGATCTTGGTGTCCTTCATATCCTCCAGCCTCTCGGAGAGGTTCAGCCTGCTGGACAGGTCTGGCCTCTTGGAAGGAGAGGTTTGGAGAGACCTGGCCTCCGGAATTGGTGAGGATGTACTAGGGGGTGATGGAGTTGGAGGGACCCCTGGATTGTACTTTCTGACCTTGTTTGGAGGTGGTGGTTGGAGGACAGCGGGGAGGCGATGGAGGTATTCCGGATTTATCTCCTTGTAATCCCCCCCCGATGGTTTAACATCAGCTACACCTCTTTTCGTCCTTTTTGGGATTCTTTGGCCGTTGTCGGTCCTATTGGGACTTGTGGAAGAGGCAGTAGATTCGCCTGGGGGACAGAGGCCGACATTGCTTATGACCGGAGCACCCCCACTCCTGACTCCAGGATGTTTGTATTAGGCATCCGACAGATCACCATCTGGACTGTCCTTTGTCTTCCATTCTATGCCTGCCCTCATTCGGGACTACCATCATTCTGGACTACCATCACTTGTTATCATTCTATGCCTGCCCTTATTCAGGATTACCATCATTCTGGACTAACATCATTTTGTCATCATTCTTGCCACTCGGAGATGGACCCCTTATCGCCGTTTTTATCTTCAGTTGCTATGCGCTACTCCTCTTGCGAACTCTTGCACCTGCGAGGTGCCCCCGCCTGTCAGGAATGGCCCTCCACATTACTGAGGGCCGGCCTCCATGACGGATTTTGGGATCCACAGAGGTGGCATGCGAAAAAAAAGAACCTGTGGGGTTTTTTAGATAGGGAATTTTTAAGGGGTGGGAGGGTAAGGTCGGGTAATGGGGGTAACCTGTCAGGTGGGGGGCTAGTCCCTGCGTGTGTTCGCGGCGGTTCTTTATTAGGTCCGGAGGTCAGGGGGGAGGACTATGTTCCTACTGATGAGGGTGGTTGTATTGAGATGGTAAGTGGGAGGGGCAGGTATGATGGAGGTGGGGGGTCATATCGATTTTCAGGAGCGCGTGCTCGATGTTTGAAAGCGATCACGCGCTCCGACCTCTCAGACCTTTCCTGTTCCCCGGATGGTCAGGATCCTCAGAGCTTGGACCTTCGGTTGATGTGCAATGCATGGTCCGTGGTGAACAAAGCCCCCCTTATTTGTGATCTCATACAGGGGGGCTCCGCGGACCTTATGGGCATTACGGAGACCTGGTTGGGCACAGAAGGGGGGGTGCCCCTTGGAGAAATGTGCCCACCAGGTTTCCGGGCATTCCATAAACCGAGGGCCCAAGGTAGGGGTGGGGGGGTAGCGGTTGTGATAAAGGAGAGTCTAGCGCTGAGGGAGGCCACTGTTCCTCAGATTGCCGGTTGTGAATCCCTCTTTGTGAAGTGGGGCCATAGGTGTCAGTTGGGCTTGTTAGTCATGTACCTGGCTCCTTGCTGCGTGACCACAGCCCTGCCCGAGCTGTTGGAGGTGCTTGCTGGGGTGGCGGTTGAGACCCCTAGACTTATAGTCATGGGGGACTTTAACCTGCCATCTACCTGCATGTCATGAACGGCGGCTCGGGAGTTCATGGCCTCCATGACGGCCTTGGACCTGACGCAAGTAGTGGATGGCCCTACACACATGGGGGGAGGCACACTGGATTTGATTTTCATCTCTGGACAGTGGATGAGTGATCTGGTTTTGGGAGATGTAGTTATTGAGCTGTTGTCATGGTCAGATCACTCTCTCCTTCTCCTGGACTTTCAGACCGCTACTCACCACCACAGGGAGACGGGACCAATACGGTGGTTCCGTCCCAGGCGCCTGATGGACCCAGAGAGTTTCCTGACGGAGCTTGGGCCATTCCCTGAGGATCTTGCCCACGACACGGCCGAGGAACTAGTCGCGGCCTGGGAACTGGCCGCTGCTGGGGCCCTCGACCGTGTCGTGCCTTTGCGGCCTCTGACCCGGCATAGATCTCAACCGGCTCCTTGGTTCTCTGAGGAGCTGAGGGAGATGAAACGCCGGAGAAGACGCCTAGAGAGTGCCTGGAGATCTAGCCGTTCAGAAGCTGATCGGACACTAGTTAGGTCCTTTAGCAGGACCTACCTAGTGGCACTGAGGGAAGCGAGGCGTTTTTACGTCTCCTCCCTCATTGCGTCGGCAGATAACCGCCCGGCCGCCCTGTTTCGGGTGACCCGCTCCCTTCTTCAACAGGGGATGTGGGATGACCTGTTGCAGGGACGTGCCGAGGAGTTTAGTGGTTATCTATACGATAAAATCGCTCAGCTTCGGGATGGTTTGGATCAAAGTTGGATGGATCCAGGTGAGATGTCGGAGACACGTCTTGCTGAGACTGTTTGGGATGATTTTGATCCTGTGGCTCCTGAGGACATGGACAGGTTGCTGGGGATGTTGAATGCCACCACATGTTTACTGGACCCGTGCCCCTCCTGGTTGGTGCTGGCCACACAGGAGGTGACACGAGGCTGACTCCGGGGGATTATAAATGCTTCATTGTTGGAGGGGGTTGTCCCTGCCGCCTTGAAAGAGGCAGTAGTGAGACCCCTTCTCAAGAAGCCTTCCCTGGATCTGGCTGTTTTAGGTAATTATTGTCCGGTCTCCAACCTTCGCTTTGTGGCGAAGGTTGTAGAGAGTGTGGTGGCATGTCAACTTCTCCGGTACCTGGATGAAACTATCTATCTAGACCCGTTCCAGTCCGGCTTTCGACCCGGATATAGCACGGAGACGGCTTTGGTCACGTTGGTTGATGATCTCTGGAGGGCCAGGGATAGGGGTTATTCCTCTGCCCTGGCTCCCATGTTACACCAATCCTGCGCAGACTGCACTGGCTACCTGTGGCCTTTCGGGTGCGCTTCAAGGTTTTGGTTACCGTCTTTAAAGTGCTCCATGGCATAGGGCTGGGCTATTTACAGGACCGCCTACTGCCACCGATTGCCTCCCACCGACCCGTACGCTCTCATAGAGAGGGACTCCTTAGGGTGCCGTCCGCCAGGCAGTGCTGGCTGGTGACACCCAGAGGAAGGGCCTTCTCTGTGGGGGCTCCCACTCTCTGGAACGAGCTTCCCCCAGGGCTGCGCCAACTTCCCGACCTCCAAACCTTCTGCTGCAAGCTTAAGACACATCTATTTATTTGCGCAGGGCTAGCCTAGGGTTTTAGTTTTAAATTTAGTTTTAATGGGGTTTTATATTATTTTAGCGATGTTTTAATTTCGGCCTATGTAATAAGTTTTTTAATTGTTATTTTTATTTGTATTTTTCTATGTTTTATTTGGCTGTACACCGCCCTGAGTCCTTTGGGAGATAGGGTGGTATAAAAATTCGAATAAATAAATAAATAAATAAATAAATCAGTATAACAACCATATTTTTAGCTGTTTCATTCTCTCTTTCCTAAATATTCGAAACTTTCTGTCATGCCTGGGTGGTCTGGGACAGTTCAGCTGAAATTCATGTCTCACACCTGTGGTAGCAGCCCTTCCCATCGCACGATGTAACCTTTTTCCTATATACAAATCCTTGTATGTATAAAAGAGGAAGTACAAAACTGTGTGGACAAGCTGAAAACGAACTCTTGCTCAAGGATGTGTGAATACGCATTTGCTCGCACACTGAAAAACATCTCAAGTCTCGTATGCTATCATTGAAAACTAACAAAAAGGATTGCTAATTAGCAAGGATTGATTGGATTAGTTTTTAATCCTACTCTCTACACTGTAGAAAGTAAGGAATATAATCTTAATGGAGAGCTGTAAAATGTACTGCTTAAGCAAAAGGGGCCAAAACATTTTTTAAAGTCCAGAAATGCAAGATTATGTTGAGGAGCTGGTCAGGCAGATATTTTAAGAAGAATTTTAAGGAGGAGGAGGATGTATGGCACAATCAGACTGTTCTGTAATTATAGTCAATCTCAATTTTAGTCTTCCTGTGGAGTTGATTTCCTGGCCTGGTCCATGTAGTGGGGCTGATGATCACTGTCGAGTTTTGTAGAGAAACTCACCTAAAAACACTCTAACAATTGGAAGGATCTGACTAGCAAGTTATAATGAATCACTAGATACATTATCTTTTACAATAAAAGATCCTGCCAAACTAACAGTTCAAAAGCATTACAAATGCAAGTAGATAAATAGGCACCACTTTGGTGGGAAAATAACAGGGACATGAATGGAGCCCCCTCAGGCATTCCCTGGGCAATGGTGATGTCACCACTGTCTAATCCTTTCAACCTGTAAGCACTTTGGTAGGTGCTTCTGACACAAACATAGTAGTAGTAATAGCAGCAGTAGTAGTAGCAGTACTGTAAAAGAGTAAAAAATGTCAAGAGGATGAACCACAGAGTTCTTATATGTGGTTACAGAGATTGAATACATAAGCCCATTTCATCACTAATAACAATTGTCTTACACCTGATTTGGAGTACAAAGGAATCTGTGCTCCTATGTTACTGGAAGGAGAATATTTTAAAACAAAGGTTTTTTTAGCCTTTGTAAAGTATGAATGCCAATGCGTTGATTCTGTCTGAACTGTCTGAACCTGCATCTCACTTCAGATGGGGAAAATTGTAAACAAATCCATTATCAGCATCCTTGAGAATGTTGCTATTTCTGGAGACATGTTCATGAATCAAAACCTACTGATTGATGTAAGGGACTTTACAACTCTCAGAAGATGTATCTCATATAAGAGTAGTTTATGGCAGGCATATCAGAAAGATAGTCAACAATTACGTCTATTGTAGCTAGATATATATGCAATACATTAAGCAGAGAAGCAAAGACAGAGATACTCAGGAGCCATCAATATGTGTATATACTGAAACATTTTGAACAATGAAAATTCCCTCTACATTGCTGGAGGTGAAAGCGGAAGGGGGAGGCAAGCAATACACATAAACACCAAGAAACACAATATCAGCTAATCTTAACTGCCTATGATTTGAAAAAAAAAATCACGGATTACTTCAAGGCTGAAATTAGGAAAAACCTAGTGAATCTCCAGACTTCATCTTGGATTATACAAGGATGCCTTTTCTGTGGAGGTGAAATTGTAAACATTGTTCTACTGTTTTCAACACTTTCCATTTCTCTCCCTCTCTCTCTCCCTCTCCCTCTCTCTCTTTCTCTCTCTCTCTCTCTGTGTGTGTGTGTAAATAGCATGGGCCTGATATTTGAGCACTATGCATCTTGTAAATGAATATATTATTCTGGAGCTGCGAGGAAAGTCTTTGGGAGATATATTTATGGATCTCCACCTCTAAACATTGGCATCTGACTAGACATGTGCATGACATGACAACTGAACATCTAATTTACATGTGTAAATGTCAGTCCAACCAGCTGCATCTGTATGCAAATACAGATGTCTTTAATTCAAGTCAATCTTTAAAATGCTAGGCAACCAGAGTACCAAAAAAATAAAAAAAACCGCCCAACAACCAGCAACTCACCAACTGAGCTATAACAGAAATATTACATGGAGAATAGGTGTGAGCAAGAATGAACGAATCTTGACTAAGATCCATCAATGCAGTGTCTTTATGTAAATCTTATTTTATCATTTATTAGGATTTATCTACTGTATTTATTTATTTATCAGGTACCAGGATTATTCATTGCATGGGCACTTCTTTAATAACAGAAGGATCTGGAGCCCAGAAGAAATTCCCCAACAGAGAAACAAATATCTGTGGAGATTCTTAGTCATCCAGGTCATAGTTGTCTCAAAGGTGCTTTTTCAAAAAGCATCTGGAATGTTCATCCCAAAGTGTATGGCTAAATGTCTATTGAAATTCTCAGTCATCCAGGTCCTGAAGGAAAAACAGTTCAGTTGCCTTTCGAAAAAGCACCTTTGAGACAATTGGGAAACAATATTTGTTGATAATCTCTGCATCATCCCATATGCTATCGTAGAAACTCTCCCAGCCTCCCTCCACCTACAACTGATACAGTGGTAAGTTTCAAATTCTTTTACTACTGGTTCTGTGGGTGGAGCTTGGTGGGTGTGGCATGGCGTGGTGGGTGTGACTTGGTGGGTGTGGCAGGGGAAGGATACTGTAAAATCTCCATTCCTACCCCACTCCCGGGGAAGAATACTGCAAAATCCCCATTTTCTCCCGATTAGCTGGGACTCGGGAGGCAGAGAATAGATGGGGGCGGGGCCAGTCAGAGGTGATATTTACTGGTTCTCCGAACTACTCAAAATTTCCGCTACCGGTTCTCCAGAACTGATCAGAACCTGCTGAAACCCACCTCTGAACTGATCCCTGAGGAACAAGATCTCATTTCTATAGACCTCCTCACTGCGAACAAAATTGTTTTAGGTATTCATCTGAACCTAACTCAGTTTATAAGCCAATACATTAGTAAACTGAGGGACCAGAAATGCTGTTATTTAGAGAGCAATTCCATCTGTGAGAATCTACTGTATGTACTCTGTAAATGAGGCTGCAAAAACTCCAAAGGTAATTTATCTCCTTGTGTTCTTTTCAGGCAAGATCTTTAAGACGTCTAGTTATTGATGTTGTCATGCAGGAAAAGAAAGTTCAAAGTTGCAAAGACAGAATTGCAGTTGGACCCCAAAAAGTAAAAAAGCACGAACATAGGAAAGCTAAATAGTGTGGAAGTTGAAATGAATGGAGGATAGATTGACATCTTAGACAACAAAAAATTAAAATGGCCTGAAATTGGACATTTTTAGTGAGATCATAGCATTTACGACTTAGGGAAAAACAATGTTTTTTTGAAAGTCAATACTTGCCTATAATACAATCAATTACAGAATAATATCAATTAGACTATATGGATAATCTTTTAATATGACAATTATCCATATTTATGCTCCAGCTATTGATGTAGGAAGAAAGGAAGTTTATGGTCAAGTTTAATCTGAAAGATGTACTGCTTCTAGTGGGAGACTGGAATGCTAAAGCTGTAAATTGCAAGAAGGGAAATGTAGTTGGGACTGCACTGTAATTCTGCTCTGTCTTTTTTAACAGCTCTCTGAAATCCTTTGTTGTCTTCAAAGTGATTACTGATGTTCTCCTTGAAAATGGTGAGCCAAGTTCATATAATGGAAAATAGTTGGTTTTGGTCTTGTGCTTTACCTTGATTTGGGACTTTTACATCTAGCATTTTAACTTGAAGGATATATGCCCAGATTAAAATTATCATATTATGGATATATTATGAGAAGAACAAGCACTTTTGAGAACTCCACAGTGCTGAGAAAAGTGGGAAGGAGGAGGAGAGGGGGAGAAGGATGAGGATGGACACAATTACAGTGGCAACGCATATACTGTTGGAAGACTCAATGGGGGCAAGTGGAACCCAGTTCATCTTGGATAAGGTTTATCAATATAGAATAGAATAGAAAATAGAATAGAATAGAATAACAGAGTTGGAAGGGACCTTGAAGGTCTTCTAGTTCAGCCCCCTGCTTAGGCAGGAAACCCTACACCACTTCACACAAATGGTTATCCAATCTCCTCTTAAAAACTTCCAGTGTTGGAGCATTTACAACTTCTGGAGGCAAGTTGTTCCACTGATTAATTGTTCTAACTGTCAGGAAATTTCTCCTTAGTTCTAAGTTGCTTCTCTCCTTGATTAGTTTCTACCCATGGCTTCTTGTCCTACCCTCAGGTGCTTTGGAGAATAGCTTGATTCCCTCTTCTTTGTGGCAGACCCTGAGATATCAGAACATTGCTACAGTGTCATCCTTAGTCCTTCTTTTCATAAGACTATGTCAGTTTTAGAAGGCAATTTTCTTTTTGCTTCTTAACTGCCACATATTTTAGCTGGGGAAGTTGGGAGGGGGTTCTTGTTGGAGCGGTAGAAAGTTAGTCATAACAACATTCGGTATTCAAGGATTTTTGCCTGCGTCTGATGTGGACTACCTGAAGATTGTATCCAATTGAGTGTGACGAGTTGATTGGACAATGTGATGAACTTGTGGGTATGGGCTGTGAACTGTCAACTGGGTGTGGAAAACCTGGAAACTTTCAGTTTTGGGTTTTCCCAGCTGTGCCAACATGACATCTCTAATAAATTGGGACTTTGAGGAACCTCAACCCTCAGAGCTTTATTTCGTTGGGGGGTGTTTCTTGGAACCCTAAAAGACTAGACATATCCAGTTTCAGCAATTGTTCTTTATATGTTTTATAAAGTTGCTAAGAGTTGATATCACCTTCATAATACATAATCAATCAATCAATCAATCAATCAATCAATTAAAAAAATCCCAGCAAAATGGGGAGTAGAGCCAACTAATTAATATTTGGATTGGTTGTACCTTTATGTGGGCAAAAAGCACAGGTTTGCCTCTATACAGTGTGCGTAGCTGCTCTATCCCAGAATAAAATTAACTGACATGCACTCAAAATGATAATCAGTTCTATCTAGCACATGTGACAACAAATTCCATCATATAGTTTTACTCAGGCATAACAGTTCTAAGAAGAGTTTTGTCAAAAGAAATTATACCTCCTTGCTTGTCAAGAAAAAGAAAAAAAAACGCACCAGAAATTCCCCTGAGGTGCAGCAAGAAATGACAGTTAAAATAATTAAATTATACCACCTATCTAGTTCAGTTTTAAAACTACTTTGTAGAGATTTCTTGTCTCTGTCAACACGTATTCTGTTCAGAAATGCAAAAGATATGGAATTGGTAGAAACCTTTCCACAGCTTAGTCAGTCTTTGTCTGTTTATTTGGCATATCAAACCAAATGATGAAACACAATGTTGTATTTCATGCAGTCTTTGAAAAATCAGTATCGGAGTTGCGATACTTGGAGGCTAGAGGTTCCTCAGTATTTCTGTTTCTATTGCTCTGTAACCCAGAAAAACACCCCTCCCTTTAAAGTTATCACCTCCAAGAGGAAAGCAGCCATTGGCACAAACGATTTTCTTTTCTGGCACACATGAAAGTTTGGAATGAATATTCCCTGGGTCTAGCTGGCACAAGAAGGATAGGTTAACCTGTCTGGATGTCAGTTTTGTGACTGCTAAATATCTTTTAATCAAAAGATATTTAAAGTGGAACTGTATACAGGTAGTCCTTGACTTATGATCACAATTGAACCCAAAACTGACGTTGCTAAGTGAGACATTTGTTAAGTGAGTTTTGCACCATTTTACAACCTTTGTTATCTCAGTTGTTAAGTGAATCACCGGAGTTGATGAGGGAGTAAATGAATCTGGCTTCCCCATTGACTTTGCTTATCAGAAGGCCGCAAAACGTCATCGCACGACCTTGGGACACAGCAACGGTCATAAATATGAACCAGTTGTCAAGCATCTGAACTTTGATCACATAACCATGGGGATGCTGCAAAGGTCGTAACTGTGAAAAATGGTCACTTTTCTCAGTGCTGTTGTAACTTTGAACAGTCACTAAATGAACTGTTGTAGGTGGAGGACTACTTGTACTGGTAGTCCTAGACTTACAACGGTTCATTCAGTGGCCATTCAAAATTACAACAGCACTGAAAAAAGTGACTTATGACCGTTTTGCACAATTACGACTGTTGTAGCATTCCCATGGTCATATGATCAAAATTTGAATGCTTGGCAAATGATTCATACTGTATTTATGATGGTTGCAGTGTCCTGGGGTCACATGACCTCCTTTTGTGACCTTCTGACTTCTCTGTTTGATGTTCCCTTTTTTCAGAAAGTGGAGCCAATGATAGCTGACTCTTTCTCCTGGATGTTCTCTTCCTTATTTTGCTAGTTTTCGTGACATGACCTTAGGCTATAAGTGTTGACTTTTTTAAAAAATATGAAATCAAACAAACAAGCCATTGCTTTTGGCTGAATTACAGATTTTATCTGCAAGTGATGAATTAAAAGTCTGGAAAGGGACAGAACTAGTGGTGAAATCCAAATCTTTTTACTACCGGTTCTGTGGGCGTGGCTTGGTGGGTGGGGTGTGGCTTGGTGGATGTGGCTTGGTGGGTATGGCTTGGTGGGTGTGGCAGGGGAAGGATACTGCAAAATCCCCATTCCCTCCCTACTCTAGGGGCCAGCCAAAGGTGGTATTTGCCGGTTCTCTGAACTACTCTAAATATCTGCTACCGGTTCTCCAGAACCTGTCAGAACCTGCTGGATTTCACCCCTGGACAGAAACAATCTGCCTGCAAAATGATAGAAGTGCTATATATATGTATACACACACAGAGGGGCGCGCCCAAAGATATTTGTCATTTGTCTAACTCCCAAGTTAGAGGTTCTTTTATGTGTGTTTTTGTTAAATGTACAACATCCATGTCTTGGGAAAAAAATTGGACAAATTTCTCCCTAGCTGTCATATTGACTTACTGGCATTGGCTAACATAGAGAATGAATTTTTGCAAAAAAACATTTTATTAGTCAGACTAAGATAAATGCTCAGCATGATTCCTTTATGAGGGAGAAAGATTGATATCCTTTCCTGGTAATATAGAGAGAGCAATTCCATACCTATTCAGCTTTGGAGTTTGTGTTATGGATGGATTGGCAGCTGATTTAATGGAGGGGAAAATGTACATGTTTTGGTAAGAAGGCACCAAAAAGCCAATTGAGAGGATCGATGATCTGGACAGAAAACTTTGATCTCTTCCTTTTCTCTCTCAAGGTATGGGGGGAAAATGAATTAATTACTGTAAAATTAAGTTAGACTTAAAGAACTACATTACAAAAGGAGCAAGCTTGCAATATGCTTTTTGTAATCAATTTCTATATATTTGTTATTGCATCTATTTCTAGACTTAGGGATTAAAAATAGGCAGTTCTCAATTTTTAGCAGCATCTTACTTTCCACATTTTCACTTAATAGTCTAAAAATAGAAAAAAATAATGCTTCAATAGCAACTTAGAAAAAAAACATTTAGATCTCTGGCAGAAGGGATCTTTTCCAGTTTTTAGCGACTGGTGTGTAAAAAAAAGTTGGACTTTGGCTCCCCCTATTTCTGGCTTGAATCCTGCCAATAAGTTGTTTCAGCACTTCCCACCACTGACACGTTATGGAATTCTCAACAAATGGATTCTTTTGGAAATGTAGTTCTTCATAGAATATGATTATCATTACCCAACTTTTATTTTAATTATCAAACCTTCTAATAATAGATTGGAGTCTTTTTATGACTCTGTAGTCCCTATTTGGGGTAGCATTGGGGCAACTGGATGAAGATGAGCATTTACTGGCTGGATGCCCTTCCTGATGCCTTCATGGAGTTGCAGCAGAGTTTTTTTCTTTGCGCCTGAGGAGAGAAACATCTGCTGCTACCTAGGATTAAACTCTCAACCTTTCAAGTGGGAAGCAAGCATCTTCATCTCTAGGCTCCCACACTGCTCTGTGATAATAGACTGGAGAATCAGTTGGAACTTAGAGCTATTTAGAAGGCAGTAAAGAGGTACAGAAAATTCTTAGTTGTATTATGCTATCTAGTGGTTATTCAGATTTTTGCAACCCAGATGTGGTATGCCTAGCTTGCTTGAAGCTGCAACTAGTAGTAATTAAAAAGATTTTCTTTTTAATGTATTGAAAGTGGATGTAGAAACAGTGGATAAAAGTCTTCAAGAGAAACAGAGTGGGGAAATTGAAGCTACACCTGTAATTTTTGGCCAGGTTTATTTGGGTTTGGAAGCTAAGAAGGGTGAGACTAGCAAATCACCAGTCAATACCAAGGTTGTAGACTAGATTAGGAAGTAAACAAGAGAAAGAAGCCAGTAATAAATCATTTTTATATCGTCCACTAAGTTACAGGAGACAAACTTGATCCAAAGGAGATGTCACTCTTTTGATAATCTTCCTGGAGAGTAAATATTTAGCCAGTGCTGCTTGATGATTTCTGTCACCAAACTTGACTTTTTTTCCTCAGTACTTCAGGTGACAGGCTGCTCCATCATCTGGTATGTACTCTTCTTTAGCACCGGACACCAAGCAATAAATTACCTATGTTAACAGCTTGATAGAATTGAACTGAGATTCTATTTTCCAGCCTCTGAATGTATCTTCTTTGACTTCAACAAATTCTCTGTACTGAGCCGAAAGTAACTGCTTCCAATGTCATTTAAATGCTCAAGGACTTGAAGAAGGGTAGGCAACCCAGGGCTATAAAAGTCCTAAGAAACAATGGATAATATGTCAAAGGAACGTTCCATATGAAATAATTTACACAGGATGCTTAAATTTAAACTAAAAAGCTGGTTTTGGTGGTCTTTGATTTAAAATGTATGTGCTATCTTTGTTTCATTGCAATAAAGGTTAATGTATATCTTCTATTACCTACAACAACTTTATGGCCATTTTTTCCTTTAATATATATGACAGTTTTACTTAGGGTGTTTTTGTATGTTTTCTCTTTGGGCATCTGTCTTGATCTCTATAAAGCAAGTTTATGGTAACCTATTATAATCCATGTGTCTCCCAGGCAGTTTAAATGATGCCTAGCTCTGAATCAATTTCTGAAATTTTCCTCACAGCCAAAGGAGTCAAAGGATAAATGGAAAGCTTTCCATATGTAGATAATAATATTGTAAACAGTCTCAAGACAGGTATGTGTTATCAAAAGGTCCAAAAACACGTATACCCATATCTGCTGTTTTTATGGTCTCTATGTTTTGTTCTGTTTTAAATTAGAATGGAAATAAACATTTTTATTTTGTCCAGCAAATTATTTAAATGATAAACTTGTGACTATAGACCAGCAGGGATGCACTCTGAGGCAAAAGAAGAAAAAGATCAAATGGGAATAGAATCTAGGGTTATAGTGCTATAGATAATCCTCGATTTACGGCCACAATTGAGCCCAAAATTTCTATTGCCAAACAAGGCGGTTGTTAAATGAGTTTTGCCCCATTTTATGATCTTTTTGCCATGGCTGTTAAATGAATCACTGCAGTTGTTGAGTGCAGTCATCAAGTGAATCTGATTTCCACCATCAACTTTGCTTGGCGGAAGCCAACTGGGAAGGTTACGAATGGTGATCACATGACCCTGGGACAGTGCAACTGTCATAAATACATGTCAGTTGCCAAGAGCATGAATTTTGATCATATGACCATGGGGATGATACAACAGTCGTAAATGTGAAAACCAGTCATAAGTCATTTTTTGCAGTGTTTTTGTAACTTTGAAAAATCACTAAACAGATGATTGTAAGTTGAGGGCTGCCTGTAACCCATCGAACATATTTTATATCACTTAGGACAAAGGTTACGAGGGTTAAAATTCTTGTAATGAAACTAACAGAATAACAAAGTTGGAAGGGACCTTGGAGGTCTTCTAGTCCAACCCCTTGCTCAAGTAAGAAACCCTGTACTATTTCAGACAAGTGGTTGTCCAATCTCTTCTTAAAAACTTCCAATACTGGAGCATTCACAACTTCTGGAGGCAAGACATTTCACTGATTAATTGCTCTAACTGTCAGGAAATTTCTTCTTAGTTCTAGGTTGCTTCTCTCCTTGATTAGTTTCCACCCATTGCTTCTTGTCCTGTGTTGAGGTGCTTTGGAGTATAGCTTGACTCCCTCTTCTTTGTGGCAGCCCCTTAAATATTGGAACACTGCTATCATGTCACCCCCTAGTCCTTTTTTTCATTAAAGTAGACATACCCAACCATTCTTCATATGTTTTAGCCTTCAGTCCCCTAATCATCTTTGTTGCTCTTCTTTGCACTTTTTTAGAATCCAACCTCCTTGTTTAACATCTATTTATTGATTTAGACTTTATTTACCCTTCATTCCTTGCCATTACATATGGAGTCTCATTTTCTCTTGTGCTATAAAGGATATATCTGGCTCTGACATTCTTAGGCATTTATTACTTGAATTCAGTAATAAGGGATTCGGCAGAAAAGCAAATGAAAAGCAAATTAGATTTTATTTATTTAAAATATTGACATCCTAGTTGTCAACTTTAGCTCCCAAAATAGAGACAACAAAATTAAAAGTCGTATTAGGATAAACTAACAAAATCCAGAGTAATATTAAAAACAAACATGCCGCAGGCATCATGGTGCTTAGAAACAATAGACAGAAAGAGGGAACTATCTCCTAAAAGAGACACCACATTTGAGAAGGGGTTCTGAAATAGAGCACATTGGGAATGTCTATGAACCTTAATTCTTGGATAGCAATAGCAATAGCACTTAGACTTACATACCGCTTCTCAGTGCTTTAGATTCCTCTCTAAGTGGTTTACAGAGTCAGCATCTTGCCCCCAACAATCTGGGTTCTCATTTTACCAACCTCAGAAGGATGGAAGGCTGAGTCAACCTTGAGCTGGTGAGGATGGAACTCCTGGCAGTGAGCAGAGTTTGCCTGTAATACTGCACTCTAACCACTGTGCCATCACAGTTCATGATGTACTAGTTATTTCATTATTTTCATATAAATATTTAGAAGTTGAAGAATAATCTGAAATTTCATTAACTGGTTGATGGGCTGAAGAATTTGGGAACCCCTGCTATAAACTAATCAATTCTTGCCCCTTTAAGTTATGAACATGTGTAACTAGCTTCTTACAGTGGTGGGTTTCAAATTTTTTTACTACCAGTTCTGTGGGTGTGGCTTGGTGGGTGTGGCGTGGCTTGGTGGGCTTGGCTTGGCTTGGCAGGCATGGCAGGGGAAGGATACTGTAAAATCTCCATTTCCTCCTGATCAGTTGGGACTCGGGAGGCAGAGAATAGATGGGGGTGGGGCTAGTCAGAATTTTTTCTACTGGTTCTCCGAACTACTCAAAATTTCCCCTACCGGTTCTCCAGAACTGGTGAGAACCTGCTGAAACCCACCTCTGGCTTTTTACAATAATGACTTTTCACAGAGATCCAGAAGCTGGCTTTATGACTATGAAGCCATATCCTTAGCTTAGTTTTATGTTACTATAAATAAAATATATATATTTATTTATTTATTTAGCATATGACATATCATACATGGACTAGCAATATAAATTAACATTTCAACTAGATTAGTAGAACCCAATAAAATATAAATGTTAAAAAGATCTATGTTCAAATATCAATGTCTAGGCCATTGAAGTGCAGCATCATTTTTATTAAAAAGTTCAGATACTGGACCAGTATAGGTCCTCAGCTTATAGTCGGTCACGATGTGATCTACAATTTGACATGGGATCCTGCAGTCACACTGAGGGGAGGATAGTAAGCCCCCATTTATACAGAGCATCCTGTTGTGGTCTGCCAGCAGCCTGTGGAGCTGGCAATGGATTTGGACAGTGATGAGGCTGAGGAAGAGCGTGGGCCAGTCCTGGAGGCTGGGGAAGGCCCAGATGAGGGCTCTGCATCGGAGGCTGAAGTGGGGCCAGGGCCATCGGGGAGTGAGGTGCGGACTCCAGAGCCTCCAGAACTGAGAGTAGTAATGTCATTGTTGACATTAACATATCAACAATGTTTATAGCAGATTGGTGAAAAATCAAAGAAATATCCTAGAACAACTTGACTCTACGCTGAACGTAGGGCAGAGGTGCTATTCAACAGGTTCTGACTAGTTCTGGAGAATCGGTAGCGGAAATTTTGAGTAGTTCAGAGAACCGGTAAATACATTGTTGATATGTTAATTTTTGTATGACCTGTATATGTACATATCTTGCTAGAGTTCCAACTTCCTTCCAATGCTAGTTTGGGTTTTAAGTGATAACCCATAAAAACAATCTTGGCAAAGTTGAATAAACGCATGAGTGGCTCTTAAACAATTTAGCTTTTTATTTTAGGTTTTATATAACTGGACATTTCTGCAAGGTTGTACAGTTCCATTTTCATTGACAAACCAAAGTACATGACAGGACTAGTTGTGAAAAATCTGCTCTAATGTATTTCTGTAGCCCTAATGTTCTCTGCAGCTGTGCAAAGACCTTTTATGGATTATGAATACTGCAATTTGTTAGCATACACTTCCTTTTCATAACATTTTCAAAGCTGTGTTACAATTTGTACCATTGGCAAAGCTCTCTTTTCAGTTTTATATAAATTTTGTTTCCTGTAAGTTTGTAGGTATTAATCTATATTGAAACAACATTAGCTAGTATGTTTTCTGGAAGAAAATAACTTTCTTTGGCTTCAAAGAAATTGAACTGAAACAAAAAAGTATACACTGCTCTTCAATACTCAGATTAATTCATTTTAATTATATTTTAAATCTACTAAATGAATTTAAAATTTATATATTTCAAAACATTTGAGAGCATGAAATAATTAGATTGTAATTTTTTGGGAGCACATTAGATAACTTATTATTTAAGTCAGATGTATTTCCTAAATGTATCTTTTTATTCTTCAAAACATCTGCCCCAAATGCAGGACCTTCCTTTTCAGTTATCTGGTTTGTGTGCTACCAAAACTCAGATATAGTTTATAACAAAAAATTAGAAGTGTCAGCAAGGCATCTTAGGATGGCAAAATGCACAATTTGTTCATGTCTGAAGACTAATCATGTTCTTTTCCATGTATTGGACACTATTCTAGAAAGACGAAAATGAAAGGACAAAATTCTCCAACCTTGTATGCTGTCACTTTTAACAATGTGCTGATTCTGGACAATGTCATACTATATGAACTCAACCTGATGCTTGGTAGATGTAATGTAAATAGCTCACAATATGTGGGTATGGCAAAGGCAGGAAAATATTCTGTGGCTCTTGAAAGCTCTTCAGAATGAGATGTTTTCAATCGTATCCCCCTATACCTGTCCTTTTCTTGAGTAAGAAATGTTGACTTTGCTGGCAATAGCAACACTGGGTATAACTACTTGGCATAATTTCGCAGTCCATCTGTGCCATTCAAGTTTGGACATTTCATTTTCATGACAAGCTTTGGCTGGATTTTTAAAAATGGTTAGCACTCTATTTGCTTATGTATATTTATATGGCCACCCAACTCTGTAACAACTCTAGGTGAAAACAATCCTAAAAAAAAATACAGATAACATTCCAAATGTCTGAAGCCTCCCCCCCCCCCCCCCCGCGTCAGTTTGAAAACCAGATAGCATACAAGACCAACACTTTTAACCCAAGCTCTGGGGGAAGAGCCTGCCTCCACTTAAATGTTTATTTATTTATTTATTTATTTATTTATTTATTTATTTATTTATTTATTTATTTATTTATTTATTTATTTATAATTTAATTTCTATACCGCCCTTCTCCCGAAGGACTCAGGGCGGTTTACAGCCATATTTAAAAACACAAAATACGAACAACAAATTTAAAAACAGAATTAAAACCAAATATTTAATAGGCCGAATCAAACTAAAATGGTCATAGACTGACATAAAACCCATTTAAAAATTTCAATTTAAAATTACGCTTAGGCCAGTCCCGCACCATAAAATAATAAAGTCTTAAGTTCATGTTTGAAGGTCCGGAGGTCGGGGAGTTGGTGCAACCCCGGAGGCAGCTCATTCCAAAGGGCCAGTGCCGCCACAGAGAAGGCTCTCCCCCTGGGAGCTGCCAACCGACATTGTTTGGTCAACGGCACCCTGAAAAGGCCCACTCTGTGGGAGCGCACAGGTCGTTGGGAGGCTATCGGTGGCAGAAGGCGGTTTTGTAAGTAACCCGGTCCTAAGCCATGGAGTGCTTTAAAGGTGATAACCAGCACCTTGAATTGCACCCAGAAGGCTACCGGCAGCCAGTGCAGGCCGCGCAGGATAGGTGTTATGTGGGAGCAACGAGGTTTTTGTTAGTCTAATAAGTGTACTATCTTCTTGTAAAGCAAAATAAGAAGCCAGACCACTGATGAACATTCCCGAGAACAGTTCTTCATATTGGCAAGGCTCCACTTCATCCTCCCGCTGCCAAAATCTTGCAAAGATCCCTTGGAACTACTTAAAGCTATTGCTTTCTTCTGGCAGCATTTTCATTTTCTCTGGAATGGGGCTAATGAACCATGTTCAAAGACACTTCTTATCCAAGTGCACATTTTGTTGGTATTATCTCAGGCTTGCTTTCTCCAGCAATTCCAAAGTGAAGTTCGAGTGGCCAAGAATCGTCTTGAAGGTGCTGCATGATAAGAAGAAGAGATCATCTTTCCTTTTTGGAAACCAGTGGCTTGTTCCTCTCTTAATCTGGAGAACAGAAACTGACAATAAGGTCTCCAGAAGCCAAGTGGAAAATTTTGGGCACCTCACAGTGTTGTTGCTGTTATGGGGGAAATAGGATGAAGAAGAAGTATTGTGTATCTTCACTGTCTTGAATGATTTATAAAAATAATAAAGGTGGAATAAAAAATGTAATCAGTCAGTCAATGTTTCACTATTGATTAGACAAATGTCCCCTGTCTATTATTTGATGAAGCTTTTCTGAAAGTACTTTTATTTCTTGCTTCACAATGAAAGCACAATGCAAAGTACCATTGTGTTAGATTGAAAAAAAAAATGAAGTAAATTATACCAGCAACAAAACTGGTGGGTCCTTTAAAAGCAAGGAGTTTAAATCCTTTAAACATGAGCCACAAATGATGCCTGAGAATGATTTCCACAATTAAGATGCTTTCATTTTCCATGTACTTCTTATCTTCCAGAGGTCTCAGAGATTAAAAAGGTTCTGGGCAGTTTTACTTTGATGGAGATGGTTTTTTTTCTGATAGTCTGGCTGAAAGCCACCCAGTGTTTTACTGGAACAAGTAGCTTAAGCTCTGCTAGAAAGTAAACAGGAAGCCAATATGTTGTTTTGTACATTACTTTTAAACAAATTCATGAAAAACCTAGATAGCGAGAAGTGTTCCTTGAAGAGGTACCTGAAGTAATGCCAGCTGCTATTTGCACATTGATTTTCTTTTCTTTTCTTTTTTCCCTCTGGAAGAAAGACAATCGGACTATTGTGTGCCTCGCCCTCTAGACTGTCTCCATATATATGAGTTCATTTCAGTTTTTATTAGGGATAATTTAGTGATGCTGCCTGATCATTTCTGAATGTGCTCATGGCGTAATGAACCTTTATGTGCATCTTTTCCCCATTTTTTTCAGTTTCAAGTTGTGCAGTTGTGCATATGAAAAATGTAGTGCATGTGATGGCCTATGAAAATAGAAACAAATGGACAATAAGAACACAGAGGGTGTCATTTTAGACGCCTGCCAATAGATGGCAGCAGCAGCTTTGGAAACCAAAAGAAGTGCTCCCTGATAAACTAATAAATGTGGTCCCCTCCCTTTGCATTCACTTCTGAAACATTTAACCCATGTATGGAAGCCAAAACAATATGGATAATGTTAAACTGGTTGAATAACCCGATGTCCTTAGTTGTTCTTAAATTGAATCATGTGAAACATAAAGAGATTAAAATGAACTATATTGCCTGCTTTTATTCCCTTTCTGTAGATTTGGGGGAGCTATTTCTGCAAATTAACCGAGACTGAAAATAATGTAGTTTTCTGAAATTTAAAAAAAAAAAAATTATTGTGGGATGTTTCAGCCTGACAAATACATGGACAGAGAAAACATTCTTAATTGAATAAACTGGTGCTGCACTGCATTGGTTTAGATCCGAATTGGGCAATATTGGGATGGTCTGGCGCCCCAAACTCTGCTTCCTGATCTCCCAGAAGATCTCCCATGTGATAATGCTAGGCTATCACAGAAAGGAGTGAGATATTTTGGAGGGAGTTGGGTCAATGAGATAGTAATACATCCAGTTTCCACAATCAGCTTTTGCAGAAGGGCATCAAATTGTGTCACTTTGGACATGCTGTTGGTGGGTTTTTGTGACGTAATCCATGACTCTTGGGGTAAAAATGGGATCCAGATATATAAATCAAAGTATTTTGCAAAAGATTGAGGATGAACTCAAGTGAAAACTTCCCGTGACTAGTAGCTTTCACCATGTGGATCAATGCCTTTGTCTCCTGAGGAAGCCAAGAGTGTTTTAGCAATCACACATTAAATTAGTAAAATTTGCATTTAAAAAGGTCCTAAGTATGTCCACAGGTAAGTGGCAGTGTCCAGTTAATCTGGCTAATAGACATAGCTACTTCTTGCATGGGAAGCAACCGAAAGTTCAGGATTGTAGGTTGTGGTGAAATCCAAATTTTTTTTACTATTGGTTCTGTGGGCGTAGCTTGGTGGGCAAGGTGTGGCTTGATGGGTGTGGCTTGGTGGGTGTGGCAGGGGAAGAATACTGCAAAATCTCCTTTTCCACTCCAGGGGAAGGATACTGCAAAATCCCCATTCTCTCTCCACTCCTGGGGGAAGGATATTGCAAAATCTCCATTCCCACCCCACTCTGGGGCCAGCCAGAGGTGGTATTTGCCGGTTCTCTGCTCAAAATTTCCGCTACCGGTTCTCCAGAACCTGTCAGAACCTGCTGGATTTCACCCCTGGTTGTAGGGGAAGATAGAAACGCCTTCCCTGCCTCAAAAAAGTTGTATGAAGAAGGCCGTGGCAAACACCACCCACATTTCTACCAAGAAAAGCTATATGGATGTTTACGTATACAGTAGGCACTAAGAGACAGGGAGACATAATGGTTAAAGTATTGGCTGAGGAATGGGTGGCCCAGATTTCTGTTTAATCTTAGCATTAGAAATTCAATGGGTGACTTTAATTTTTCCCTCCTCTCTCTCAACTCTACCTCTCAGGGGGTCTGTTGAAGGGAAATATAAGAGGGAGGAGTGATAAATACACTGCCTTATGTTCCTGACCAAAAAGAGGGATATAAATCTAGTAAATATATATATGCATTTCACTCCAGGGAATCTTTCTAAACTGAGAGCAGGTGTTTCTTTTTCTGAAAGTATTTTTAAAAGCTATTGCATTCATTGTTTCTGTTGGACTGTACCCTTTACATAAATGTGGTTTGGAGCTTTTATTCTAAGTACATATCTCAGATCAAAATCCAGTTGATTGAAAGACACCATCACCCTGTAAAATTGAATTAAGTTTATTGCTGTTGACAGGGGTGTTCTAAAAGATTGAAATCTCTTATTGACCAGAGAGAAACATGCTCTGGAGGAAAAAGCAGAGGTGAAATCCAGCAGGTTCTGACAGGTTCTGGAGAACCGGTAGTGGAAATTTTGAGTAGTTCGGAGAACCGGCACATACCACCTCTGGCTGGCCCCAGAATGGGGTGGGAATGGAGATTTTGCAATATCCTTCCCCCAGGAGTAGGGAGGGAACGTGGATTTTGAAGTATCCTTCCCCTGCCACACCCACCAAGCCACACCACACCCACAAGCCACACCCACAGAAGCGGTAGTAAAAGAAATTGGATTTCACCTCTGGAAAAAAGTAACCCTTTAAAAAGAGGGGGAAAGAAAGAGAGAGAGAGAGAAAGAGGGAAGGTGGGAAAAAGGGAGGGAGGGAGGGAGGAAGGAAGGAAGGAAGGAAGGAAGGAAGGAACGGAGGGAGGAAGGAAGGAGACCTTAAATGGGAAGCTGATAACATATTTCTGGAGAAATGTTTATATCCTGTTGATTTGGCACCTTTCTTGGTTTCTTCTGGGTCGTCACTTAAATTTGTGGCTTCCCTTCAGATTATTTATGTTCTATTCCACAGAAAATAATTTCATTCTTGAAGGCGGAAGGCAGAAGGCAGAAGCCGCATCTTACTGCTTTCTGCAAAACTGTTGATAATGGATCTAGTGTGTTCTGGTGGAAGCTAGTCAGCCCTTTGAACAAATAGATCTAACGCCTGCAATTTGAAGATGGTGATCCTTCTGGTTTCTTAACAGCAGAAAAGCAGATGAGCAGGTCATGGATTAGTATTGCAGTCTGGGTTGTAAGTTTTATCTCTGTCATTTCACGTTGTGCGTGTTGCTTATGGTAATGTAATCATATTTACAGTATGTGACTTATATATATATATACACTCAGGCACTCCTGTATAAACAACTGTTAGATACTAACAGTGAAGCAATAGGCTTCACTCAGGTCCGCTGAACAAGCGGGAAAAATACTTGAACCTGATTGGTTGAGACGCCTAACAGTTCCCTATATAAGGGCAAGCTGTCAGGCAGGCTTTTGCTGGATCATACAGAGCTACAATAAATAACAGTTGTATGAGCCTGGCTTCCCATCTTATCATTTGCCCAATCTAACAACAATCATTCTTGGGGAAAGCCAAAATAGATTTCTTTAGTCTCACTATAATTGAAAGAAAATGTAGCATTTGCCCATCACTAGAGATTTTTTAATGTATATAGGTGCAAAGGAATACTTAATAGAACACAGATGAGACTGCAAGATCAGAAAGGAAATGGGGCCATTACACAAGGATTCTTGTGTCCAGGAAAAGGAGGAGGTGTGAGAAAGGTACTAGGTACAAATTGATATAGCAGAAATATTTTGATAGGCTTTCAAGATGCTGCCACATTACTTTTCTAGCAATGAAAATCTTTCTAGAACTCCAAATAGTTCTTATAGCCTGAGTTTGTCAGACCACGGATCTGGAGCCTCCACAATTAATTTAGTATTAGGAACTGGCTCCTACTTCAACTAGGAACCGCCTTGCAAGTTACTTTCCAATCCTGTCCTCTGCTGAAGAAGTTTTGTGAGTATGTGTTTGTGTGTGTGTATGTGTACATGACCACCTTTAGATTTGCTATTCAACATGAACTGATCATGGCAGGAAGGCCAACTGAAAAAGTTCCCATAGATAACCTGGTGTTTTTCATTTGAAATTACCTGCCTACATTACCTACATTACCAGAAAATTACCTACATTTTCTGTATCATCACTGCTTCCTTTGAGGAAAAGGCCTCCCTATTGCTTGTATTCGGCAGGTTCCCCTCACTCCTGGTTTTGACTGACAGGGTAGAAGAAGACAAAATGGACTGGATTCTGGATTCTAGATACAGGAAGGGAAAGCAGACTTTTTAATTCATTGGAAGAGGAATGTGGGAAGCTGTGGAAGATATATACATGCCACATAACTTATTAACCAGAAAACATGGCATAATTCCAGAAGTCACAAAACTGGAGTAAACTCAGGTTGTATTGGGTGTAGTGCAATCAATCAATCAATCAATCAATCAATCAATCAATCAATCAATCAATCAATCAATCCTCAATGCAAGCTTTTAAGGGTTAGGAGAGATAGTCCTTTACCAAAGAGTAATGTAGTATGATGCACTTACAATAAAGGACATACTGTTGAATCTGTCATAACCCACATTAATGTACAAATCAGATACAGAATATTCTGAACTCGGACTGCAGCAAAGGTGTAAGATTTTCTACTTGGGTCAGTTCATACATGCCTCTATCAGGTTTTGAGAAACGGCAATTCAGTGCTGAACATGCACACATGGGCTAAGGCGGTAGCTGATTGGTTAAACCAATGTTTGTAGACTTCCACAACTTTAAGATGTCTGGACATCAACTCCCAGAATTCCTCAGCCAGTTGGCTGGGATATTCTGGGAGTTGAAGTCCACACACCTAACAGTTGCTGAGGCTGAGAATAGATGATACTGAAAAACAAGGGGAAAGCTACAGCCAAGGAAAGCATAACCATATTTTATAGAAAGTTTAGATTTACTGTGGAGTATGGAGCTCAATCTTTAATTTTACCCTTTGTGCTGAAAAGATGAACACTCCAAAGGAATTGGACGCCCTGATATCAAATTACTTTAATATTTTCACATGTTAGTGCACAAGGGCAGCATATTTTGTCTGTATCTTTGCACTCTCACCTCTGTTCCTTTCAGTTTATCTAGGCACTGACATGTCTCAGGAGTCCGCCTTTGGGTATGGGAGGGGGGTGAGAGAAACTAGGACTCTCTTTGATTCTTTCTGTGCCTCACTGAGATAAAAATAAAGTGAGTAGGATTGTTGACTAAATGGCTTTTTCCATTCTAGCAGTCTTTATGTCCTTGAAATTTCATTTCAAATACCGCCGCCTGCTATTTCTGCTTCAAAAGAGGGGAAAATCAATACAATCAACACGTTAAAATGTTCTCAGTTACAATGAAAAAGTAGCTGGGGAAAGAAGTGACAATATGCTTAACAAACATCTATAAACTTAGAGGCCATCTGCAAAGCTATGTGGAGGTGGGTGGGTGGGAGGACAGGAAGCAATCAGTGGATGCTACTGAAACTTTCGCCTGATTACTCATGTTACAGGGGTTTTGGCTTGGAATAGACATTCATATACACACTCACTCGGCACACAGACAGAGACCTATACAGAGACATACACCAGAAAGGCTACAGTGTTTCTATGGATGCATGTAGAATGCTATTATTTACCCCACAAACAAAGGATTACAAATAATAATGAGAGATAATTTATAACTCAAGCAAATATATACATTTGGCACTGCACTAAAAAAAAATCAGTGTGCATTATGAGTTGTAATATGAGTTGTAATATATTTATTATTTACCTTGAATATAACCATGCACCTAGAAATGCCAATTGTCCAAAGCAAGGTCATCCTAAATTTCAGTCCAACTTGATTCCCCCTGAATTTAACTCCATTAAACTCCCCAGCAGAACAAGGATGTCCCTGTCCTTCTGCTTCAGCCCTACAACTTCATGTCATTGCCTTCAAATTCCTTAGCTGCTCTTGTTTTGTTGAAATTGTCCATGATTCTTATCTGAAAAGGTTAAATTAGGACAACTGGACCAAAATTTGATAAACTTTGGTCCAGTTGTCCTGATTTAAACTCTTCAGATATTTTTGGCCTGGATGATTGAGCCATCATTGACATATCCACTGTTCTTCTTCAATAAAATGCCATCACTTCATTCCATAAGAAATAAGCAGAAAAAATAATTGCTACCAGCCTGCCTTCCATTGAGGACCTGTATACTGCACGAATCAAGAAGAGGGCCGTGAAAATATTTACAGATCCCTCACATCCAGGACATAAACTGTTTCAACTCCTCCCCTCAAAATGACGCTATAGAGCACTGCACACCAGAACAACAAGACACAAGAACAGTTTTTTCTCGAAGGCCATCACTCTGCTAAACAAATAATTCCCTCAACACTGTCAAACTATTTACTAAATCTACACTACTATTAATCTTCTCATTGTTTCTATCACCAATCTCTTTCCACTTATGACTGTATGACTGTAACTTTGTTGCTGGCAATCCTTATGATTTATATTGATATATTGACCATCATTTGTGTTGTAAATGTTGTACCTTGATGAACGTATCTTTTCTTTTATGTACACTGAGAACATATGCACCAAGATAAATTCCTTGTGTGTCCAATCACACTTGTCCAATAAAAAATTCTATTCTATTCTATTCTAAGTGGCCCAGCTGGCATTAGTATCTGGTTATCCTACCAGAACACCTCTCAAAACTGCAGCAATTCTCTCTATACTGACATAATCATATATTTCTATATTGATATAAAATGGAAACCTTCTCCTGGCTGGGTATACTTTTGAAACATTTGGAAGAAATGCTTTGTCTTTTCAGATGGCATAAGCCAGAAAAAGAGATGTGGCTACATTAACTGTATTGAGCCTGTTGCTATATCCTTTTTCAAAACTCATCGGGTGGTCTGGAAAAAAAAATAGATAGCATACTTTAATTAATAGCAGAGAGGTGTTTGCTGAACTTTGCAAAAACTATATGGAGAAAATTATTCAATCTGTACAGTTTTACTGTTGAAAACTTGCCCTCCATGAAATGGTATCGTACTGATAGGAAGAATGGTGTGTTTTTGAACTCAGCAGTTCTGTATATTAAAATTACTTTAATAGTTGTAATGACGGCAGAAATTTTATTTTATAGTTAATTAGTTTCACCGAGTAGCTTTTGAATAGTTTATAGAAACAAGGCCACTGCTAGTGACAGCTATAATGAAGACCTAGTGGATGAATCATTGCTTCTGTTCATGGCTGAGAGATGAAAGGCACTCACATATAGTTATATATGCCATGACTTAAGCTGGAGAGCTAATAGATTATGCTTGAAGACAGTCATGATAAGGGAAAATGTCCACCATGGCAGGCTAATTTTCATTGTTTTCATTATCTTAGAATTACGTAAGAAATAGCTGTTCTATGGAACTGCTACCATGATGTCTGTCTGACGGTTTGTTAAAGACTCCCTTATGCTTCCCTGGTCAATATTTAGTAGTGTTCTGACCACCTCAGTGTACCCATATGAAACACTGCTACTATTTAAACCAGTTCCTCAAAATAGAAATAACATTTAGACTTATAGTGCTTTTACTGCCCTCTCTAAGTAGTCTACAGAGTCAGCATATTGCCCCCAACAATCTGGGTCCTCATTTTACTCACCTCGGAAGGATGGAAGGCTGAGTCAACCTTCAGCCGATGAGATTTGAACTGCCGAACTGCAGCTTGCAGTCAGCTGAAGTAGTCTGCAGTGCTGCACTCTAACCACTGTGCCACCTCAGCTCTAAAATATATGGATTTCCTATTCTTTCAGAGCTGTAGTGCTCTGTGAGAATACTAATTCTTCCCATTTGTCTTCCTTACCATGTTCACGTCTTTTGAAATTGGTAGTATTTACCTTTTGCCTGAATAGTAATGATTAATAGTACCAGATGATTTTCATTTGTTTGAGATTAATGTTTTTAACGTATACAAGTTAGTATAGTATGTCTACTTTGAAGCATAAAATTAGGAATCCTGGTAAAAAGAAAATGTATTGCATGGATGGAAGGAAGATATAGGGATGTAGCATCTGACCTGACCATAGATCTTGAATTTCTGTTCAAATGCTGGCTGTATTTAAAGGCATTTAAAGTTTTTGACATTCTCCATCTCTGTTCCGCCCAATATTGCCCTCAAAGGGAAAAGGCCTTTCCCCCCTCTCACTTGTTCTGACCTAGGCTCCCTTAACAAGCAGGAGGCAGGAATTGGTCCTGGCAAAACCTCTTTTATTTACGTAACTGTGAATTATGTTCATTCACAGTCAGCAAGGTTTGTCCAAACAGTTTTGCAAAAGAGTATTTCTCAACACACCTTATCTTGTTTGGCAAGCTGCCATGTAACTTGTTTCCAACCGCAGTACAAGGCAAAACCTGGCACAGAGTCTCTCAGAGTCATGGAACAAACAAATTGTTTCCTGCAAAAGCCCACTCCCTGTTCGCTCCTCTTTTGTTTCCTATGGGAGGGACAATCACCTCCAAGGTGTGGCTTTACTCCCGAGTCAACCGTGCTTTCTGAGTTGTTCTTGTCTTCTGGCAGCTCTGCGCATGCGCACGCTGGGAATGGGCTCCAGCTGTTCCTCTGACTCGCTGCTGTCTAACTCCCACTCTGCCTCCGATGCAGAGCCCTTGTTTGAGCTTTCCCCAGCCCCCAGGACCGGCCCAAGTTCCTTCCCAACCTCCTCACTGACTTTGCTGCCAGCTCTGCTGGCCACTGGCGGGCCACAACATCACTGTTATCTTTCTTGTTGACTCTTGAATGGTGATAATAGGGAAGGTTTTTTTGTCTATTGTCAATCAGATACATATTTTCTTCTTAAAGTTAGCTGGCTTGAGCTGCTTTTCATTAAAATGTACAAACCAAGTATCGGGAACATCTATTTTCAGCCTAACTTCATGCTGCCTAAAATGCCCATATAAATGCATCAAAGATTTAAACAAAATATGTTTTGCATCAATCCAATCTCCTGTCTTACAAATTGGCTGCTATGAATTGGCAGAGATACTTTGTCAAGACAACTTATTTATGGATTTTAGTAATCTAGGGAGAGATCATCGTTCTTCTTAATTTAACCAATTGAGAAAAAAAAAATGTCCTGCCAGCTCACGAGTGAGTATTGTTTGTCATGAATTACAAACAGCACTGCATCTTCCCTGGAGAAAATTTGGGCAATAGACTACATAGTTGTAAAGTAATAACATTAAAGGAAAATTTATTACATATACATCATATGAAACTATTTACATCAACTTACATCAGGACATCTTGCTTCAGACCTGAGTTAGAAGATTTGAAAATAACATGTTCAGGTTCTCATCTGCCTGCTTGGTCCCACATTGTGGGTAGTAAGCCTTCTCTTCATGTAGGAAGCTGTATTTCTTTAAGCAAATATTTCAGGAACAAGTTCTATAACGGTCAAGGTTATTGGCGAAGCAGAAAATGGACAAGGCAATTATTCATCTTTTTACATCCTCCACTTTTCATTTCCTCTGTCCATTTTTTTTGCTGTCTGCCTCTTCCCTCTTTGTCTTTCTCTCCATTCCCTTGTCCTTCTCTTCTCTTGAATTCACCTCTCCCTCCCAGTTATCCTATCACATCAATATACCCCAGTGTTGAAAAACAGTCTTAGTAGCACCCAAAGAGCTTTTTCCTCTGCAAGTGTTAATCCTATGTGGAAAGTCCTTATGTTTTCTTCTTCAACTACAGCTTTCAAATTTATCTCTCCCATTCAAAATCCTTCCACATTTTAATGTAAACTTATTTTTTAAAAGAGCAAATGTTATGTGAAGAGAATTTTTTGGGTGAAGAGTAAGAGAAGGGAGAGTGACAGCAATCTGGAGGGTTGATTTACCCTTACAATAATGGCCCGTTGTGTAAGTGTTTAATTATCAACCTTCCACTGGTATAAACTCCCTCTCCCTCCTCCTCCTCCTCCTCCATATAGTTAGGAATTTTGTTATATTCTTGCTTTTCTTCAGAAATTCAAGAAAGTTTAGATTGTACTTTCTCCATCCCCCCCACCTCTGAACAAACTAGAAAGGGAAGGTTGCACCAAGAAATGGTGGATGGTTCCAAGTTACGCAATGGGCTTTCACCCAATGGCTAAGGGTAGATGGGCTCTATAGTCCTAGTGCAAAACCATAACCATGACACATCCTTATGAATCCTTATGAATACAGTAGGTCAATTTTATTTCTAGTATAGAAGCCGGGAGTTCCTCACACCAAATATAAGACATGAGACAATCATTGAAGAACACAATAATTGCTTTACTACATTTATTTAGTAGATTTGAGTTATATCCCACTTTTGTTCAGGAGCTCAAAATGACATACATAGTGTTCCTCTACTTATTGTTCTCACCATGTGACTTCTACTCAATGTAGGTGATCAGAATCATACTGTCAAGATTCCAAGCACTAGCAGTTTTATTGCTGTACTTGATTATCAGCAGACGGCAAACTGAAAAATTCAGTAAATTAAGTTATATAATTTAGATTAATTTAGTATAATTTTATAAGCATTTCTTTAAATAGAATCCTCTAAATCTTTTCTATAATAAGCTACAACTTTTATTCCCTTACGAGAACCATTTAACATCAAATACATTTTTAAGGAAAATCAATTCCTTATATTTGAATTGCATTCTGGTTCACTGAATACAAACAACACACATCTATTTTATTTCAGGTGCAAGTCTGTCAAAAAACACATGACGGTATAAATAAAAATAGTGGATGGTCAGAGTAGGACCCAGCTAATTTTTAGCCAAATATATTTTTGATTATGGCAAATATGTAATATGACAAATTATTATTATTTTTTTGGTCCAAGATGGCTTTCATGTGTGAGGTGACAAAAATTGCATTCAAAGGTATGAATATTTTTATTTCAATGTTATTTCTACAGAATATCCATCAAATCAATGAAGTAAGAGTAGTGTTTGAGAGAGATAATTGTAACAGCAAAAACAACCAGTATGAAGGATAATTATAGAGCAGAAATCTTCCTAACTTCTACAAACATTATTCCATACTTTTTATTTTCAGCCATCCATAATTTCTTCATAGAGTTTCTTTGGTTTATTTATTTATTATTATTTATTTATTTGATTTTTATCAAATAAAAACAGACAAGACAATATTATATAAAATACAAGATTAAAAAACTTATTATAATTTGCCTAAAAATTTAAAATATATAGAAACTAAAACTCCATTTAAAATTAATGATAAAAACTATAAAATCCATAAAATTTAAGCCAGCCCCGCGCGAATGAAAAGATGTGTCTTCAGTTCGCGGCGAAAGGTCCGAAGGTCAGGTATTTGGCGTAAACCCAGGGGAAGTTCGTTCCAGAGTGTGGGAGCCCCCACAGAGAAGGACCTTCCCCTGGGGGCCGCCAGCCGACATTGCTTGGCGGATGGCACCCTGAGAAGTCCCTCTCTGTGAGAGCGTACGGGTCGGTGGGAGGCATGTGGTAACAGCAGGCGGTCCCGTAAGTACCCAGGCCCTAAGCCATGGAGCGCTTTGAAGGTCATAACCAAAACCTTAAAGTGCACCCGAAAAGCCACAGGTAGCCAGTGCAGTCTGCGCAGGAGGGGTGTTACATGGGAGCTCCGCGACGCTCCCTCTATCACCCGCGCAGCTGCATTTTGGACTAACTGAAGCCTTCGAGTGCACCTCAAGGGGAGCCCCATGTAGAGAGCATTACAATAATCCAAGCGAGAGGTAACGAGTGCGTGAGTGACTGTGCACAAGGCATCCCGATCAAGGAAGGGGCGCAACTGCCGAACCAGGCGGACCTGGTGGAAGGCCCCCCTGGAGACGGCCGTCAAATGGTCTTCAAACGATAGCTGCTCATCCAGGAGGACACCTAAGTTGCGCACCCTATCCTTTGGGGCCAATAACTCGCCTCCAACAGTCAGCTGCAGCTGCAGCTGACTGAATCGAGATGCCGGCATCCACAGCCACTCCGTCTTGGAGGGATTGAGCTTGAGCCTGTTTCTCCCCATCCAGACCCGTACGGCTTCCAAACACCGGGACAGCACTTCAACAACTTCATTGGGGTGACCTGGGGTGGAGAAGTACAGCTGAGTGTCATCAGCGTACTGATGGTACTTCACCCCAAAGCCACTGATGATCTCACCCAACGGCTTCATGTAGATGTTGAACAGAAGGGGCGAGAGAATCGACCCCTGCGGCACCCCACAAGTGAGGGCCCTCGCGGTCGACCTCTGCCCCCCTGTCAACACCGTCTGCGACCGGTCAGAGAGATAGGAGGAGAACCACCGATAAACGGTGCCTCCCACTCCCAATCCCCCCAGCCGGCGCAGCAAGATACCATGGTCGATGGTATCAAAAGCCGCTGAGAGGTCTAATAGGACCAGGGCAGAGGAATAACCCCTGTCCCTGGCCCTCCAGAGATCATCCACCAATGCGACCAAAGCTGTCTCCGTGCTGTAACCGGGTCGGAAGCCGGACTGGAACGGGTCTAGATAGACGGATTCATCCAGGTATTGGGGTAGCTGGCGCGCCACAGCACTCTCTACAACCTTCGCAACAAAGCGAAGGTTGGAGACTGGCCGATAATTTCCCAAAATAGCCGGGTCCAAAGAGGGCTTCTTAAGGAGGGGTCTCACCACCGCCTCTTTCAAGGCAGCAGGGAAGGCCCCTTCCAACAAAGAAGCATTTATAATCCTCTGGAGCCAGCCTCGTGTCACCTCCTGAGTGGCCAGCACCAGCCAGGAAGGACACGGATCCAGTAAACATGTAGTGGCAAGACACAACACTCCCCAACAACCTGTCCACGTCCTCGGGAGCCACAGGGTCAAATTCATCCCAAACAGACTCAACAAGACGTGCCTCCTCTCCCTCGCTTGGATCATCCCAATTTCGGTCCAGACCATCCCGGAGCTGAGCGATTTTGTCGTATAGATAACCACTAAACTCCTCGGCACGTCCCTGCAAAGGGTCATCCCGCACCTCCTGATGAAGGAGGGAGCGGGTCACCCGAAACAGGGCGGCCGGGCGGTTATCTGCCGACGCAATGAGGGTGGAGGCGTAAGAACGCCTCGCCTCCCTCATTGCCACTAGGTAGGTCCTAGAATAGGACCTAACTAGTGTCCGATCAGCTTCGGAACGACTGGACCTCCAAGTGCTCTCTAGGCGTCTTCTCCGGCGTTTCATCTCTCTCAGCCCCTCGGAGAACCAAGGGGCCGGACGAGATCTGCGCCGGGTCAGAGGCCGCAAAGGCATGACACGGTCCAAGGCCCCAACCGCGGCCCGTTCCCAGGCCGCAACTAGTTCCTCAGTCGTGCCGTGGGCCAGATCCTCAGGGAATGGCCCAAGCTCCATCAGGAACCTCTCAGGGTCCATCAGGCGCCTGGGACGGAACCAACGTGTAGGTTCCGTCTCCCTGCGATGGTGGGTGGCGGTTCGGAAGTCTAGGCGAAGGAGAAAATGATCGGACCATGACATTGGTTCTGTTACTAAATCGTCTAGTATCAGGTCATTTAACCACTGACCAGAGATATAAATCAGATCCAGCGTGCCTCCCCCCATGTGCGTAGGGCCATCATTTACTCAAATCAGGTCCAAGGCCGTCATGGAAGCCTGGAACTCCCGAGCTGCAGTCGATAATAAGCCAGCTGATGGCAAGTTGAAATCCCCCATAACTATAAGTCTGGGGGTCTCAATTGCCACAGTGGCAAATAACTCCAGCAGCTCGGGCAGGGCTGTGGTCACGCAGCAAGGAGCCAGGTACGTGATCAACAAGCCCAACTGATTCCTATGGCCCCACCTCACATAGAGGGATTCACAGCTGGCAATCTGAGGAACAGTGGCCTCCCTCGGCTCTAGATCTTCCTTAATTGTGCTAAGAAAAAAACATGCTATGAATATTTATAATAAATCCATTCTACCAAAGGACACATTAAATCTTGCAGCATAACAAAACTGAATTACCATGAAATAAACTCTTTTAATTAAACCAATTACATTTCCTCCCAGTATGTAATTTAGAAACTCAGATAAACCCTGGTTGAAAGGTTTGTTTTAGCCCTAAGCTGACCTAAGAAAAAGTGAACATCTGGCCTATGTAAGAAAATACTTATTCGGGCCGTGGGCAGTTTGTTGAGACTTTAGAACAAGGGTGGACAACTATGGTCCCTTTACGACCTGTGGACTTCACCTCCCAGAATTCCTAGGCTTGCTCAAGAACTCTGGGAGTTGCTAAGGCAAGCATGGGGATTCTGGGAGGTGAAGTCCACAGGTCATAAAGAGGCCCTGATCTAGTCTCAATTGGCCCAAATAAGTATTTTCTTATGTATATAAGTATTTTCCTTTATACCATATTTTTTGGAGTAAAAGATGCATCTTTTTCCCCCCAAAAAGAGAGTGAAAATCTGGATGCGTCTTATATTTCAAATGTAGCCCTGCCCAGCTTCTCAAATAGAGGTTTCAGAGACTGAAAAAAGCATCAGAAACGAAGCTTCAGAAAAGAATCCCCCAAACAGAGCTTCAGAGGCTTTTTTTCTGAAGCTCTGTTTTGGAAGCTTTCAGAGGCAGAAAAAAGTTTTTTCTGAAATGGCGTTTCAGAGGCAGAAAAAAAAGCAAAAAAAAAAAAAAAAAAAAAAAGCAAGGCACAGAGCTCACAACCAAGGAAACTGTTGCTAAAATTCACCTCTGGGAACAGCTGATTGGTGGTATTCCTGGAGGCCAATCCACCTGCCAATCAGTTTTTTTCTTATTTTCCTCCCCAAAAACTAAGGTGCATTTTATACTCTGAAAAATACGGTAAGTATTTTCTTTCTTAGGCCAGCTTAGGGTTAAAACAAATCTTTTCAATCAGGATTTATCAGCATTTCTAAAGGGGCCATTGTTGTCTACTCTGCTTTAGATGCTATCCATGGTACTGATATTGTTTGGCTGACCCTAGAATTTGGATAAAAGGCCAGAGGTATCATTAGGGCAACCACTCACTTAACAAATAACCATCATATGCAATATTAAACTTCTACCCTGTTCTGTCCTCTTCGCCACCGTCCGAACAATGGCTTAATTAGCCGGCTCTTATCAGCTCTGGCAGCAAAAGAGCCAGTGTCTGCCAAGAGCTCTAGTCAATCAGTGGATTTGCCTGATACAAAGAGACACACCAGCTCTTGCTGCCTTTTATATCCTGTGGGGTGTGGCTCCATGACTCAGCACTTCCTAGGCCTGCCCCTCCTCTGCTTCTGTTGTTCCCTTCTCTCCTGCCTACGAAACTTAGGATTCAGCCAAGCATGGTTGCTGTCAGCTGGCTCTGCAGGCATGGCCTGGGGGGGGGAAGAGTCAGGGGAAGGAGGCCTTGTTATCTCTTTCACCTGGCCTGCTTCTGGCTCCTGAAGCTGAGCCAGGGAGGCCTGTGCTTCCGAGGTAAGTCCTGACGGCCCTTCCCCCTCGCTGTCCAAGTCACTTTCTGGCAGCAGGCCCGGCTCCGAGTCACTTTCTGGCAGCAGGCCCAGCTCCATGGCACTTTCGGGCATGGGGCCAGGTTCAGGGCCGGGAGCCACAACATACCCATTGCTTGATTTGTACCTGTTATGTAGTAAGTAAGTTTTTCATTGTTTAGTGGGCATGTGACTTAATAAATATAATCTCTTTAGTTTTAGCCTCTGAGGAAAATATATTGAGAGCAGCTTGATTAGAAAAAGACAAGCATGGTTTTAATACTGGAGGCTTTCAAAAAGAGAATGGATTGCCATTTGTCAGAAATGGTGTAGGGTCTCCTGCTTGGGTGGGGGGTTGGACTAGATGACCTACAAGGTCCCTTCCAACTCTGTTAATCTGTTAATAGTGAGGAATAAATATTAATAAGCTATGCTATGGTGCTGACATTACTTGGAGAGCTGAAAATGCAAATGATCTGCAAGCTCCAGTAATAAAAGTCAAGGAACACAGTGAAAAAACACACAAATTTAAATATAAAACAGACTAAACTAATGCAGCAAGTGCAGCAACCAGCTTTAGAATTGACAATGAAAATACACTGAAATGGTGGACAGTTTCTGCTTCACCTATCAACAGTAAAGAATTGCATAGTCGAGAAAAATACTACAAACTAGCATTTGGCAGAGTAGAAATGAAGGCCTGACATTTAATCGTCAGTCTGTTATACAGGCAGTCCTCAACTTGGAAAAGTTCATTTAGTGACTGTTCAAAGTTACAACAGTACTGAAAAAAGTGAGTTATGACCATTGCAGAATCCCCATGGTCATGCGATCAAAATTCAACTGACTTATGATGGTTGCAGTGTCCCAGGGTCATGCGATCACCTTTTTCGACCATCTGGCAAGTGAAGTCAAGGGGAAAGCCAGATTCACTTAACAACTGTGGCAAGAAAAGTTGTAAAATGGGGCAAAACTCATTTAACAAATATTTCATTTAGCAACATAAATGTTGGGCTCAATTGTAATCATACGTCGAGGACTGCCTGTCCCTTAAAAAACCCCAACCCAGAACTGTGTGCAATTTGTGTGGTATTCTATGTAAGCAGAATCTGACCTTTGCAGAAGCAGAATAGAAAGAGCATTGACATTTTTGAATGTTGGTGTTGGAGAAGACTCCTAAGAACACGACAGATAGTGAATCTATAAATTCAGACAAATAAATGGGACATCAAATAAATCAATTCAGAATTGTTCCTGGAGGCACAAATGACAAGCCTCAAATTATCTTACTTCGGACTTACCATGTGAAGCCCAGGCTCTCTGGAGATGTCTATAATGCTGAGAAAAGTAAACAGTATGACAACTAGTAGCTCACTGCCTCAGGATGGAAATTGAGGAAAATGTAGCCATTACAAAATGAGGTATTCATCTATAAAAATACTATGTGGGCAGATTTTATTATGAAAACAGTAAGATAAGCAAAGGCACCAACCTGGCCAGACAGTTGAGAAAAACAGCTTTCAAAAGAAGTTAGTGTGAAACCATTAGGATATAGATGTGCTTGGAAAAACGTTATATCAGCTTGTCAAGAAATGTCAGGGGAAAAAAATGCTGTGCAATCATGCTTTTTGTTAAATAGGGGATATGAGTAGTCCTTGATTTATGATCATTGGGACTGGATTTTCGGTTGCTAAATGAAATGAGTCGTCACATGACTGCACCCGATTTTATGACCCTTTTGTCATGGTCGCTAAGTGAATCATGTAGTTCTTAACCAAATCCACCTTCCCCCCTTGACTTTGCTTGTTGGAAGGCAGCTGAAAAGATTGCAAATGGCGATCACACAATCTCACAATCATTGTAAACGCAAGTCGGTTGCCAAGAGTGATTGTGGCGATGCTGTGATGTATGGAAGAGCGAAGACTGGTTGTAAACCATCGTTTTCAGTGCTGTTGAAACTTTGATTGGTTGCTAAACAAATGGTTGTAAGTGTTGTGGTCCGCCAGCAGCCTGCAGAGCTGGCAGCAGAGTCGGACAGCGATGAGGCCGAGGAAGAACATGGGCCAGTCCTGGAGGCTGGGGAAGGCCCAGATGAGGGCTCTGCGTTGGAGGCAGAGATGAGGCCAGGGCCATCGGGGAGTGATGTGTGGACTCTGACACCTCCAGAGGCTGAAACAGAGGAACAGGAGGAGCCTGCATGCATGAAAAGAGCTGCCAGAAGGCAAGAGCAACTAAAGCAAAGAGGACGACTTAGGAGTAGGGCCAAGAGATGATTGGCCCCTCCCATAAGTCTTAAAAGACCAGCAATGGCTCTTGGGCTCTTTGTCGGAAAACAACATTGATAGACTTGTATTTTATCTTGCTCCATTTATTTTGTGTCAGCGTCTTCTGCTTCTGTAAAAGAGAAGTATTTTATTTTATCACCAAATTGGGGATTTAGGAAATGCAAAAGAACTGGAGATATTTGCAAAAGCTTTAAGAAATATGCCTCTTGACTCCAAGAATTAGCCTAGTTTACTACATGAATGGTGGACTTTGTTGGGCCATGAAATTAAGGTCTTCTATGTGGGACTTGCAGGAGAGCCTTTTGTGTCAAAAATCTTCTACTTCAGAGAAAAACAGTGGCTCAAAGGACCAGAGATTAACTAAAACTTTACTCACATGCATGTTACGTACAGATTGATGTTATTTGTTTACTTTCGTTCAGTGAACACTACAAAGGGCCTTTGGTGACAAAATCATGCCTCAGGAGAAGGAACATTATGCAACTACTCTATTGCATCCTATAATGATGCCAGGTTGAAGAGCAGGGCTGTCAAACTCCTGGCCCGTGGGCCGAATGCGTCACGTGCTGGCCACGCCCACGTCTGGTTTAGCAAAAGGGAAAAAAGTCCTGATATGTCACAGGACGATGCCATGACAGAGTGAGTCTGAGACTCCTGTTGTAGAGGTTGGTAGGAAAACCACTTACTCAAATCACTAAACATTTCCTAAATGAGCCTCACTGATGTGAAATTACACCATACAAAAATAGATTCTGCACTATGGTGTAGTTTATCTCTGTGAACTGTGCTTCTTCTAAATTAGACTAGGTTATAGCTGCAATCTTATGCATGCTTATAATACTAATTGTTGTACTGTCTGTTGTTGTTGTTAGTTGTGAAGTCGTGTCCGACCCATCACGACCCCATGGACAACGTTCCTTCGCCTTCTTCCTGTCCTCTACCATCCTCTGGAGTCCATTTAAGCTTATGCCTACTGCTTCTGTGACTCCTAATAATCTCAGCAGCATTTAATTTTCAGTAAATGTGCACAGAATTGCAAGGTTGTCATTTTTAAAGCACATATTTTATGAGAATGTTCCAAATTCTTTAGTGCTTGGTTTTTTGGAAACACAAGTGCAACTGAAATCAGATTTTTTAAAAAATCCCACTTTCCAAAATTCCCAAAGCAATAGCTTGAGGAATTACATCACCTTCAGTCTGTTTATCATTTGAGCATGAAAGGCAAATGTAGTTGAATTGTTCTCCTATGGGATAGCAAATGGCACCTTCTGCTGGGATATCAGATTTAATGTTGGCAGCTTCTCTTGTCTCTCTAGTTCCATGCCTGGAGATTGGTGTCTGCTTTCCTGGCGCCAGGAGGACCACAAAGGTGTCTGACAGATGCGGACAGAAAGATGAGAATTGCTTACTTAACCTTGTTATGCATCAGCATCTCAGGGGTCTTCCACCTGACCCAGGAGAAAAGGAGGGCTCCAGAAGCTGCTTAAGGCTTCAATAATTTACATGCATCTAATTAATCTTTCTTACATGTGGCTAATTAGCAAGGGAGAATGTACATATTGTAGTTGGAAATTTTCTTCCTTCTTTTTTTTTAAAGATATCAATTTAAGAGAAAACAATGAGATCATAGAACAAAGAGTAAACTCTGACTACTAGCAGCATGCAAATCAACACTTTTAGCAAGAGGAATGTTCTTATCAAAAGGAAATACGGAACAGGGAGTGCTTGCTGGACCATATGCTTCCACTTTGCTAGATTTTATAAGATTCCTTGCCAAAGCTTTTAGTCCAATGTCTGATATTGATTTCTGCTCACTAAGGACCTAATTCTGCAAAAAATATTCAGAGTCAAGGGCAGGCTTGAACCTATGACTAATCTTATTCGGGACAGCATTTGCACATTTGAGCTTTTAACTGACATGCCAGAAACAAATGCCTTTTAAAAATGTTTACTCCCTGACACCTGTATGTTGCAGCAGATCCTGTAAGAGCATCATTAGCTACTTAACGTACCAGCTAATGATTGGTAGAATTTAAAAAAAGCAGCTGCAGCCTTGGATTTAAGAACACGAAGGAGTAATGGCACCAAATGGCTTAAACAGCCTGTAGGAATGCTTACAAAAGCTCTAGCAGTGACCACGATTTTGAAAAGCATTCTATTATAAGTTGAAGCTGACATATGTGCAGCCATAGCAATTTATGGACAGGGAAAACTTGCACTTTCCTCAGTTGTAATAAGTACAACTGGTTACCAAAAACAACTCCATTAGCATTAAATATTTATCCGAAGGAAAGGCTAATTATTTTCATTTATTTGTGCCCGATTACAAACAAAGAAGTTTGAAGAATGTCTATATTAAAAAAAAAAGAGGATGGGTAAGCCATCACATATAACTTCACGGAAAAAAAATCTTAAGTCCCTATTGTAGAAAGTTAGCACCTACCCCTCTCCTAGAAGAATAAAATACTTTGAGAAATATTAAAAAGGCAGAATATTATATTTCCCTGGATGAGAAATTGAGAAACATGCTCTTGGAGACAGAAAACAGCCCCCACCTTTCTTGATGGCTCTCAGCAGATGTCAGCATTTAAGAGATAAAGAGCTTATTGAGATCTAGGTAGCTCTATTTGTAAGCAAATTCCCAGCAGCAAGGTCTGAACAAAGGTAGGATTAGCCCTCAGCCACACTAGAATTGCCCAACAAGCCCCTTCATTGCATCAGCAGACCAAGCTTCAACCAAGCTTGGCTCAGACAACCTACAGAGCCAGCTATGACCCTTAC